>NC_047655.1:21991471-22218646 GCF_902201215.1 Prunus dulcis | reverse complement strand
ATATTAATTGTCTATAAATTTAACTCGCACTATGAGATTCATACTCATTATTAATCACACACACACAAACTCATATCTTATTTCTTTGTCAGAAATCCACAAAAAAAACTTGAGAGTCGGTGAGCTTCTGAATATATCTATATGTAGGTGGTAATAAATGACAATAGAATAAGATATTGATTTTATAAGAAAAAAGGTGCAAGAGGAAGTGGTTTGACATTTTGTAAATTTAAAATTTTTAGGGGAGGAAGAACACGGCTTTCTTCTCCCTCAAAATAAAACGGCTCTAAAGTATTTTTGGAAAATAAGGGGCTAGGGTTTTCACAAGAGATTCCTGAAAAACCATATGTACATTCAATGCAAACTTGTGTAAATTTTTGTTTCTAAAGGGAAAGGGTAAAAAGACAGTATGATGCTTATTGTCCGGATCGATCTCACATAAAAACAAGATGCATGCTAAATATAAAAATGATTTAATATATATATATATATATATATATATATATAACTGATATCATATGATGATATAGCTGACCTGCGGTCCCTCTGTTGAATGCCGTTGCCACCCACAACAAATTATAAAAAAAGAGATGCCCCATATTCTAGCCAGCCCTTTATTTGCGTTACACTCTTCTTGGTTGATTCTTTCTTGGACAGTTTATATATTAATTTACATGTAATTTTGTGTTGTATTGCTCCATGTCTACAAACCACAAACAACCATACGTGATACTTACAATACTACTGCTGGATTGTTATTTTTATATATATATTTTGAGGGATTCGTCAAATAATTATTTGAGGGATACTCCTTGTAGGTCCCACTCCAGATTGTATTTCACTAATCCAAACCGTCTATTTTGTAGATACTCATTCAAAGATCATCTCTACAAAAAATCACTTGAATCAGATATTATTTGACCACTCAATTAAGTTATTGAAATTTTAGTATTTTCTTGAAGCACCGTGTTCATTGATTTTGTAAGACACAATTGGATGTCGAAACGGTTTCCGATTTGTCTAATTTTTTGTAAGGATGATCTATAAATGAAGACCTAAAAAATAGATTGTTTGGATCATTGGGAAAAAAATGATAGGGTACCCTAAAGAATGTTCCTCAAATAAAATTATTTAAAGGATCCCTCAATAGAATACTATATATATATATATATATGTATATCGGCCTTTTAATTTAAGGTGGCAAGTAACTATTATATATGTTGGACAAAGTTGGTGAAAACGGATGCTAGTTACTTGACGTTAATAACGTACAAGGCATGATGTGTGATGATATCGTCATGACTTGGACCAAAGAACTTTACATGGTTCATGCATGAACTCCTAATAATCAAGTTTAACTAAAGTTCTAACCGATCTTCATCGTCTTAGGGTTTAAGATTAAGCGTTAATTTGGAATTTAGTACGTATTCGAAACGTACACTAAAATATAATTACATAGTATTATATGCAATGACATTGGTTTGATAGTAAGTACAGTATCAACAGTGAAAACCTAAACCTGTGCAAAATGGGGTTGAATTGATGCTTTGCCTAATCAAGTTGTGTGGCAAGGTTCTCCACTCATCCTTTCATCCAAAAATGGCACTTGGCTTTGTCAAGTGTCATGTTTTAATTCCTTACTGTTGCCAGATGCCATATATATATCTCTCTCTCTGTGGCTAAAGTAAAATGGAAAGAGAGCTGCAAAGATTTAGAAGATTGCAGGCCCACTTTGCCAAGTATAGGGAGCACTAGAATCAGACTAGACGCTTAGTGTTGGTTGTTCTTTCGTCACATCTTAGCTAGATTTTGTGTTTCTTCTTTTTCGTCTTTTTCACTCCCCTGAATTATGTGAATAGGTTTGAGGTCACATCTATGGCCTCTTCTCCTTGCAAAAGCGGCAACAATAATTTAAAGTCGGCTGGTTGGTGGACTGAGATTTGACTCAATTTTAGCAAATAGTAAATGGATCTACTGGCACTGTGGCACTACATTTACAACTCTTTGATGCTTCCCTTTGCAAGCTGTTCTCTAGGTAGCCCACATTTATAGCTACGTATATTAGCTGGGTGTGATGAATAAGTATTTACTCTCCCCAATTTGACCAAACTTGCGACTGTGTATGAGATTAAAAACTGAGTTTTCAGGTCACACAGAGATACTATATGAGAATAGACGTCTTTCTTGATTTTCTTAAGGTGGTCAGTTATATGTGTAGTCTGATCCCACCATGTGATGCACTAGGGGGTCCATGAATTTTCTTTCTTGAGAAAATATCTTGTAAAGTCTGGCCTAGCATGCAATGACTAATGGAGCCTAGCCTTAGCTTTCTTTGAGGCATTTTATCAAACAGTTTGCAGTCTTTGTCCCAGACTCCAAGAAAACAAACTATTTCTTAGATTCTGACTGAGGTTAGGGTTGATTTACATGTATTACTGCTTCCTTATGTGGAAAGGTTGCAATCAACTTAAGAAGAAGGAAGGAGATGGGTTTTATCAAACCAATCAAGCCAGTCAAACAACAAACTTCGTCTAAAAGCCCAAGCCTTGTTTAACTTTAGGACCAACAAATCTTTAAAACAACCCAAGGCCCATTTAAGAAACTTATCTCATTTGAAGAAAGAAGCTACTTGTTTGTAGCTACAAGCCTACAATTATCTATCAATGCACAATTTTAAACAAGAATAATTTTTCTTTGGCCCCCTTTGGTAATTCTTGGTAGCTTGTTTTAATTTCACGCCAACCCCTATTGTTGTGGTCATACATAGACCAATCTACCTAATTGGGTCATCCTCTTCTTGCAGCTGAAGCCTATATAGACCTAGCCTGGTCCAAATGATCAATGACAAAAATATGGGTAGGGGGAGGCCTGAAACCTAGCTACCCTAAACCCTCAAAATTTGGGCTGGTTGCTTTGTTTTGTAGACTATAATTGGAGTTTCAAACAACCAGCTCTGGCAAAACTGTTAGAGACCTCTCATCACAAACTTCAAAATTGCAACAAAAAGTATATATCAAGCCATTTCCACTTTCAAACTTATGTTTTTTGGGGTAAATTATTTTTCAGTCTTTCAAAGTTGCAAGCAAACCCACAAACATGTGTGAGAATAAAGGCATCTTAGCTTATAAAATAGAAAAGACTACAATTGGAGGGTAGGTGACAGGAAAAGGTTGCTTTAAAAACCAAGCAACTTCCATTTAAAGGGAAGAGAGAGTGAGTGCAGAGTGCAGCCCCAAAGTCCATATGAAACGACATGCCTCAAAATCAATCACGAAAAAAAAAGAAAACCCTAAATTGGGAATTCAAACAACTTTATCAATTCCGTTTTTGCTAATTTTGAATATGACGAGACATCCAACCTTTGTTTTTTGTGATGTCTTTTTGTTTGAAACGCGAGACAGAGAGTCGTCTTTCCCAAATTGAAAATTGGAAACTCGTAACCAAATTGCTCATACATTAAAATGGAAACTTATTCATTTTCTTCATGCTACTAATTAATTCGCAAACTTTGACATTTTGACAAGAACCGTGATGAGCAACTGTTGTATGCTTGTCTTTGTTGACAGATGCATTCCCTTTTATCACAATTTTCTTGAGTGATATCCAAGCCTTATCAGATATTTATAGTAATGTGGCTGTTTGTCACTCAATTTTTCTATTTCTTTCCCACCAATCTCACTCGATTGTGTTTTTCCTTTTCCTTTCTCATTGTTGGGCTACATGAATGCTTGAATTTAAGAATATAAAAGGTAGATTAATTAGAAATTAGGGTAATTTTATCAATAATGAGATTTGTAATAGTGATTATCTTGGATAGTATACTTCATGACATGTGAATTTTAAAAAATTAGGGTTATAATTCAAATTATTTGGCTCGTATATAATTAGTGTTTTACCGGACAATGCTTATCACTCACCTTGCCCCAATGTGGCGAGAAATTTCTCACCAAATGTTCTCATTCTATAATGATAAGTAATAGAGAACATAAGTTTGAAAGTTTCACCAAACTCGCCTTCTCCCTTTTTATATATATAGATGAACATATTGAGATGATAAATGGAACTGTTATTTTCATGATTGCTGTCAACAAAACATCAAGGTGATATGAAAAATACAACTTTAATTGAATCGTTTAGTTAGCTGTTCCTGGGCATCTTACCCAGAACCCAATCAATGATGAAAAAGACCAAAACTGCATTTGGTTATGATGACAATAGTGGAAGAGACAGCACCAACCAACCAAACATGAGTCTTTGTACGTACGAACTTTCATGAGAAAACATACCACAATGGAATACTATATATGTGCGCATTCTTTTTTAGATCCTACACTGGCCTATTTCTCCCTCTACTAAGCCAACTCATCACACTTTTCAGGAACATCACATATGCAAGATGATGCTTTCATAAAAATGGAAATATCCAAGCCATGGTCATAATTAATTAGAAGCAAATCTAAAAATTAGAGGAAATATTTAATCGGAGTCACATGGGGCAAGTGTAGTCGTCTAGTTCGAATATCATAAAGAAAGTTAAAGTTTTTAATTTAAAAATCAACTAATAATAGTTAGATACAAACTTTTTGAAGGTTTCTTAATTTTCTGACGTGATACCATCTTTCACATCCTAGCAACATGTGTGTGCTCATTGTCATTGAGTCTAGTTGCTAGCTTAACCTTCACACACCCCACCACTTTCTTTATGAGAGGAAAGTGTGAAGGTGGGGGATGCACACCTAACATGCAAGCAACCTTTTAAAATCCAACCCCAATAATTCGATTTTACATTAATACCACCTCAGAGGGAACGAATGGCCACAGATGAATGGCTTTTCGTGGCCGCTTTTGCAACCCCACCAAGTTTTTGTTTTTCTTGTCGACAATCTTTTCTATTTTTGGAAACCACTCAAAATCAATTCCAATTATAGATTAAGGTAGAGAGATAAAGAGGCCTTTCTCTTTTGGGTTTTTCTCACTCTCATCTCTGTCATCTGGGTTCCACTTGCTATTAATAATTTTTGTGTCTAATTTCTAAGGGTAACTTTCACTCATGTGCAAAGTGCGTGAGTGTTATATATGTTAGGATGGGTCAATTTTATTGTATTGTAATTTGTATGTGTGCAATAATATATACAACGTGCATGTGAAGGTAAATAATGTAATGTAAACATTTACTTGGTCAGAAAATTTAATTTTTTTAATTAAACTCGGTCGGTGTGCACTGTGCAGTTTGCAGAACGGCAGTCGTCGGTGAAGTGAAGGCAAAGAGAAACGCAGTATTTTCATTCAAGATCATGAGGCTCAAAATTAATGGGATTAGAGTAGGAATAGAAATAAAAGCTACTTCAAGTTCGAGTGTATTAGGAAGGCAATCAGCAATGTGATATAAATAACAACACTTTTTCGTATCCCACCTAAGTCTAAGATCATAGGTAGAGCATCTCATTGCATTTATAAAATATAGTCTTGTTGCGTTTCAAAAATGTTATTTTGCAGCTTAAACCATGAAAAAGAATTTCAGAAAAACGATACTGTAATTGTGTCCATGGATTGGAATTTGGAAGTATAAAAAGAGAAGAAGGTACGTACTTGGGAATTTTCAATAATTATTTTATTTTATATTTTATGGTGGGTGAAGCATTGCTATTCACCCAAACTTCTTAATAATTAATGCTCAGAAATTAAACAGGTGTATGGTACAATACCAGCACAGTTCCTTTATGATTGGGTTTCGTTTGTTGTATTGAAGACAGAAGGTGGACAAAAGCTAGCTGGTAGCTGCTTGCTGCTACCGGGCAAACTCCAGCTCCTTCTACCTCCATACATCTTCTATGACAAAATGAAGAGGATTCTTATAAAGTTTTTGGTTTATGCATCCAATTGTACAAACCTCATTAAAAATATCATCCGTACTAAAATAATCAACTAAGTAGTTTCTCGGAAACCTTATGTTCGTCTATTTATTTTACTGCCTTCGAATATATGCATCATATATGTGAATAAAAAAAATAAAATAGAGATAATGTTTAACTTTTAAGAGCATCCCCTTTGCAACAAAACTCTTTCTAAAAGGAGGACCATGAATCGACTTTATCTGTAGCTGTAGCATTCACAAACAGTACTTTTGGTCTGGTGGTCCAATCCAATTGCTAAATGGGACACCAATGGAGAATTCACAACAGAACAGCTCATTATCTTTTGCGATTTATGAAACTTGTGGATGAGAAAATTAGACATCTGAGGATATATATATATATTGTCACAAACAATTCTGTGGGTTCTTTGATTCCTAGGCAACAACTTTCTCCTTTGTTTTTCGTTTTCAACCATAAATAAAATTGTTGGATTGTTGTTACAGGAAATTGATGTCCACACCCACCGTCTCACTGAACTCCCATGATACCATAATTGGTGTTCATGTTATTCAGAGACTAGGGTTTTGCTTAGCATTTTGAGGCAGGAAGAGGCCCTCTAGGAAAGGAAACTTTTGATTCCACTTCCCCCAAATGGACCAAGCAAATCTGTTAATATTTCCTAAATTATAATTTGCAGAGTAATTGATAAAGTCTAGGCCATGCATATCATGTTATTTATTATTTTCTTGAGGCATCTAATGATACTTTTAAAAACCTTTCCCACTTATAAGTTATATCCCAATTCCACCCAACTGGGTTTTCAACAGTTTGGCTAGTGAATAGCCTAGATTAGCCCTTACCTACAAAACATGCCTTGTCCATTTTTCTTGACCTATTAGAATGGAATCGGCTGGTAGGGTTAGCCTGAGGACAAGTTATTTTTGCTTTTGTTAGCAAAGTTTCAGACACGTTCATGCAGCTATAGCTATCGCCTAAGTTGGCTCCATCTATGATTCTACATATTTAGGCTAGTTTCGTCCCAATCCTTTGAATGCAGGCTCTTTCCTTAGTGGGGGGATCCTTTCCATATGCAAAGGTACCATGCTTTATGATTAAGCTCTACTCAAAAGGAGAAGGATAATGTCACGCCCACGCACTTTCAAACCACACACTCATGCGTCAATAAGGTTCTTATCTCTTAAACAACATAAGTCTGTGTCTGAAATATTCTTCATTCGTGTCAAACGTATTTTCATATAATCAAACCGTTTCTAATACTAGTACAGTATGATCAAAATAAAAATTTGTACTTTTTGAGAACTTCTAAACTATCTTTGTTAATATAGGTTTTTTTATTACAAATAGTTCCTGAGGTTTGCGGAATAATCGTCTTTGATCCTTTATGTTTTTTTGTGACATGGTTAGTCCTTACTTAAGGTTATGTTCCGTACATAAAGCTCTTGAATAAAAAATTCAAAAAGAGAAGGACAATGTCACGTCCACGCACTTTGAAACCACACAATTATACGTCAATAAGGTTCTTATCTCTCAAACAACGAAAGTTTATGTTATAAGTATTCTTCATATACGTGTCAAACATATTTTCAGATAATCAAACTGTTTCTAATACTAGTACAGTACAGTATGATCAAAATAAACAATTGTACTTTTTGAGAACCTCTGAACTATCTTTTAGAAATACTTCGATCCTTAATGAAAGTTTTACATGCTTCTAACAGAAAAGGGCTGCTAAAGCGCTCACTCTCTCTCTCTCTCTCTCTCTCTCTCTCTCTCTCAAGTAGGCTTCTTGTTGAAGGGCAGGTGGGACAAGAGATGTTAAATTTTGAATGATATTGTTAAAGAGGTCCGTGCAAGGGAAGGTGTGAGGGAGCAGATGGGGTGTGAATTTTGTGGACATAATAACAATGCCCAAAAATGGAAATATATGGATGCAAAGAGAGTAAGTCAGAGAGAGATAAAGCAACAGAATTGATGGGTGTTTTAAAGAGAGAGAGAGAGAGAGTGAGTGGAAAGCTTAAGCGCGTCCCAGAAAAGGGAAACCAAAGAAGTAGTTTGTCTCAGTGAATGATGAAAGCGATCTAACACACACACTGCACTGTGCACAGCATATGCATATATGAAAATACATAATATATTATAATTATACACCCTTCACAGTCAAGTCCCAGTCTGAGTCCTTCACAGAGTCACAGTCACATTCATCAGAAATACGTATATGGTTTTGGACAGAAAACAAAATTGAAAGGACAAACGCTACACGCACCACTCTCACCAATAATGAAACCAAATAAAGAAAACAACCTCTCCAAAACCATTTCCAACCATTCAAGCAAAGCAATCACATTTATGGAAAACCTCTTATTATTAAAAAAAATATTTTTTTTTTAAAAAAAAGCAAAAATTTAATTATCCCAAGGCAACCCTTGTTTGTGTTATAAATACCTTCTAGGCCAAATGACATTTCTTTTGGTCCTTATACTTGACTAGGGTTTTGCTTTTTATCCCTATACTTACTTGATATTGTAATTGAACGACCAATTTTACATACTTTATTCTAATCACTCAAAAGGATATCGACTATAATAACAACCTTAATCATTCAAAATAACACGAAAAACCTCTCACACAAAACATGATTCATATAACTTTAAAGAATAGATAGAAACCTACAACTGTTCATATATTTCTACATTAGTTAATTACGAGGGCATATATTATTGTCAAAATCAAAACTATGAGGATGAAAGTGAAAATCTAAACAGCCTACATGGTTTGTTAGCACGTAATTAACTTTCCGACATGTTATTATCAGATTATCAATACGATAAGTGTATTCGAACAAGAACTAATTGACGTGATAAATGACATCACGTTATGTTGCAAGTTGCGAGAATGTTGACAAGACAACATACCCATGTATATACCCAATCTATCTATCGTCCTCCTTCTTCATAGTTTTCTGTTTAATTTTCCTTCCTTTGGTCCCCACATTGCTCAACAAGGGTTGTCTTGTACAGACCTAGTACACTTCAACACACATGCAACATAGCTGTGTTATCAATTATAGCCTCTCCCCTTTTTTTTTCTTTTTTGGTTCTTTTTTCCACCATAATAATTCATGGTAAAAAGCATATGAGAGAGAGAGAGTGGGATAAAATCTGTTTGTCTGAGTTATAGCAGTGCTTCGTAGATCCGATGCAAAGGAAAGGATCTTAGGCAAGGGGCTTTAAGCTACTACAGGACAATGTCGCTTTGTTCTCTTTTGGAAAATTGGAGTTTTTCCTCCATTCAATTCACACCCAAATCATATAAAGCCGCGTGGCAGCGTTAGTGCTTTGGACCACTTCAGGGATCACTTATGAAGAAATCTACGGCACACAAAAGTTTTGGTATTATTCTAAAATAAAAAAAAAATAAAAACACATATTTATCTTCCTTGTTTAAAAATCAAATTAAAATAACTAATGGGATCTAGCTAAGTACTTGCACTTTATTTGTATGTGTGAGAAACTCCTTTGCTTCTTGTATCGCTTGTATTTAAAAAATAATAAAATCAAAGTAAAACAGAAGCGTATGTATGTATTGCTTCTAGTCTAGGTCAAAATAACAATGAGGTAAAGTGGCAGTGAAAATCAGAGGGGTACGAAGGATTCTTTGCTTCAAAACCCAAGTTTTCTGCTTTCACATGCAAGGGACAGAATCTCTGGCTCTTTTATTAGCAACTTTTAGATTTGCATTATTGCTCCTTACCTAGCTAATTAGAAGCTTAATTGGTCATTAAAATATTTAATTAATCTACATTTTCCTTGTTAAAAACGAAAGTACAATGAACTTACAGATGTTTGCTTTGTTTTGTGCAGATTTCAAACTTCAATCAAAGATGCACAAGAATGTCGAGCCAGCTTTAGCTAAGTTTTCACCCTGAGGTATATACAATGTACCTTAACTTAGGCATGCATTTACATATATTTATAATATAATGCAGACTTCAAGAAATGGCTCAGTGAGAGAGAGAGAATATAATTTGTATGCGCCTCAGAAAAATCTTGGTGTGACGCGCATGATGATGAAAGCAGCTCTTGTATTTTATTCGCATCTGCCTAACTTACAATATCTAATTAATATACTATTTTACTATTTTATTAAAAATAACAAATAAATATAATAATAAAAATATGTTCTTCGTATTGTCGCATGTTCTAGGTCTAACTTGACCCCATTTTTCTTAAGTGTCTTTTGTGTTTGCTTTGTAATTAAAACATGACTAAACATATGAGAATTAGGTGAGTTGTTTAAGATCAGTCGGTCGCAAGTTTGAATCTCCCTCTTCGAACTGACATGACTAAATTTTAAACCCCAAGTAGAACCCTAACCCCATTGGTCTCTATCTTTTAATTTTTTATGTCCTTTGAAATATATGAAAGGTCCCTCTCGTCATAATAGCAGTGTCTGCTACTGCTTTTGGAGAAAGAACTGATTCAAAGGACACCGATGATGGGGACTATTCATCACCATCGGGTGATATTTCCAAGACAATACAAAATACCTGTTTTCGTATGCCTGAATTTCTCTGAGTCTCCACCCCATCTTTGAAGCTTAGATTTTCTTCCTCTTTGTTTTCTCACCTCAACCTCAACCTCAACCTCAACCCCAACCCCACTTTTAAGGCCAAAAAAGTTGAATTATAAAAATAGAAAGATGACAACCTTTGGATCCAAAATATCATAACTTAATCTAGCAGCTAGGGCGCAATAAGTCAGTAACACATGGTCTTGAATTACATATAAAATAATAAAACAACTATTAAAATTAAATCAGATATATATTGTTGTCAGAACTCAGAATATCTAGTTGAAGATGGATTTTTTCCATTTGTTAGTTTGACCAATGACCATACATTTCCCACAAAACAGGAGACTTTCCTTCCTCTCTCTTTTGTTTTGTGTTCTCTTCCTCTTCTTGACTAGTTTCTCTTTTTGGGACTCTGAAAAAATTGGAGTTGGGGATCAAATCAAAAGGCTTACAAACACAAACATATCAAGACGGCTTGGTGAATAATTAGATGAAATGGGACATGGTGGAAATTAGGCAGAAAAATGTAGGAGGGAGGGTCATGGCTCAATGGTCAAGAGAAGAGCTATAGCTAGCGTCTTGTGAGAGAGTGGAAACCACTTTTCGGCAGCCAGCAATTTTGCGCGGACGGTCTGATTTGAGGTGGGAATCCTGATGATGCTGCAGCAGTTGCAAATATATCGGAAGTCGGCGTGCCGGATTGCCATTGTTGTTGGTGTGGGTGGTCACTCATCGAGAGTGAAAGATCACTGCCGATGCGGCCTCCTTCGCTGCTGCTTGGAAACTGAACCTGGGACAAAAGGAAAAATAATCACAATAATTTTAAGCAAATTCATCATCACCGCAGCAAATCATGAGTTGAAAATTATTTAATTGTGCTTACATGGTGGTAATTGTTTGGTGAGTTGAAATGTGGTGGGAAAGTGTGAGGCATTTGGGTGTCTCCAACGTTAGGCCTCCTACTAAACTGCCCATATTTATGCATTTCATTGGGGGCTGGAGAATGAAGGTTGGTTCTGAGTAGAAGCTGCATGGCTTCTGTCTCTAAGTATCCATCTCTTCTGTGTACATCACTCTCCTCTCTAGATCGATCCCTTTGTAGGTTAAGCTATTAAATGTAAGAAACAAAAATAATTAGACGGATATATGATAGAAATATGTATGAATCACACGTTCAGACAATAATTAATGTAATTAAATAAAAATAATTTGTTACGAAACCTTTTGTCGAAACCCTTGATTCCGCCAATCGGCTTCGAGTTGCATTGAGGCAGAATGTTGAACTTCCATTGCAGCATTTTGGCCATGATCACTACTCCCAAAAGCTTGATTGTTTTTCTTCGAGTTTGAACTGCCCAAACTCAAATCGAGATTGTGTTCTGCAGCATTAACGCCGGATGATTCTACGCAAACACATAAATCCAAATGATCAGATTAATTACAATGCATTAATAATGTTATTACAATTTGAATTACCAGAGGAGGGGTTGAGCTCGTTCTCGTAGATGCTGGGATCAAAATTAGTGACAGCTTCCTTGCCATTGCACTTGATTGCTGCTTTGTCATAGGCCCTACAAGAATTGAAGTAGCATAAAATTAAGCCCCAACAAAAACTCAAATCTTTAGGAACATTCTAACCATAAAAGAAATCAACATTACGAGATATACATGTTTACATATAGAGAGCAGATCCGTACTACGATATCATGTATATATATATATATGTACCTTGCAGCATCAATCTCGGTATCAAACAAGCCCAAATACACGTACCTATGAAAATCATTGAGCAATTCATGAAGCAAGGAAGTAGTAGAAGAAAAATGGTGAAATGAGAATTGAAGGGTAAAGCTAGAGAGAGAGAGAGAGAGAGAGAGAGAGGTTGATTACTTTTTGCCTAAAAATTGGCCCATCCTGGCCTCCCATCTCCCACACTTGTGCAAGGTGACCCCTCTATATTTGGAGCTACCTCTGGGGAACCCGGTGCTTTGTCGGCGAAGTACATGCACAAATTCTTCCTTTGTTAAATTGGTCATCTGTGTTTCATTTCATGCAAACATCCCAAGAAAATTATAACAAACCAAAACTCAAAAATAAAATTTTAAAAAAGAAAAAGAAATTTATTTATTTATTTTCTGCAACTGTTGAAGATAAGGTATTTAAAAAAAAAAAAAAAAAACTGTTGAAGATAAGTTCAAAGCCCTTTCTCTTTATTTCGGGGACCGTACACTCTCTCTCACCTGTTTCAAGTCTTCTTCATAATCCTCTATGCTAAAATTTATGTCAGCCTCCACTCCCCGGAACTTGATGGCCGCTCGATCGTAAGCACTGCATAACACAAAATAAATTCTCATATTTTTTCCAGCCCCCACATTTTCCCACACAAAATTAAACCTTGGTTTTTTCGAGATGAAGAAATAGAAAAAGAGCTCACCGTGCAGCTGCATGTGCTGTGTCAAATCCACCTATTAATCGTATTATGGCGAAAGAAAAAAAAGTCCCATCAGTAAAAATACCATAAAATAAAATTAAAATTGCAAGCCAAAACACAAAGGCATCATTTTTGTCAGAGTCTTACCAAGATAAACTTGCTTCCCACAATCCCTGTGCCAAAGTACAAAATAAATTAAATATAGAAATATATATATATATATATAAATTGTTTGAAACATAGGAATAGTAACTGAAAAAAATTAGTTACTAATTATGTGAAGTGAAATTGTTTGAAACATAGGAATAGTAACTGAAAAAAATTAGTTACTAATTATGTGAAGTGAAATTAACTAACTAATAACTGACCAAATATGAGACTCCCATCGGCCAGTCCTCCGGTAAAACGTCACGCCGCGGTACTGAGAGCTCCTGGAGCGAGGCCCACGCCGGCTCTTCTTCATGGGCTGGTGGGCTGCCTCCACCGCGGCCGGCGGCTTCCCGGGGCTGCCCGAATCCGACTGCCCGAAATTGACCCCGACCCAGTGGGCCCTGGGAAACGACGACGACGACGAAGAAGGAGGAGCTGGAGGCGGGACGGCACCCCGTGTGGGCCCCATTATTTCAGAGGTGGAGTCTAGCTCCACCGGAAAGAACTGTCGGGTCACGGTCACGGTCACGGGCGGATCACCATCCATGGACTCCTCGTGGGCCATGGAGAACCCGAATATCTTGCCCCCTCCTCCTCCCCGCGTCTTGGCGAGCTTGGCGGGGCCGTCGTCGTCTTCTTCCTCGTCTGATCCGTCGTCCTCGACGACCACGGCCGAGGAGCTTGAATTGGACACGGATCCGACCCGTTTGCCCTTTTCCTCGTCTCCGTCGGCCGAGGTCTTCTGGGAGGAGCAGCCCTCCGATTCATCGCCACGTGGACGCTGATCAGGCGAGTCATTGAGATCCCACATTTTTTTTCTGTCTGTCTCTTTGTTGGGTTTGTCTACCAGCTGTTTGCTCGGTGTTCAGTTTTATTTTTTTACATCAAACCCAGAATTCAGCGTGGCAAAAAAAAAAAAAAGGCCTCAACAAGAAACACGAAAAGGAAAAGTTAAAGAGAGAAAAGAGAGAGGTGGGTAATGTTGCAGGTTTTGTGTCTTTGCAAAAAGGCAAGAGTAGGAGGAGGGTTAAGAGAGAGAGAGAGAGAGAGAAAGAGAGAGCTATGGAGCTATGAAGCTATGAAGCTATGGAGCTATGGACTCCAAGATCTTGTGCTTGTATATGGCGCCTAAAACTGCCCAATACAGCATAGACGAGGCCAGTTTCAGTAAAGCCTTAGCCTCAAGCTTTCTCACCCCACCCTTAATACCCCCCTCTCTCTCTCTCTCTCTCTCCATCTCTAACCACTTGCTTCCTTTTCCTTTCAATGACTCATAATTCTCTCTCTCTCTCTCTCTCTCTCTCTCTCTCTTTACTTTTTATTTTGCGCAATCAATCAATTTTATAAAATTTTGTAGTATGCATTTTTGGCATCTCTATTAAATAAAGATTAAACTTGAAGTTTTTGGGCTTTAAACTTGTTGTGTACAGTTCAACTTTACTGTTGTCTCTCTTTCTCTTTCTCTGTTTCTTTTTTTCTTCTTTTTTTTTTTTCCCTCTTTTTTTGAGGTTATTGGTGGGTTCAAAGGAGCATGGATCAGATGGGGTAATGGGGAGAGAAAAGAAAGAACCATCTCTTTCTTACACAACTTTCCCACGTTAACCAAATCGAAAAGCATTCTTCTCTCTCTCTCTCTCTCTCTCCCTCTCTCTCTCTATTCTATTTACCCACTAATGGAAATAGACAGCCCAAACACTAAAATAGATGGCTAATTACTCTATTGCCTTTATTAGCAACTTAATTATTTCAACGTTCACATCACAAGTCAACAAAATAAATAAAATATTGATACAAAAATATTTGATTTCGCTTTTTTTCACATATTCAGGTATCTTGTGTGTTTCACCTGGTTTTTACCATAAGGAAGAAGGGCAGTAAATAGTGGGTGGACAACCGGGGCATTTTGGGAAAGAAAAAAAGGTGTAATTATCAAATCAAGGACCTCTCTCTCGAAGGAGCGAGGTGGTGAGTGGTGACTGGGTTGTTATTACTGGGTTTGGTTTGGTATCAGAAAAAGGAAATGGGAATAATGGTAGGAAAAGGAAGGTCTTTCCAAAAAAGTCCAATCCAAGAGTACGGGAAGAGGGCCACCTTTGCCTCTTTCGTTCTTCTAGCGACCAATGCCCCTTCCTATTTGCTGTACCTCGTATTGTTGTGGCCCTTCTCTCCCACTCTCCTCTCCTCACTCTCTTCCTTTCCCGCGTCTCCGACACTTCTACTTCTCTTCTTCCTTTCTTTTCTCTTTCAACTTCATCTTTTCCCCTTTGTTAATGCTTAAACAATTTTTTACAAATGGCAAGATTACTTCTTCTTCATTCATACTATATTCCTTTTCATCCCATGTGTGGCCCTTCCTTCACTTGAATAGTTTAGTCCGACTATGTTAACGGGGTGTTACAAGTATTCAAGAATTGTAACATGGGTAGGATTAGTAGTCCCGTAATTTAGAACTTCTGGTTTAATTAAATAATACGTGTATTACAATTTAAGAGAATTTGTAAGTTTACATATGCCCTGTGAAAATACAGCCACAAGTCAAAAACTAGATTTTATGGGAATTGACTGTTTTATAAACATCAAGTGTCGACATTATCATCATCATACCTTAAGGATTTGTTATCGAGATTGTAATACGGTCAATCTAGTTCAGCAGTATGATCCAACACAAAATAATTAAACTGCCAAACTTGCAATAAAAGAACTAAAACCATACTTTAGGCCGAATTACAAATTTAGTAACTCTAGTTTGTTAGGGTTTCTATTTTTGTTCTTATAGCTTAAGAATGCATAAGCATAATCTTGTATTCACATTAAGTTGCAATTGGAATTGATAGAATGGTAGCATGGTAATCCCTAAATACCCAAGTTTTCTTAATAACTTTTATGAATCCATGTGTTAGGGTGGGTTGGTGCATGACTAGCAGGTTTTATATAGGCACACTAAATCATGAAAACACTCTTTGTAAACAAAAATGAAAGCCAAAAAAATTCATGAAACTCAGGGGTACTCTCGAAATGAGAGCAAAAGGAAAAAATAAAATAAAAATCCTAGCCTAAGGAATTATAGTTGCCGCCTCCTTTCCCCATTCATCCCCTCTCTCTTTACTTGTAAAATTGTAATCAAAAGAAGAATGTTTGATTACTTGCTTGTTTTCTCTTTACACTGTTAAGGGTATCTATACCCAAGTTTCCTACAATCAAGAGACTAGTAAAGGAAAGCAAATCATATACAATCAATTACATATAATTTGGCAAATCACTCAATCCCAAATATATTTGGGATTTAGTTGACTTCTCAACACTCCCCCTCAAGTTGGAGAGTGAATATTGTGAACTCCCAACTTGCATACCATAGCTGAAAAATCTTCTTTTCCCAAGGCCTTCGTAAACACATCTGCTACTTGTTGTTGAGATGAAATATATCTTGTAACCACTGTTCTGTCCAGAATTTTATCCCTGATAAAATGACAATCAATTTCAATGTGTCTAGTTCTGTCATGGAACACTGGATTGGCAGATATGTGCAGCGCAGCTTGGTTATCACAATGTAAAGTAGCTGGTCCTGGGTTTGGGAGTTGTAGGTCTTGCAATAGATAACGCAACCAAGTAATTTCACAGCAAGCACCTGTCATTGCGCGATATTCAGCCTCTGCTGAAGAAAGAGATACTGTTTTTTGTCTCTTTGTTCTCCATGAGATCAAAGAATTTCCAAGAAACACGCAATAGCCACTTGTGGACCTTCGTGTGGTTGGACATCCCGCCCAATCTGAATCACAGTATGCCGTCAACTTCATCTCATTTCCAGCAGGAAAGAAGAGTCCTTGTCCTGGTGTACTTTTCAGATACCTCAAAACTCTCATGGCGGCATCTAAGTGTGGCTTGCGAGGCTCATGCATGAATCTACTGAGTATGTGTACTGAGTAGGTAATATCAGGTCTTGTTATGGTGAGATAAATCAAACGTCCCACCAATCGTCTATACTTTGTTGGATCATGAAGTATCTCACCTGTATCAGAAGAAATTTTGGAATTTTGTTCCATGGGAAAGCTTACTGGACGTGCTCCCAAAGCTCCTCCATCTTTAATAATGTCCAATGCATATTTCCTTTGACAAATAGAAATTCCTTTCCTGGAACGTGAGACCTCAATGCCCAAAAAATATTTAAGATCACCAAGGTCTTTGATCTTAAAACGAGTATTAAGAAATCGCTTGAGAGCATCAATGGCAGGCAAATTATTTCCTGTAATCAATATGTCATCAACGTAGATCAAAAGAGCGGTGAAGGACTTGCCATTTTTGCAGGTAAAAAGCGAATAATCGGCTTTGGACTGAGTGAAACCAGCAGCTTGTATGGCTTCAGTGAACTTAGAAAACCATTGGCGAGATGCTTGCTTCAATCCGTACAAGGATTTGTGAAGGCGACATACCAAATGCTCCCCCTGTCGCCGAAGACCAAGAGGAGGTGACATGTAGATTTCCTCATGTAGATCGCCATGGAGGAATGCATTGTGGACGTCAAGTTGATGCAAAGACCAGTGGTGGGCAGCGGCAAGAGCAAGAACACACCGAACAGAAACCATTTTGGCAGTAGGAGAAAATGTGTCATGGTAGTCAAGACCTTCAGTTTGAGTGTACCCTTTGGCCACGAGACGAGCCTTGTAGCGCTCAATGGTGCCATCGGAGCGATGCTTGATTTTATAGACCCATTTGCATCCAATGGGTTGCTTCCCAGGTGGAAGAGAAGTGAGGGACCAAGTCTGATTGGATTCCAAAGCGGCAAGTTCAGATTGCATAGCCTCTTGCCAGTGGGGATTAGAAACAGCCTCTGCAAAAGTGTTAGGTTCCACTGGCCGACTAATATTGGCAATGAAAGTAAAGTGTGATGGTGAGTAACGGTGATAAGAAAGGAAATTAGAAAGGGGATAACGAGTACCTTTGGTGCGACATGGCAAGGAGTCCGACGATTGGTCAAGCGTGGGTAGAGTAACCTGTGAGCAAACATAATCATGGAGATGGGCTGGTTTAACCTTATGGCGAAGAGAGTGGCGGATGGGGGCTGGTGGTACAGAAGGAGAGGAAGGTGGTGATGGGGCTGGTATGGCAGTGGTGTCCGAGGGAAAAATGGGGGCAGCGGTGTCGAAAGAAGCCGTGAGATCGGGTGGGGTAGAAGGAGATGGAGGATGTGGTGAGAGTAAGTCAGGAGATATACATGGAGGAGATGACAAATCAGATAAAGGAAGAGGTAAAACAGGGGGTGGAGGTTCCGTGAGAGAGGAAGAAGGGAGAGTTTGGAAAGGAAAATGACTCTCATGAAAAACGACATCACGACTGGTAAAAAATTTTTTGGTGGTAAGATCAAATAATTTGTAGGCCTTTTGACCGAAAGGATAACCGAGAAAAACACATCGCTTGGCTCTAGGATCAAATTTATGGGAAGGTTGGACAATGGTGGCATAGGCTAAACAACCAAAAACGCGGAGGTGGGTATAAGAAGGAGGTTTATGGTACAGCTTCTCATATGGGGATATCTTGGATAAAAGGGCAGTGGGTAGACGATTGATCAAGTAAATGGCGGTGAGAACACATTCTCCCCAAAAAGAAATAGGGAGATGTGCCTGAAAACGTAAAGCCCTAGCCATCTCTATGATATGTCGGTGCTTGCGCTCTACAACACCATTTTGTTGTGGTGTGTAGACACAAGTATGTTGAAAGATAACCCCATGTTCGTGAAAGAAACGACGCATGGAAGAAAATTCACCTCCATTATCAACGCGTATTTGTTGTACGTGAGTATTGAATTGTGTTTGGACAAAGGCAAAAAAGGATTTAAGCAAGTTCTGTGTTTCAGATTTATTTTGCATGAGAAATAACCAAGTGAACCTAGTAAAATCATCCACAATAGTTAGAAAATAACGAGCCCCTGAAAAAGATGCAATTTTATGTGGCCCCCAAATGTCGCAATGAATAAGAGAGAATGGTTTAGAAGAGGAAATAGAACTTAAATGAAAAGGTAAGCGAGTTTGCTTTGCCAAGGGACAAACCTCGCAAGCATTATTTGAAAAAGGGAAATGTAAAACATTCTTAGCTAAAAATTGTAAACGAGAAGATGATGGATGGCCTAAACGGCTGTGCCAGAGGTGAGTTGAGGCATGAGCATGGTTGCAAGATGGTGGGAGAAGGGAAGGCTTGTCTGACACCAAAGAAACCAAGTAGTAAAGACCTCCTTGCTGTTTACCCAGACCAATCGTCTTCCTCGTAGCCAAGTCCTGCAAAATGCACCAATTAGGAAAAAAAGAGATGGAACAATGAAGTCCTTGTGTAAGTTTGCTTACTGACATCAAATTAACTTTGAAGCTAGGCACATACAAGACATTGTTTAAAGAAAGAGATGAGTTGAGAGAAGCATTCCCAACAGAAATAATAGAAGCCTTTTCACCGCTAGGCAATACAACTGGTGGAATGGAAGGGTTGTTATTTGTGGACGTAAAAGAATGTGAGGTGGATGTAATATGATCTGTTGCGCCACTATCAATCAGCCAGCGGTGTAAAGGTAAAGGATAATATGACAAACCTGCAGAGTTTGCTTGTGGCTCTTTCTTATCATTCATCATGGTAAGAATCTGCTGATACTCACTGTCAGATAGGTTGGGCATGGCAGACTTCAATTCTTGCATAGTGGGATTGTTCTGCACGTGATTGGCAGAGGAACTTGAGCCTTTCTTGTTTCGGTTGGATTTGTGCAGTCGATGCCCAGGAGGATAGCCATGAAGTTTATAACAGGTATCAATTGTGTGATGATCCCGATCGCAGTGAGTGCAGTGAAGAGGCTTACGATTAGAATTCGAAGGTCTCTGGTGTTGGCGAACAGCCATTGCAGCAGGTTCCAAGGTAGTATGAGGAGTCCCCAGTTGTCGTTGCTTCTCCTCTTGGGAAATTAAGGAATAGATGTTGCGTATGGATGGTAGGGGCTGCATAAGAAGAATCTGTCCACGAGCAGCAGCATATGAATCATTCAGACCCATGAGAAATTGCATCACCCTATTCCTCTCATCACGTTCAGCATGATCTTTCATGGCACCACAGGTACAAGTCGGCACATCACTGTATGATGCCAACTCATCCCATAGTCCCTTAAGTCTTGTGTAATAAGCGGCAACCGACATTTGATCTTGAGTAAGGGAAGCAATGTCACGTTGGATCTGGAAAATTCGAGGAACGTTGCTTTGAGAGAAGCGCTCCTTCAAATCTTCCCATATATCATGAGCAGTGTCAGAGTAGATGACGCTATCAGCTATGTCTTGATCAAGGGAATTCAAGATCCAAGATAGGATCATATCATTGCAACGTTGCCAAAGAGAGAACTCATCAGGATCGGTTTTCTTTGAAGGCTTCTTGACAGTGCCATCAACAAAACCAAGTTTGTTCTTGGCACTCAAGGAGATTCGCATGGAACGACACCATGTCCCATAGTTGTCTCCATTCAATGGTTTGGATACAAGAACCATGCCAGGATGGTCAGAGTGATGAATGAAAAAAGGGTTGGAAACTTCAGACTTGTTTCCATCCTTGGAAGAAGTTTCAACTTCTTTGTCATTAGCCATGGCAGAGAACTAACGAAAACAAAGAAGGAGGAAGCTGGGATTTTTGACGGTAAAGAGAAAAACAAGAGCTAGGTTTTCTCCTAGCTCTGATACCATGTAAAATTGTAATCAAAAGAAGAATGTTTGATTACTTGCTTGTTTTCTCTTTACACTGTTAAGGGTATCTATACCCAAGTTTCCTACAATCAAGAGACTAGTAAAGGAAAGCAAATCATATACAATCAATTACATATAATTTGGCAAATCACTCAATCCCAAATATATTTGGGATTTAGTTGACTTCTCAACATTACTTTGTTGGTTTGGTTTAGTGTTTTTTGATTAGCATATTTTAGTTTTCATATCTATTTTGGATATGTGTGGTTCTTCTCTCCTTGGATTTTGCCTCAAAGGACGGGCGTTTTGGCAAATCTGATGTCTTGGATACTTTATGGGTTTGGTGGTCGTCGACGAGTTGCTGTTGTGAGTGCCCCGTGTTGGTTTGCGGCTATTATGGAATGCAAGGATTGTAGTACTTTTCGGTTTTGAACCAGTACATGTTGAAGGAAAGTCTTATATGTGCAAAGAATTATGATGCTGAATTTCAACAGTCCCATTTGCTTCATCGTAAGAGGCCTTCTTTATCAGTTCGTGAATGACGTTTCCGATTGTACCTGCTATAAGATGGTTTAGGATTGTAATGTTTTGAGACATATGTTTTACCTATAAATTTCAACCAAGAAATATTATTTATTATTGATCAAACTTAATCTTATTACTTGTTTCATATTCAGTCGGGTTTAATCAAAGTTGCTTAAGTCATTTTCTTAGGATATGTTTTCATGGTTTGGTAAATGACATAAAAAGAAAAATAATTGCGATACGTTTATAGAAAAATAGGAATAGGAGCGTGATAAGCAGTCTATAGACGCGCGTGTGGGTCTAAGTTCTAACTTGAATGCTGGAAGCCAACTCAAAGCCTGGATAGATTGGCAGATAGATTCGTAGATTAAGAGATAACATCATGCTTGACATCATCAACACTAAACTCTCTATTTGCTTTATGTTAAGCAAAGATATTTTCAGTGAATAAAATAATATTTGGTATTAAAATATTCAGGAAAAATACATTTGTTTTTAGAGGAGAGAGAATAGGAACAAGCAAGACAAGCCAAAACAAATTTAAAGAGAAAAAAATTTAAAAGGAATGGAATAGGAAAAGATTTTACAATTCTTTAGTTTTGCGTTTTTAGTCAATATTCTAGATGTCGACTATTCTGTACAAAAAAGGTTATGAATTTTTACATATATAATTGCAAATTTTGGCTGTCTTCTTCTAATATAAAGATAATGAGTGCCGACAGTCTACGCACCACATTTTATAAATTTACTCCCAAAAAAAAATTATAATCATATTAATTATCTAGACAATAAGGTATTCCGTCAACTAGAGTCGTAAAAAACTAGAATACATTTGTCGCATAAAAAGTGCTTATGAGTAGAAGTATAAATACAATCAGGAATACATCAACAACATCTAACTAGACAATAAAGTATCCCTCCATCCAGAATCACAAAAGGCTAGTATACCTTAATCGAATAGAAAGTATTTCATATAGAAACAGTCTCAAACGGGTTCTGTGTACAGTTTAATTCAGTCAAACCCAATATAGTAACAGTTAGAAAAACTTACATTTAATTCTGGTAATTAAGTTTTTGTAGTTTTGTTCACCAAAAAAAAAAATCTACATTTTTTTATAATTATGAGAAGGGGTTGTTGTGTCAGAGAGGGTAGGGGCCCAAGAGAGAGGAGAGGTGAAAAAAGGTGGTCACGTCACAAAGCACCAGACAAAATTCCCAACAAGCCCCAACACAACCCAACCCAACCCAATAGCAATTTATACGAAATCTGGCTCTACACGTCTAATCTCTCCTCATGAAAGAAGGATTTATTTTCTTAAGACAATGAGTGGGAGAGCAAATGGTTGGCATTGCCAAATAAAAACCTTCTAATAATGGAAGTGGGACGAGGCTATGCTTCAAAAGAGGTTGTTTTCCCCAAGTGGAAACAGTACTACTACCTTCCAAAGTGGGCCTCCACCATTCAATTATGTCTAGCCCAGGCCCACCTATCACTCTCCTCTTCATAATATATCGAAACCTCTAGGCCCACACCCTTTATGATCCTTAACCTCTTTCCTTTGTTTCAAACCTACCCTCCTCAATTTTATCCTTGTCATCGTAATACCGCCACACAGTCTTAACATGTGTAAAATTCGTTAATGATGGTACTAAAGGTGGTGTTTACTGGTTGAGATTCAACTCGATTACGAGATAGATTTGGATCATATCGCATTGGATTATATCGGATTGGAGATGATAACACTAATACCGTGACATATTTAATACTACACATGATATAATAAGAGTGATGCTAAACGAACTTTAAAATTAACTGAGTACACCTTATAATTTAAGTTAACCCCAATATTTTAATCAAAATGTAAAATTAACTAAGTATACCTCATTTAACTACCACAAATAGCCATGATACAACATTTTAATACCAATCCTAAACCAAGTTTCTCTTTTTACATGAATTTGTGCCATCTTTTCAGATTTTGGGTTTCTTCAAAATCTTTAATTTCGTAATACCAATCCTAAACTAAACTAATACTCGCTGCATTATTCGTGAGCACCAAGCAATACGAAGACTTTTCTACGTATGATAAGGGATGAATATAATGAGTAAGATGTACTTATTAAAATTTTATTTGTTTCACAATTCAATATATACTTTTTGGTCATTTTATATCAGGGTAAATTAGTAATTCAATAAATAGTTTGGTAGTATGGTGTACTCAGTTAATTTTAAGATTCGTTTAGCAGCACTCTATAATAATGAGACGGAGTTAACAGCATGAAAAACGATACTACCGTCATAGATAAAAATTTCCATTTTTGCCGGATCCCTTTTCTTCTTTTTTTTTTTTTGCTCTTTTTTCGGTACTCGCATTGTGCATCATTGGATCGTCCAACATTTTTCCTTTTGATTGCCAAGGTCTAATCACAACTTTAATTTTGCGAAATTGGGTGGTTGGCATATGTTGAAATGAGTCCACATGACAATTTTTCATAATTGTTTGTTGTGCATACCAACCAAAAAAAAAAAAAAAGACTGCTAGTAGACAAGCATGGTGTTATCTCATTTTGTCTTTTGTCTCGGTAACCAAAACAAAACAGAATGATTCTACCACCCACCACCCACCACAATTCCTACAAAGCAAATTTCCATGCCCAATTGTGGATTTACCAACTGGCTCACAAATTTTACTCTATTCTTCAAAAGCATGCAAATTTGGGTACCCTTTTCCTCATGTAGAACATGGCCTTCATTAAATGTATCACAAAGTAACCTACTAAACTTAAACATTGTATTAAGGCTTAAATGTCGAAATAGTCCTTGTGTTTTACCTTATCGGCCAATTTAGTCCCTGTGTTTGTATATGTTAACAAATTTGATCCTTTCTGTCAAAATTATGTTAAAACCTATAAATAAATAAAAACATTTAAAATTAATTTGAAAATATGTAATTAATTATAAAGATTTAAACTCAAATAATAATAATGCTAAAATGATTAAAACCCACACAACCTCAACCTCAAATCGTCTCGATTCCTGTAGGAAAAAAAAGAAAAGAAAAGGGTTTTTAGTTGAATTGATGCCTACTGTTTTCTTGTTGCAATTTTTCTTCTCTCTTATGTTTAAGATTTTTTCATACTCTACCCTTCATCTCTCTCTCATCTCCGATCCATTGGCCTGAATATCGTTGACTTTTGCTGCAGCGAGGATGATCAATTGGCAGTAGAGCCATCAAGGTTACAGTGACCGGCTATGAAGATCTTCGTGATTTGTCAGAGAGGAAGCCGCGAGAGAGAGAGAGAGAGAGAGAGAGAGAGAGAGAGAGAGAGAGAGTTGTTGTGGTTAGGTGGGGTTGGAATGGTGGTGAGGGTGGCTATGGTTTGGGGTTGGAGTGGTGGTGGTGAGGGTGGCTGGGTTTGGGAGGTGGTTGAGGTGTGTGCGTGAAATTGGGGAAGGTGAAATTTAAAAAAAAAAAAACATTCTATTTTTTTAAATTAATTTTAAATATTTTATATTATATATTTTGAAGGAAATTGACCACATTGACTAACATATACAAGCACGAGGACCAAATTGGCCAAATTGATAACACATGGACTAAATTGGCCTATGAGATAAAACACAGGGACCATTTTAATATTATCAAAGAAGGAAAGGAACTCACAAGCTTGATTTTGAAGCTAATCTTGGGCTTACTTAAATAAACAAACCGCAGAGATAGATGTAAGGTGAAGAGAATGCCAATGAGAGCAAGATTACAGGTACAGGTATGCCCATATATGCATAAGGTTGTTAAAGATCATATTTATTAGAGATGCCATTGCCATCAAACTTTCAATGTACATTTAGTAACAAACTAATTCAAGTAATAAATTATTTTAATGAAATTTAAGGTGCCCTAAGTATACCTAAACTTGACCAACACCATTTCTACATTCCAGCCTTTTTCTTTATGACGAGAACTATAATATTTATAGTATTGTACGTACAAAGTTAGGATTATTTTAACCCATAAAATTAAAATGTATGATATCAACGTACTTATTTGAATTTGATGCTAATAACAATGTCCAAATACATGACATGGTTCATTGCCTCACCAGGAAAGACAAAAGGAGGACAAAAGAATGTCATGGATCTAACTTATGCAACCGTTATCTTTGATAAAAATATTATTTTGCATAAAAGCTGCACATGAGAAACAACAAAGGTACATCAAATTGCACCATGTGTGTTTATGGACACATGTGGAGTGGAAAACCAAGAGACAGGTTTGCGGTAGGCCTTCATGTACTTCCCTCAAGTAGGAAAAACATATTTAAATCTTTTCTGAAACCTCCAAAGATCTCCAATGAGGCAATGGGATCTCTCTTCTTTTTTTTGTTTTTGGGGGACAAAATCTCCGAAGAGATTCCCATCGATCTGCCAAACAACGTTGAGAGAGGGAAAGACAGAGATAAAAAGTGAGAGAGTGGGCTTCGGCCTGTTGGTTGATCCAATTCACAAACCACCATAAGTTTTTGATAGTATTGACCCGGCCCATTTGAATTCCTTACCAAAATAGGTCTCCTAATAACTCTAGGATAGAGTTTCTTCTATAAATACAACCTATGTATAAAAATATGTACGTAACTTCAACATATAAATATACCTAAACACATACACTCTAAACCTTCCAACTTCCATTATGGTTCCGGTAGTACTACTCACGATTTTAATTGATATGGTTCTCATACTCTTAGTTTTGCTCGAAGCGCCTTTAAAAAAGACGAAGATGTCGAGCCTCGATGAGATCAACCGCAGCTGCTAGGGGACCGCTATGCTGAAACTCGTGGGGAATATCATCTTTCTCGTGATGATTCAGAAGCGTGGGATGATGGGCCATTTGAGTCCTGAAACCACTCTCATTGTGTTGTCTCTATTGCTTGCCTTTGTGATAGACCGGCTGCATTGTCGTCTTGCTTCTCTTGGTAAGAGCATGGCTTGCAATTTAAAAAGGATCAAAGAATTAGAAGAAAAGAATGCTTGTTTAAATTTGAGGCTGAGGCACAACAGAAATCAGTGCATCCAATTTCATCATCAACTTTTACATGACCAAAACGTTGACGGGTATATGAAATCAGTGCATCATCTTACCCAAAGTTTTTAAAAAAATGTTGCTGTAAATATCGAACGAGTATGCCATTTAGATTTAGGTCGCAAGAAGTATTATTAACACCATTAATTGTAACGATATGGAGATTCTATGTAATTTTTTCTTCTTCCTTTTACATGGAAGTTGCTTGGAGAGTTCGAGGATGTATTTCAGTTTATTGCCTTTTCTTCTTCTTTTTTTGTTGATGAAATTATTGCCTTTTCTTTTTACATTGTACATATACCATGCATATTTCATCCGGTTAAAAGTGCATTTTATTCCAAAAAACTATGGGTGAATTGATTTGATAACTAGTTGAAGGATATTATGTCATCTATATATAATCTCAATAATACCATTAATTAATCAAAATGTTAAGAAATAAAACAATTTATGAAAATATAATTTCTCAATAAATAAAAAGCCAATTGGCATTAGGCGTGGGAACAATTTTGGATCAACTCAATCATTAGATGGTTGGGTTGGGTTGAATTGGTCTGATAATAAGCTAGTATTAGGTCCAAGAAATCATAAACCGCTATGCATGAGTTGGAACCAAAATTTAAAAATAACTTAATTTTGAGTTAACTCGATCATAAAAGGGTTGGGTTGGCTTAATAATAAGCGGATTTTGAGTCCAATAAATCATAAACCGCTATATATGAATTGGGACCAAAACCGACTCAATTCAACTCATGTCCACCCCTAATTGGCATCCGTGATGCACGTGCTAGAAGACTTAAGATTTAATGTGATAATGAAAATTCGGATTTGATGGGGTAATTAGGACAATGATTTCCTGCATAATTATCTATCTTGGAAATATTTAATATGATCTTACAATACCTCTAACGCATGCACTACTAGTTTACTACTTCAATAGAGATTAACTTGTCACGTGACACAATGAGTAACATGTTTTGTCCAATTACAACATACCATATGCTATAAGTTTCTATTTGGGCTCAATCTCTCAGTTGTCTAACAAAAAGGAGTATTCTTGGGGGGACTTTTTTGCAGCCCAAATACAAAGTTCAAAAAAGTGTGGTCCCAGTTTACCAAAACCTTGAAACCATTACATTAGCATGCTGAAAATATTTTGTGATTAGAAATAAACTTTGATATGTGAAACTCAACTAATTAAATTGCAAGATGCCAACGGGTTCTAATCCAATAAAAAAGTGTATTTTTTTACGGATCAGTAGTTTCATATTCGAATCTTAATGTGTCAAAAAACTAATAATCACTTGTATAAAAAAAAAACCACTTTCTCAATATCGCTTGTAATATATATTTATATCAAATGGCAGGGATTTTGTACAGACAAGGGCAACAAACAACCTCCCATCTCAACAATAGAGAAAGGCCAGAGATTTAAGCTCGGGGTTGCTTGTTTTATATGATCATTGTTAGTGAAAGGGGAAATATTAAGTGGGGCCGTGAACACTGTGTTAGAAAATAATCAGTAAATGTTTTATACTATAGGATCACTATATTATTGCACAACTCTTAAAATATAAATAGTAGCAAAAGTACGAAATCTGTATAAATGTGCAAATATAAATTAAGTGCAGAATATTGACTTTTATTGAAGATAGAGGCTTGCGTATTCGCAATATCCTAAAGACAGAATTTCGCCTCTTCTCAGTGCTTGAAGTTCAACATGTGTCTATCTCCAAGGATTCAACTATCTATAATTCAAGGGTCCAGCACTGGATCCTTGAATTCTGGCGAACGTTGGTGTGCTTCTCTCCAATACAGTTGGTAACTTTAAAATAATATGAGATAGTTTAAGGAAAAGAGATTAGTCTTATGGCCTAGAACTTGTGATTTTATAATAGAATTACACCCCTTCAAAATAGCAATTGGTATCAGTTATACCTGTTCAAATTCAAACAAAAAGATAAGTCTTTCTGGTTTGAATTTAACTTATGCCAAAAGAAATCCGAAAATTAAAAATTAATTATTTTATTTTCCAGAGACCCAAGGCCCAAGTCTTGATTATTTAAATATTAATATTAATCAAGCAAGCCAACCATGATAGTCTTCACTACCAAGCCCATCAGCCCACCAATCTTTATTTAGTTGATGTCAAGGTTTCATGCTTATAAAGCATATGGAACCTTTTGTTTTCTCCAATGTGGAACATTTGCTTTCAAACTTCCAACAATACCCCACATTTGAAATGCAAATTTGTTTTTGAAAATAAAACATGCAGACTCAAAAACTGGAGAAGAAATTAGATAAAATACACAGCAGGAAAAGTGTCTTTTGGACTTGAACTTTCCCTAGTGTAGACGTATCGGATCTACTTAATGAATCAGTGGAAATCATAGCCTTGAACTGTTCATCGTTTTGTAGTAAACCGAAACAATACGCCACACATGTATTAAAACTTTACACACTTAAGTTCATGCGGTTGTGTTCATTTTGGTCTTGAACAAATCCCGGTCTTATAGGAGCTTTAGAGAATGTAGTCATGTAATTCTCATAAATGCGACCCCACATTTACTCCTATATAGGTAACGTTAATTAAAAGTATTCTGCCATACTTCTTTTGAATATCAAAATATTAACGTCATTAAATGTTTTGTATAAAACATACCCTAAAAAATTCTGCAGACAACACACATTGATCATAGGAATGAGTAAATAGTGTGTTCATACCTTGAGCCATTCCCAACCAGTTTGCCTATTGAACCTAGACCATGGGATCTCCAATCAGCTAGGTTAGGGTTCCATTCGGTTAGCTCATTATGAAATTGACATTAAACCCATTCCCCTCGACGCATATTTAATTTGCTCTCTAGGTAGGCCTTTTGTCAAAGGATCAGCTATGTTTTCCTTTGACTTTACATAATCTAATGAGATTATTCCATCTTTGAGCAACTGTCTAATTGTGCTATGTCTTCGCCTTATATGCCTTGATGTGCCATTGTATATCTTATTTTTGGCTCTTGCAATAGCTGCCATATTATCACAATGAATACATACTGCAGTTATCGGTTCAGGCAATAACGGTATATCTTCCATAAAGTTTCGAAGCCATTCTGCTTCTTCAGCAGCCTTGTCCAAAGCTATGAATTTTGATTCCATAGTTGACCGTGCTATACACGTTTTCTTGGTTGACTTCCAAGCTACTGTTGCCCCTCCACATACAAAAACATAGCCACTAGTGGATTTCGTTTCACTTTCACCAGAAATCCAGTTTGCATCACTATATCCTTCTAAAACTGGTGGGTAACTTGTGTAATGCAAACCATAACTTATTGTGCCTTTAATAAATTGTAGCACTCTAATCAAAGCCTTCCAATGATCATAAGATGGATTACTAGTATATCGACTAAGCCAGCTCACTGCATAAGCTAAATCAAGCCTTGTACTATTCATCATATACATTAAGCTTCCAATCACTTGTGAATATTCTAGCTGAGATACTGCATCTCCATTATTTTTAGCTAGATGAATTGATGGATCAAAAGGGGTCACAACGGATGGATCATCAAAGTGACCAAATTTCCTAAGTATTTTTTCTGCATAATGGGATTGAGTCAAAAAATAACCTTGTTTGGTTCTTTGAACTCTAATTCCAAGTATGATATCTACAAGTCCCGGGTCCTTCATATCAAAACTTGAACACAACATTTTCTTTGTAGAATTAATGATATCTTTGTTAGTACCCATTATGAGCATGTCATCAACGTATAAACATACTATGACACATGAGTTCTTGAAACTCTTTACATATACGCATTTGTCACTCTCATTGATCTTAAAACCATTTGACAGCATAACATGATCAAATTTTTCATGCCACATTTTTGGTGCTTGTTTAAGTCCATACAATGACTTAATTAATTTGCACACTTTCTTTTCTTGTCCTTTAACCACAAACCCTTCTGGTTGTTCCATATAGACTTCTTCATCTAATTCTCCATTCAAAAAGGCGGTTTTAACATCCATTTGATGTATCTCCAATTTCTGTATGGCTGCTATGGAAATTAATATTTTTATAGATGAGATTCTTGATACAGGTGAATATGTATCAAAGTAATCCAGCCCTTCTTTTTGTCTATAGCCTTTTGCTACTAGACGTGCCTTATATTTGTCTATAGAACCATCAGCCTTCAATTTCTTTTTGAATATCCATTTATGACCAATTGGTTTATTACCAGGTGGTAAATCAACCAATTGCTAGGTATAATTTTGTAAAATGGAATCCATCTCACTTTTAATTGCTTCCTTCCAAAAGGTAGCCTCACTGGAAGTCATCGCTTCCTTGTATGTTTGTGGTTCAGCTTCTGACAAGAAGGTTAGAAAATCAGGTCCAAAATTTCTTGGGATTTTCGTTCTACTTCCTCTTCTTGGTTCCATTTCATTTTCATGAACCCTTGATGAAGAAGGAATGTCACTTTGAGTTGGTTCAAGTGATCTTTTTCTAGTTGGACAGGACCTATTTTCTTTGTAGGGATAAATATGTTCAAAAAATTCTGCATCTACAGATTCTATGATAGTATTAACATGAATATCAGAAATTTCTGATTTAACCACTAAGAATCTATAGGCTGTACTATTGTTTGCAAAACCAATGAATGCACAATCTACTGTTTTTGGTCTAAGTTTAACTCGTTTTGGCAAGGGTACTTGAACTTTTGCAAGGCAACCCCACACTTTAAGGGTTTTATATGTAGGAATTCTACCTTTCCACACTTCATAAGGAGGTTTATTAGTCTTCTTATGTGGAATTTTGTTCAAGATTGTATTTGCAGTAAATAAGGCTTCACCCCACAAATTGTGTGGAAGCCCTGAACTATTCAACATGGAGTTGATCATGTCCTTGAAAGTTCGATTTTTTCTTTCAGCAACACCATTTTGTTGAGGTGTATATGGAGCTGTTGTTTGATGAACTATTCCATGTTGAGCACAAAATTCAGAGAAGGCTATAGACTCATACTCTTCTCCTCTATCAGATCTTAGAGCTTTAATTTTTCTCTCTAATTGATTTTCAACTTCAGCTTTATATGTCTTGAACATATTCAAAGCCTCATCCTTGCTATTTATCAGATAGACATAGCAAAATTTACTGCAATCATCAATGAAAGTAATATAATAATTCTTTCCTCCACGAGTTGGTGTTGATTTAAAATCACAAAGATCTGAATGAATCAAACCTAACAACTCATTAGATCTTCCAAAAACAGATTTGAAACTTTGCCTTGCAAATTTTGATTCTGTGCATATTTCACATTTATTGTTGTGATCAATTTTAAAGTTTGGCAGCAACCTTAAATTGATCATTCTATCTAAACAACGGAAATTAACATGTCCTAATCTAGCATGCCAAATATCACAAGACTCAACAATGTAAACGGAAGCCTTATTTATTTTATTAATAGCATTTGTAGCCAATACATTAAGTTTGAACAAACCCTCAGCCAAATAACCCTTTCCCACAAACATTCCCCCTTTAGTGAGAACAAACTTGTCTGATTCGAACACTAGTTTAAAGCCCTTATTGCTGAGCAATGGACCAGACACTAAGTTCTTCCTAATATCAGGGACATGAAGTACATCTAGAAGGGCTAGTTCCTTCCCAGAGGTAAATTTCAGCAGCACCTTTCCTTTTCCAGCAATGGCAGCAGTTGAGGAATTTCCCATGTAGAGTTGTTCTCCACCAGAAATTTCTTGGTATGTAGAGAACATGCTCTTGTCGCCACATATGTGCTTGGTTGCACCAGTATCAATCCACCAATCTTTTGTATCTAAAACCATATTCGTTTCAGACACTACAGCAGCCAAAACATCTTCAGTTACATTTGCTTGATTATTGGCAGACTTGGCAGAAACTCCATCTTTCTTGTGGCGACAATCTTGTGCCTTGTGTCCAACTTTTCCACACACCCAGCAACTCCCTTTTATTTTCTTAAAATTCTTGCTGTTTGGTGCTATTTTAAAATAGGACTTGCCTTTATTTTTCTGGGAATTGTATTTTGGCTTTCCAGCAGAGACTTTGCCTTCAACAATGTTGACTTTGGCTTTAGAGGAAGCACCATCCACTTTCGCAATAATTCTGTGATCCTGTTCAACTCTTAGTTTCAGAACCAAATCATCCAGGGTCATGTCAGATTTCTTGTGTTTCAGATAGATCTTGAAATCATTTCAGGAAGGAGGCAACTTCTCTATGATCGAACCCACTTGAAAGTTCTCGTTCATGATCATGTTTTCATTATGCAGTTCATGCATAATGATCTGGAGTTCTTCCACTTGATTAACCACTGACTTGGAGTCTATCATTTTGTAATTCAGAAATTTCCCAATGACAAATTTCTTTGTACCAGCAACCTCTGTTCTGTACTTTTTTTCGAGAGACTCCCACAATTCCTTGGCAGTCTTGTATGAAGAATAAACATCATACAAGGTATCATCCAATGAACTGAGAATATAATTCCTGCAGAGAAACTCAAAATGTTTCCAAGCATCAATAGCATTTAATTTGGCTGCAGGTATCGGATTCTCTGTTGCCACAGGAACTTCCTCTTTGACTACATGAGCCAAATTCAGTGTTGTCAAGTAAAACAGCATTTTCTGTTGCCAGCGTTTGAAATCCACCCTTTTGAACTTCTCTGGTTCCTTAACATGAGTTTTGACGCCGCTGACATTGACTATATCAGTCATCTTCACGCTACTTACAGATTCTTCCATTAAGGATAAGATTCTGTCTTTAGATTGTTAGAAAATAATCAGTAAATGTTTTATACTATAGGATCACTATATTATTGCACAACTCTTAAAATATAAACAGTAGCAAAAGTACGAAATCTGTATAAATGTGCAAATATAAATTAAGTACAGAATACTGACTTTTATTGAAGATAGAGGCTTGCGTATTCGCAATGTCCTAAAGACAGAATTTCGCCTCTTCTCAGTGCTTGAAGTTCAACATGCGTCTATCTCCCAGGATTCAACTATCTATAATTCAAGGGTCCAGCACCGGATCCTTGAATTCTGGCGAACGTTGGTGTGCTTCTCTCCAATACAGTTGGTACCTTTAAAATAATATGAGATAGTTTAAGGAAAAAGAGATTAGTCTTATGGCCTAGGACTTGTGGTTTTATAATAGAATTACACCCCTTCAAAATAGCAGTTGGTATCAATTATACATGTTCAAATTCAAACAAAAAGATAAGTCTTTCTGGTTTGAATTTAACTTATGCCAAAAGAAATCCGAAAATTAAAAATTAATTATTTTATTTTCCAGAGACCCAAGGTCCAAGGCCCAAGTCTTGATTATTTAAATATTAATATTAATCAAGCAAGCCAACCATGATAGTCTTTACTACTAAGCCCATCAACCCACCAATCTTTATTTAGTTGATGTCAAGGTTTCATGCTTATAAAGCATATGGAACCTTTTGTTTTCTCCAATGTGGGACATTTGCTTTCAAACTTCCAACACACTGAAGAAGAGTGTTTGTCGTGAAGCTAAAAGAGGTTTTTCACATGGCCATTATTGGGGTCGTTTGGCACGGCGAACATTCATGGACTGGACTAAATCCTGGGACTGTCTCCGATTAGCTCGGATTGGCCTAAGCTGGATTAAGTACTGACCTATGTTTGGTGCTGCGTCGGACTAAGAAACTGGATTGTAAAAATAATGAAGACCTAGGTTTGGTGCTGTGTCGGACTAAAAAATAATTATTTTAATAATTAAAAATAATAATTTTTAAATAATTAATGTAAGTTTTTTTTGTTATTATAATTACCAAATTGACATGTACATTTCTTTTCCTCCAAACTAACCAAAGGCTTTTTATTTGTTGTTAAAATTATAAATTCCATCGATTTTATGCATAATTTAGTCTTTATTTGTATGCAAACATAAAGAAATTAATTAATTGAGTCTTTACCAGGTGATATTATGTTAGTATACCAAAATATGTTGGCTGAGGATAAAATAGATAACTCAGAAAATTGTGACAAAAATATAGGCAAACATTCTTTATATCTTGCATTTAACCTGGTAAACTAGAATTAGGATTTAAACAAGAGTTGCATCCGAAACTCTATGACTAAGACATTTCTGAAAACTACATATTAGAGCATAGTATTACCAAATCAATCCTCAGCAAAATTTGGTGATAAAAAACAAACAGGGAGCTTCCCTTTCTCATTAAAAGGGCAAAAGTTTCCAAAGTCCTCTAGAGATAAATATAAAATGGGAAATCATATCTCTCTGAACTTGAAAAAGTAAAACTAAAAACACCAAATGAACATAGTAGAAAGATGACGCATCTTCCCCACTAATAGATATGTAAGTCTACAACTATCCAAGAAACCAATAATGATCAACAATTGAATTTTTCTCATACAAGCAATCTCACAACTAAACTAGTACCACGATTTCAAGCAAATTTTGTCATTGGTTCATTGCTGGGTATAGGTAGCATAATCACGTTTTCCAAATTTCACCTTTGCCTACAAGTATACTTACATATAACACTGGACAATTGAAATTGCTAAAACAAGAATAGTAAGCTACAGGTTTTCTGTTTCCTTGGCCACCTTCAAATGAAGCTCTAAATTCCCAGAACATGAACCTCATTCTTCTCACAAGGCATCACGATAGGCAATCCATCAAGTAATGGCATCAGCAACAGAAGATATCCCTAGTTCCACGCTAGTTATCTTATAGTGCTGAAAATTACGAGAGCTGATGATCACTAACTAGACAAAATCAGAACAAAACTAATTGCCGTTAGAAAAGTGATCAAGAGTGTACCTTTTGTATTTGGGCTTGGTCTAATCTACCTCCCAACTCCTCCAAGTCAATCTCTTTTCCATTGATAGTTTCTCTACTGCTCTTTGTTGATAGTTTCTCTACTGCTTTTTGTTCAATCTAGTATTCAACAAAAATTATTAAAGTCAAAATGGCTAACATTTTCTGATATCCTGAAGCAATGCAATGCTTGATCTACTACAACTTTCAAAGTGATCTTACCTCATCAGAAGAAGAATTAAAATAAGTGGCAAGCACATAAGTTGAGCTTTCAGAGATTCCACATCTGTTCAACGATTCTGTGATCTAGTCACGTTCAAAGCTAAGAGTTATATATTTGCAGCACGAGAAAAATAAGCAACAGGCCACAAAACATATTAGTTAATAGGTGGAAAATTACATGCTTGGATCCTGAATAATTGTAAACAAGCTCATAATGAAGCAGCTCCCTGCAACATAATGACTTTAAAACATAAGACAGATATATCACACATAAGTTTTGTTCCACTTCAATTGAAGTAGATGGGTTCATTCTTACTTATGTTTAAAATTAAAACATCTTTAAACTACAAATTCAATAATTTTCTTTTTATCTTTTGGAACTGAAAATTAGATTAACAAGCGATGGAAATCCAGTTTGCAGTCAGAGCTATGTTAAGTACAGAAGCAATCATCGGTTCTCAAAAATTAATACATTGGAAGAAGAAAAAAAAAAACTTGTTCCTACCAGGGGTCTTGACAACCTGCCTATTCCTCTTCTTGACACCAGACTTGGAGACCTTGAGACTCATGTGACCAACACTTACCCTGGCAAGAGCTGCTTTCTTCAAATCGGGTCTATAGAAATTGTCCGCCACCTGGAACAATTTACAATTAAAAAATAATTCAGCTAGTGCTGATGTGAAAATTGTAGGAAACTAAATGCAACTTTGTGCTCTACCATGAGAAAACAAGATGAATGACAAAAATCCATATGCTTGACACGAGAGGGCTTAAAAGAAACATACTATTCCAGATCATTCAGAACAATTTCAAACCATTAATTCTGTTATGATCGCATGATTTGTGAAGAGAGAGAGAGAGAGAGAGTTTATGATAACAATAACCAGAGCTTTGACAATAACCAGAGCTATACCCAGACTTTGACAATAACCAAATCAAACCCATACAAACAGCTATACCCAAACTTTCACTACCTGGGTCAAGATTCATGCCAAAAGTCTACTCTACTTCTGAATTTCTAGGTTTTCTGAAATACCCAATTGCAAATTAATTGCCAATTAACATCATGTATATATATGTCACTACAGATTCTACGAAAATTAGAGAAGAGAAGAAGAAAATAACAGAGAAAAGGAAGGAGAGATTCTCAGAGCACACAGTCAAAATTGTTGAGGACAATTGCAAAAATCAAAGAGATGGTTGAAGGAATAAGAGAGATATCCAAAGGGAAAGACCAGAAAAACTTGCCTGCGTCAAGATTCGAAGAAGATGAGTCGATGTTGAATGAAGAAGAGGTGGAGTCGCAGAGACGGAGTTGCGAACTGGAGAGAGGCGTGTTCAATATAGCGAAGGCTTATTTTGCGAACCCATTTTGAGCTTCTCTGTATAAGGAGAACGAGTGAGGGTTTTTTTTTTTTTTTAAAACTGTTGGGCTCTACTATCCCATTTAAGTTAGTCCCCTTGCTAACCAAACATGGGCTTGAGGTTCAATATAGCACAGTCCTATCTAGCGAGCAAGTTGACGTGGTATATCTGTACTATTGTATAATTTCTCTCTATGAGTGATGCCAAACCTAATCACAACTGATAACGCAATTTCCACCGTCAGATCGCCTCTCTGGCCCACCCTGAAACCGGAGAGTGCCACGTAGCAACCTAGTCAGCTCAGTCAAATTAGTTTTTAAATCCGTTACTATTTAACAGCTAGCGCGGTCTCGATCACAGGGCGGTTACTCTGCAGGCCGCGCAGCTGATAAACAAAACCAAAACACAATTGCTTGCCAGCACCACTAGACACAGCCATGGCCTCGATTTTCGTTCCAGAACCTGCACTCCTGCCTAATTCCGCAGCTTCCGTTTCTTCTCCGGCTAATCGGCTGCCGTGCCTGCTGCTGTGCCGTCCAGACCGACGCCTATTCTCAATCTCCGTCGCCGCGTGTCGCGCTTTGGGGCTCCGGAGGTCCTTCAATGTCGCTGCCAGCGCCGCCTTGACGTCTAATTCCGTACCGGTATTTTTTTTCTGATCCCCTCCGTTCTTCGAATTTCATCTGAGTAATTTTGATTAGAATTTGTAATTGAAGGTGTTTGATCAAATCGAATTCAAACGGTTGAAATTTTGAAAATGTAGCTTAATTTGTGTCTTTGGCTAGAATTGGATCACTTATTGTGATGAGCAGAATTGCGTCTGGTTTACCTGATAATTTGCAGGAAAAGAATGGAATTCATGTAGTTGGCGATTTTATGACGCCTAGAAAGGATTTGCGTGTGGTTAAGCCCACAACTACTGTAGATGAAGGTACTATTTGTTGTATGAGGTGAAGCTTATTAGTGCAGTTTTGTAGATTTTTCATTTTCTGATGGAATTAGCTTTTATGCCTACAGCTATAGAACTTCTTGTAGAAAACAGAATCACTGGTTTTCCAGTGATCGACGACGACTGGAAATTGGTAGGTCTTCACTTTTCATCTCCCTTCTTTCTCCAACACTTTGTGTTTCCATGTATTCTATTTCAAATTTCAGTACCAGACTTTCAAATGATTTCCAATTTGCGATGTTTGAACTTATATATCAAAGTCTTGTCTTACTTGTAAACCAAAAAGAAGAAGAAAAAAGTATTGTCTTACTTAAGGTACATTATGTCATTCTGATTGTAAGTGAGGATTAGGTATTCACATTGGAACGGTGAATGGACCAGGAATTTTTTTCTCGTGGAGCATTGTTCTCCTCCCCCTGGTTGGTTCAGGATTTTGTTATGACCTCAAGCATCAAGAATTCACACACCTGCTTTGTTCGTTTTGAAACATATCTGCAATATGCTCAGCATAATAGTGTATGCATGCGGCCTGCATTCAAGCAAACACACATGTCTATTTCGCAACCCCAATGGAATTTCCTGCGTTTTCTCATGTTAATGTTATTGAAACAAAAACGTCTTTCTTTTTCTGAGAAGTTGTGACCATCCTCTTTGTTTAGTCAGTATCTGTTTCTTGATTTGTGCTTATATGATTGAGCAACTAATATACAGTGGTACTTTTTTTGATGCAGGTCGGTCTTGTTTCAGATTATGACTTATTAGCATTGGACACCATATCAGGTAATTTAATATGTAAAATTATATCTTAGATTTATTTATTTTTGGTTTATCAAATTTTGCCTTTTCATTCAAGTTATCTCTAATAGATTTCATGTTGTTTTCTCTCATTTTCATCTTCATTTGATTTATGATCATATCTATGTATCATTTACTTGATAGTTAGGCCACCACTTGAAAAAGGGTGATCTGAATCTTGTAAGCTCAGTTTGTTTGACATGCATTATTTTGGCTGATATGCATGATAATATATATTATTTTATTTTTTGTATACATTTGACATTATTGACATTATTTTACATCCAATTAAAGTAGATGAGGACGTTGAGGTGGATGAGGATATTCATTCTGAGGTAGGGGGTAGCTTCGATTGATGATAAAATGAGGGAATTTATGATTTTCTGGTCATATACAATGTGAAGATACAAATGCACTCTGTGAAAGAATAAGGCAAGGAGGAGAATTGAACAGTAGATGGATACCAAGAATGGCATTGGTGGAATTGATTAGGAAGTATATGTCCACAAGAGATTTAGTGAAGGATATAGCTCTTTATAGGATTAATATTAAATGGAATTTGAAAATTCCTGTGTGAAACCTTGGGTTACAGCTAAGCTTAACATAAAGAAACATAAGCGCAAATCATGGTGTACTCAATTTGGCTAGCAGAGTATTTAGTTTTATCATTGAGAGAAAAGAGGTGTCAAAGTGTCGGGCAAGGATCACATAGTAATTCACATCCCTTACAAAGAGGTCAAAATGTTATTGTTTCCCTATAAACTACATAAAATGGGCCGTGTAGTTTGAGGAGTTTTATAAGTATGATTGTCTGGAATAGTTGAATTTCTTTCACATCCTGTTTGGAACCTCTGCAGAATAAGGAATTCACTACTTCAGTTCAGTTGCAACTGAGTTATATAGGTACGCCCTTAGAATTCGAATTTTTTGGGTGGGGAAATATTTGGATTTCCATACAGGTTCCAGTCTGACCAAAGTAGATTGGATTTTCTCATGGTTCCATTCATCTGTTGTGATCCTTTTTCTCATTCTAACGAGATCCCTGCATCCCCTTCTAGTTTCTCCACTGCTGCCCTCCCAGTTTTTTCATTATTCAAAGAAATCTCTGTTCCCCTCTCTCTCTCTCTCTCTGGCCTTCAATCACTCATCTACCCACCATTTTTCTCATCGAAACCAAATGGTTTTAACTCACATTAATGCATATGTTAAAGACATAAGAGAACACCAGATTGGTCTTCAGTCATTCAATCACTATCCTCCTATTTCTCTTGGTGTGGCATACGAATTTTGAATAGATGACCCTGATGTCTGTCTGTATTCTCCTTTTTGGGCTAGTGATGTTGGGACTTCGTTTGATGGACTATCATGTTCTTTTTCAAATATATATAAAATTAAAAAAAATTTAAATTTTTTTGTTTGTTTTAATATGTGTTAATTCTGTTTGGAGACGTAAATCAATTACTTCCAGTCTCTGCAACTTTTGCATATTACAACTGTGCCAGTGCGTAACAGTTATCTGGTTAAAGAAGTGTAATTTTATTAGGGCTATATTCATTTGTTTCTTCTATTGTTTTGTTCGGTATAAGTGAATTCAACTTAGTTATTCAGTTAAGTTTCAAACAAATGAAATGAATTGGAAATCAGTTCATTTTAAGTTTATTTAATTGCAATATAGATAGAATTGGCTACAAATGACGTGTTTGGCTATGGATTACTCCTTTCTGTATGGTGAGGTGCTATGATCTCAAACAGAACTGTATGATTTTCTGTGCACAATGATCAAGATGGTCATCTCTTACATAATACAACCGTCCAAATATTTTACCTGATAGGTCAAGGAAGAACCGACAACAGCATGTTTCCAGAAGTGGACAGCTCTTGGAAAGTATGTGACAAATTTTCTTTAAATATTTTCATCTTTTACTGTTCTTGATGTTTGTCTGCATCTGTTTATATTGTTTTTATTCTACTTAACAAAAGATCTCAGTAATGGGGGTAAATTGGAGGGTGGTTTAAGAGTTTTATTACACTTTTATTTTTCTTGTATATCCCAAGAGAGGCAATTGATATAAAGAGGCATAATGCTTTTGGCTCCATAGCATTTGAAATTACTTCCCTGCGAAGATAGCTTCAATGAAGTCTGACCAGTACTTTCCTATTTCTGCAACAAATAATTTGCCTTACAAAAATGCTTCTTTAATTGATACGGTTGCAGACTTTCAACGAGGTACAGAACTTGCTCAGTAAAACCAATGGGCAGGTGGTCGGCGATTTGATGACACCAGCCCCAGTCGTTGTTAGTGAAACCACTAATCTTGAGGATGTTGCTAGGTTTTGTTTTCCTGCTCTACTTTTTCCCATTTCTGCATCCTATTATCCGTCTAGCTGGAAAGGATTAATTTTTGATATCTGATGTCAGATTATTGCTCGAGACAAAATATCGCAGACTTCCAGTTGTAGATGACAGCGGTAAGCTGGTAAGATAAGAGATGCATTATTTTCTCTTGATCTCTCTTTCGCTGTCACCATAATACTCTCTGTATCTCTGATATGCCACTGTTTTCGCTACAAAGGTAGGAATTATTACAAGAGGAAACATCATCAGAGCAGCCCTTCAAATAAAACATGCTAGTGAATCGAAAACATAACAGCCAAACACATAAGGATCAACTTTCGTTCCAGATGTTCATGGTGCAATCATAGAAGATGTTGGAGGAGCTGGTCTTCTTTATAGGCGCAATTTTGACAACGTGGTTGTGTAAAACAGCAATGAGGTTGTATTAATTATGAATAACACAGAAACCTACCAGGATTAAGGGTTTATGGACCATCCTTGCTTGTACCTGAGAAGGGACAGGAAAAGAAACAGTTTGAGTGGTTACCCGTTGATGGAAATTCGTCTCGAAACCCGTTGACAACCACACACAATGCGCACATGTATATAATGTCTCTTTAGTCTAGATGCTGTCCTGCGTTTGTTGAACTGAAGCGGCCATTGGATTGGTTTCATGATTGCCAAATTTTCCGCACTAGTTGTTGAACAAATGGTTGAATTGGGGAGGTTGTAGACTTTATCTTTCTTTATTGGACTTTTATTATTGTTGAGCATTTGTGCGTATAAAAAAGAACAGAAAATGTATGATAGTCAAAATGATTGCCTCATTGGATTTAAAAGATTTTCCCTTTGATACGCATGATGAAAAGAACATGTGGAACTACAATCAATCAAATCCTTGGAAGTAACAATCAACAAGGTCATCCATTGGAGAAAATTTGAACTACGGTGCATGTAGATTTAGCTAACCTAGAACATCTACATCATTGAGATGTGAGCAACTTTTTAAAAAATAATTAACAAATCACATTAGCATAGTAAGATATACCCGATTCTCCGCTAATCGTGGATTAATCGTTGCCGTTTAGTGGAAAGTAGCATGGAAATGGTTATATTAAACCAAAAACATGGGTTACAGCTAATCCATAATTTGCACCAGCCAAAATCAGTGTGTTTATGGCTCTTAAAATCTATGCAGCCATTGCTAATGTAATTGTCCTTGTCCAGGAGCACAGACGGATAGAGCAAGACATGGCAATAGTGTCATTTGACCAGAAATAGAATCTGAGACTGATGATGAGAGAGGCATTAGCTAGGGGGACAAAATTGATAAAGGGCACACTATGCACAACCATCAAATCACGATGACGCACCCAATTTGCCCTTCCCCCTCCAACCCACCAAAACCAAAACCAAAACCCTACCACATCACCACCACCACCCATACCCATCCCATATAATTGAAATCGATAATCCCACCCATATAATTCACAATCAATGAATCAGCTACAGTGGTGAGAACCAGGAAATACCTAACTCTCAAATCTGAATTGCTTTTTTCTCCAGTAGTAGTTATAGCTTTAGTGGTTAGCCCTGGCCCCCTTTTGTCTCCCCCTCCCTGTAGGCCCTTTCTGCTCCCCTCTTCTCAACTTCTCTCTCTCTCAATTCCATTTTTGCTCTGTTCCATCAAAATTCCCATTACCAGTTCCCTACCAAAATACCACTTGGAAGTTACATCTCTCACCCACCAAGTTCCAACTAGGAGGAACAAATTAAAATTAAAACAAAGGAATAAATACACAGCAAAAGGGGAAAGTTAGCTAATTTTCTAGCATAATTTACATCTTATATCACGTTTTCGTAAGGGCCAAAATTTCTCCATCAAAATGCAAAAATCTTTCTGAACAAAAAAGAAAAGAAAAGAAAAAGGATAGGAAAAAAACGGATACAGTAGGCTAATTCTAATTCTCTAATCCAGGACCAGGACGAAAGCTTCATCATTGCTTCAGCCGTCACATACCTCCCCTGCGCATGTTAGCAAAGCCACCCCTCAATTTCAGAAACAAAGAGATGAAGATTAACATAGTCTCTCTCTCTCACTCACTAATTCGTCTCCCACTCGCAGTCACCGTCCGAATTCTCCGGGTCGGGCATCTTATTCAGGTCGACCCGATCCACGAATCCACCCACGCAGGGCTTAATCTCAGCGGCACCTCCGTTTGGCGCCGCGGTGCCACCACGGTGGTGGCGCATAGCCGTCTCGACGGCGTCGACTTGGGCGCCGACCTCGGTGGCCCGCTTGCGTATCAAAGCCGCCGACATATCGCCGCATCCGCAGCCGACGCCGCCGCCTTCGACCGGCAGAGCCTCGGGAAAATTGAGGCGCGCCGACGGGCCCCGCAGGTAAAAAACGGCCGTGTCGTAGGCCCGAGCGGCGGCGATTGGGGTGGAGTAGGAGCCGAGCCAAATTCTGGAGCGCTTGTTGGGTTCTCGAATCTCAGCCACCCACTTGCCCCACTTCCTCATCCTTATCCCCTTGTACGGCTTGTCGTTCTCAACCCCTCGCTTCCTATTAGTTTCTGCCGCACCTCCTCCACCGTCCATCTTCTTCTGGTTCTTCAATTGTTGTGGGGTTTGGTGTTTGGGTTTTTGTGGGTGTGAGAATGCAAAACGAGTGGGCTGCTTTTTGGGGGGGAGAGGGTTTGCATGCTACTTGGCCACTAAGCTTGCCATCTGGGTAAGCCTCCACGTCTCTGAAACCCAACAAAAGAAAACAAAAAATTTAATCCCAAAATAAATCCAAATTCACCGACACAATTCCCCCGTTTTTTCTTTTTTTCTTTTTTCTTTTTTGGGTTTTTGGGTTTTGAGTTTTGCCTTATTAGCAGTGGTTTTAGGCAGACTCAGAGGACCCTGTCTTACAAAAACAGGGTACTTGGCCGAGTAGAAGAAGATGGAGATGCTCTGTTTTCTCTTTGCTTTCTCTTTGCATCTCTGAGTCTGAGAGCTCTAATAATCTTTTCTTCTTCTTTCTATTTTCTTTTCTTTTTGTTTTGCTTTTCCAAATGGACCAAAATGAGATGGGATTTATTTATACAATTCAGAATGTATAAATAAATAAAATATCTACTGGGTGGTGGTGGAGGTAGTGATGGGAGAGCTGTCTGTTTGTGTTGTGGGCAACTGGAGTGGAATTCAAAGGTTGTGAAAAACATTTCTCTTTTCTCTTTTTATAAAAATTATAATGCAGAAAAAAAGAATATTGAATTCAACCAGACACCATGAAAAGAATATTTCAGTTATTTCCAAGTGTTTTTTTTTTTTTTTTTGGCAATGTAAATAAATAAAAAAAATATTTTATTATTTTAATTTTTTAATACCGTTAGGAATTGACTTTTCCCTCCACGCAATAACGATCTCAAGAGATAAGACGATTCTCTCCTCCCCTACCTGTGACAGGTGGCGGCAAGGTGGGGATAATATGGTTATTTAAAAATCGTAATGACCCCACCAAGTAAAAATGGAAAAAACCTGTTGATGATCTGATTGGGCCGGCCTCATTATTTTATGCATAAAAAGGTTACAATCTGATTGTTTGTGTGTTTTGAGTTTGATTCCCTGAATTTACCGCCCCACACACAACAAAGTGATTGAGAGAGACTTACTTTTGTGGCGGTCGAATAAAATCACACTTCCTTTCCTTTTGTAACAAGTCATAAACATTAGTAGGACAAACAATGAGGTTGGAGGATTAGACACTGTAAAGTTGAAGGATCTTGTCTTTCCCAGTACAGGTAGAAAACTAGACAACTGTTTAAAAAGAAGAAAAAAACTTCAACACTTCTCAAAATAGCGCGTGCGGAGATTTTATGACAACACTCGTTCACGCACGTGTAAATGATTTCGTGTCGTTAATGCATATAAAAGTTTAATTAAAGGATAATTATGGTAGATTTATTATATAGCACTTGTCCCTTGTCAACAATACATACATTATACATAATAATATTCCACAATCACATACACACCTAGGGTTCATAATTTGTTAACGTATCATACGATCCACACAAACATGTGGTTCAAGTAAATCTTCCATTTAAATACTACAAGGAATTATCTTATGTGCTTGTCCCCGTCCACATTTTGTTTTCATTGTATGTTACCTACAATAAGGGTTATTATGACCAATAAACGAATCTCAATCATTCATGGATTTGTATGGACCTTATTGTATATATATTTATATTAAATAACAATAATTTATGATCTGGTTGGTTCCTCATATCTTTGCAATTTGCATTCCATTCTGGAAATAACTTGGATTCTAACAAGAATTTTTTTTTTGTATTTTTTTTTAGGTGTGTGTGTGGTCAAAAAGAAAAAATCTTTAGTGGAATTGTTCATGCCACACGACAGTATTGAGTGACATAATAATCTAATTAAACAAAAATAACACGTGTTTAATTAGATTTACTCATAAATTAGATACGCGAAGAACAACCCAACTGTCAAGACGGACTGTCCCTATGGCTAACTTGAGTTATAGCCCAAACAATTATTTTTTTTTCTAGTCTAAAATAGCAAACCTAGCACACTTGAGTTCACTCCCCCAAGTTCCAATCAACCCATGTAAATGGACCCCAACTTATAGATTTAATGCATTGACTTGGTAGAGTTGTGTGAGACACCTCCTTTCTTTAGTCCACCACATATTTCACCACACTTCCCAAATTTTATTAACATTTAACTCTTCACATAAATATATATATATATATATTTTTAAATCTTCACATACATAAACAATTAACATTAAAAACCACACTTACTCATTAAATTTTTGTTTAAATTAAAACCACACCCCATTCCTTAGCTTTAAAATTGTAATAAATTTTTTTGTTTAATATTTTAAAATTAACATAAAAAAGAATTTTTAAAAATTATTTGAGTATGAGATATACATGAATTATTCTATTTTAGAGACGGAAATTTTGAATTTGAGTTATCTAACATTAGAGATGAACTTAATAAATTTATACGCAAGATAAATTTAACCCATCTTATTTTGAAATCATAAATCCATACCTGCCCAAATTTTTCCGGGCATTAAAAGTTGCCCATAAGGCATTGAAAAACAGTGGTTACATCTGTGCGTTTTGTATGTAGTTCCCAACTTTATGCGCGGCTCAGAAGAAACCCACGACAATCAGACAAGAAGCTGTACATCATTAAGAGCTGCCACTACATGCAAACATTTAAAAAGCACCACCGACCATCGCACATACACTTTTTTCAAATTTTGGCTAGTTCTAGAGTGTATACGTCTACACTGCTCAACCTAGAACTTTAACCACTATGGCTTGTCTCCTGGGGGACCTATAAATAAATGAATATACGTATCATGGATTGATTTTTCAGCTACATTTACAGCTTGGATGGCTACTTGTATTGTATTTTAGGATACGTAGCCAAATAATCATTACAACAAAAGAAGGGCCCTCTTTCAATGTTTTCTTGTGTTGTGATTTGTGATGGATAAATTTTGAAGCAAGTTCGTTGGTAGGTTGGAAGATTTAGAAAACAATGAGGAGGGTTGTTGTTGTTGTTGTTGTTTTTTTTGTTTTTTTTTATTTTGAAGGATTTTAAGTAAGCTAGGTATAGCTTTGGTTTATGATACCAAATGGGTCAAATTTGGAAACTCTAGGTTTCAAAGCTAGATAGAGTGGGGGTAGAAAAATTGTAGGTGTATGGCATATGCTATGTCTTATCACGAGGCCAGTCTCCATGTGTTTGGTAATTTGCTCTTTCCGGGGACTTTCAGCTGGGTTGAAAACGAACAAGAATGCTAATTGTGATTGATGGTTGAAATAAATCTATTTTTTTTTTTTTTTTGGTTAGGAGGGTTGTTCCCAAAAGTGGAGAGCTTATCCAATCTTGTTGACCTTTTTAGTCTCCAAAGAAAAGGATGAGGAAGTAATTAAGCTGCATTTATCAATCTAATCACGATTAAGCTAAGCTAATCCATGTTGCAAATTCAATTGCCCTCTTTTTCAATTACTGTTTGGGTCAAAGACATTAATTGGGGGCAGCATGATCTTATATAAGGTCGGAGGAGGAAGACCAATAATTCATGCAAAGGATGAGAACATTGAAAATCATCATCCTCTTTCATTCATGCCATGATGACATGGCATGCGGTATGAATGACAGAGTGTGACAAATCCAAGGGAAGTTAGTGCATCCACATAGGAATAGTTTAGGATGCACCATGTTGACCTTTTTCTATAAATCCAAAATAAAAATTACATGTCAATTGATGCGTGCACGGTGCACATGTCTCTAACTGTGTCGTGTACTATAATTATAATTCATTTATGTTATTTGATGATTTGAGGTTGAGGTCGTGTGTGTGTGTCCGCAGAAAAAAGAAAAAGAAAAAGAAAAAGAAAATAACAAGAGAAAGTCACATGTGTGGAAAATGAGGTGTCTTTGTCTTTGACATTTTTTATATATATTTATTTTGTTTGGAAGATGTCACGTAGCATACACACTGACTTAGTAATTAACGATGGATGTTTATGTTACGTGCGTCTGTGCCGCCCTGCATGAATGAATGAGAGAGAAGGCTAGATGGGTTCTTAATTATTTATTTTATTTTAATTATCAGTCCACTTACGTTGAACTACTTTTAGTGTAGTTATGTTAGTCAATATTTACATTAATGCAAGGTTTTTTAGTTTAAAGTGATACAATCCACATATTATAATATGTGTCGACGAGCTTAACATTGAAATAAAATACGTGTTATAACATTAATGAATTGTACCGCCACGTGATTTTACTTGATGAAAGAACTTTATAAAAATTTTGTTTTATGCAAAGATTTTTTCCCAGATAAGGACAGAGGCTAAACATCACAAACTTCAAACAGCTGCTTCAATCAATGCTTCTTCATCCGTGATCAGTTGAAAATACGCAGTTTTGGTTAAATCTTGGACCCTTGTAGCGATAAAATAGTTAAATCTTGAGGACCTTCGGCCAGATTTTACAAATCTTTTTTGTTTTGTTTTGTTCAACTAAGTTCTGGTCCGTATTTTCTTTACCATTTACACTTCCACTCTATCACCACAAAAATACAGGGATCGCTTTCCATTCTGAATTTAAAGATATAAAACCATAGCATCACGAATTCACAATGGGAATGGAAACAAAAAAACATTTCCATTATTGAGAAAATGAAAATAAATCATCATAACAGTTAACCCTGATACTAAAGTCTACCTATTCTTCGTACAAGCTTAATGTAAGATGTGGATCCGCTTGTGTGGGCATGGAAACGAGCAAAACGCATACATCTTGTTATTTTCTTCACATTACTTTGGCTTCTTCCGCATTCCCATTCGTGATTTGGCATACCTGAGATTCTTGTTAAGCAAAACTTGTGACAGAGAAATCAACAAAAGCCAAGGGCAGAAAAACTTAGGAGATGATCTATTAAAGGATACTCCAATCTCATGCCTTCGCCCGTTGTTGACGAGTAGAGAATTGTGCCTTGCAGATGACTCAGCGCTCCAGTTGAGCAGGCAGTATCCTTCAGATATGGGAAAGAATATAATTAGAATTGCAAAGCAGCTCTAGAGGCGTTCGGATCAGGAGATTGGAAATTATACCGATAACTAGAGGCGTCTCCTATATACTTGACACAATAAAATCAAAGAACTTACAAAATGCAACTGGATAAGGATTACGGAATTTTACTTCCAATTTTCAAATGCTATCTACAAATAGAAAATTCCATATCCAATGTAAAACAAGGTTCAACCGTTCAAAATAAATGAGAACTATGTCAGTTTTCACAACAAGGTTCAACCCTGTTAAAATTAAACCAGAATTATATCAGTGTTATTTACATCTTATTAGGCTCCCTCTCAGAAAGGCCGTGTTTTATGGTTATATTTAAGACGGATGATAGAACCTAACAGACATGGGCACCTGAAAATCAACAAATGCAACTGGAGCTCCATATGTGCTCTGCATCTTCAATTTTATGAACCCAGGGCACCTAATAAAAACAGTTAGAAAATGACATCACAGTATTGCGGACTATACAAATGAATCTACAATAAATAAAGTATAGCTACTAACCTTGAAAATACTTGAATCAGCTCTTGCTCCGTACAAGTTGGCCCCAAGTTAGCCACGAAAATAGTTGGGCATGGAGTATTATTTTGTGGAAAATGTTGTGCTGCAGAATTATTCTGCCAATGTATAAAGGCCAATAACACTCAGATGACATTTCACATACATATTATCTAACATTTAATTTAAATAAAAAGTGAGATTCCAGAAGAAAATATATAAATAGGAGAAAAATACAAATAGATCTGCAAAAGGCAAGCTTAGGAATCCATTATCTAACAAGAGATGAACATCGACTTGAAAATGAAACTACCCTGAAAAAATAAAAGAGTGCAAGTAGTGAAGAGATAAGATACCACGTTTCCGGCTATTGTCTCATGTACAGGTATGCCATTGAAGTTTCCATGACTGAAGAGTGAAGGAAAAAAAAAATGAGTACAAGGAATTCCATAGATTTATTAAAGTGACTATTTCAAAAAGGAAAATACTATACTCCAACTTCATGGACCAGGGCGTCCAGAAACTGCTTTTACTAATCCCTTGGCCTTTCAGCTAGTAGTAATATATTTTAAAATAAAATATGTGCTGATTATTGAGCTACAAGTAGTCACTTCCATGTAAACAAAACAAAACGTGTGCTCAAGCAGTGCAGATGACCTTGGTGCAGATGGATAACCAATGATGTTGTAAGCAGAATTACCCATTCCAGGCATGTGAATGCTGCCAACACCTGCTAGTGCCCAAGCGTGCAAAACATGTGCAATGTGAGCTTTTAGAAGAATGTGTCCTCCATGTGACTAAGTAATAGTTTCTGATCTCGTAGACCAGTCAATCATCAAATAGATATGGTAAAGAAAAGCAATTATAAAGCACAGTGAGATCTTAAAGTACAACAGGATAATTAGCAACAAAAAAATTGCAGACAAGAAATTCGTACAAGCTAACTCCCTTACACAAGCAGTTAGAGGCAATCCTCTTACCAGAATCAGGAACGCCCCTTGAATACGATGAACCTCTAGCTTTCTTATCTGAGCCAGATCTTTCATCATCTACATACAACGATCAACAATAGCACAGATTGCAGTTCAAGTCAGTTAAGATGTGGAAGAGAACAAACAAAGGACAAAGAAAGTGAATAGAAATAGACCTGTTCTTGAGCGTTTTGACCTAGAATTAGATTTTGCTAAATCAATATATAATGTTGACCCTTTCTCAAGATCAAACACCATCCCCTGCAAACACAGGTCGGAATCAAGAGCTCTTAGTTAAAATTTTCACCTAAATTTTACATATAGTGTAAAACTCACCAACACAGTGAATAATAATAAAACCCATACAAACAAACAACACAAAAGCCAACTGCTAGTACTAAAGATCCGCCATTCTCCACACATGAATAGGCATAAGCTATTTTACCCTGAGCGAGGCTCTTCAATTCAAACAATTTGCAACAGACTTATAAGTTGGGTGATAGTCCCGAAGATAACTATAAACTGCGAAATACCAACCAATACTATCCTAATTTCCTCTACTGTATAGTTGAGACAGCATTGTATATTACAGCGGTTTATTTACAGATACCCAACTATTAATGTCACAAAAACAATGCAAGGTCTACTCACATTCAGAGCATGCATTGCCCCGATCGCAGACTGCTGATCCAAGAACACCGCAAAAGCAAAAGGCTACATCACCAAAAGACCATGTCAGCCCACAACAACTTCAGTGACAAAAAACCAATATATATTCCAACCCAATTGCAAAGATCCAAACTTTTTGACCGCTACAGTAAGCTGATAACCAAAATCACTCAAAATCACGCATTAATATAATTTAATTTCAATTGTCAGCAATACCTGAGACTTCTCGGTTGGGGTCCGGAGGTGGGAGGACTCGTAACCCGGAAACTCGCGAAAGAGGTTGTAGATTTCTCGGGGCTTGACATCTTCGGGAAGACCCGCGACAAATAGGGTCCGGACCTCGTCGTGTGAGGGTTGGGGGACGAGAGCGGGCGCGTAGGAAGAGAAAGGCGGTGGGTGTTGAGGGAAGTAGGGCTGAACCAGGTGGTGCTGTAACGGTGGCGCCACCGACGGAGGCGGTTGCGGTGGTGGCGGTTGTTGGTAGTATGGGTAGTGGACGGAGCCTGGTGGTGGAGGCGGTGGCGGGTAATATGCAGCCATGTCGTCCATTTTGGAGCCCTAGAAGAAGATAATTCTGGGTTTCGGGTTTTTTGTTTTATGATATTTGCATCAGCAGTGCCGCAGTGCCACAGATGGGCTGGGCCGGGAAAGTTGGAGCTGCGTGTATTTTATTTTATTTTATCAAAATCCTACCTTTCTTTTTGTTTCAAAATCCCATATTTTCGAATATGAGATAAAAGCATTTTTCATTGGGTTAGACTTGTTGGCTGTAATATTTAGTTTATTTGCAAGTGAAAATCAATTTTTCCCTAGTTGAGATAAACTAAAGTGTCACCATTATGCAAAGAACTCACTAGTGTAGTGATTTGGAGTATTTACTCTCTCAAACAAGGTTCTGGATTCGAGTCCTAACATCCGTGTAGTGTTTGTAAGTTTAACATATTACAGTCTCCTTTCAATAGAAAAGGTCCTCAAAAACCAAAAAAAAAAGTGTCACCAATATGACAATGGAAATAGGAGGAAACATCCAAGTAAATCTTTAATCATGGGCTAAGTGAATCATGTCAACCATTAATGCTGTAAGAAAAAGTTTGGGTGATTTATTCAAGTGACCCATTTTAAGAGGAAGCTCATCTACTCATAACTGCTTTCTATTTAGAACATTGAAATTTTGCACTTCATGAAAAAACACATGGAAATAATTCCCGAACGATTCTCCGCCTTAAGATTTTCTGCCAAAGGTTAATGGACCTGATTATTTTGATCCACGTATCTCAAAGTCTGCAATTTTCATTTTTGCAATACCTTAATTACTAGAAACCAAAGAGATTCAAAGTGAAACTGAATACGAATAAACACAATACCTTGAAATCAAATCAAATGGTACCTAATTGTGTTTGAGACTATTTTGGTGCTTGCTTTAGCCTTCCTCACAACCAGGAACGAGAAACTCATAAATTAACACAATTGACATAGTCCTCCCAACACGAAAGATTGTGTTTCTCATTGACACAGAGTATGACTGGATCACTCGCTAGTGTGTCATTCACTAGCAGAATTTAATCCAAATGATAAGAGGAAAAATAATTCAAGCAAGTAGTTCTACACAGGAGTCAACTAAAACTTGCAAACAACAATTTCTTACATGAGCAGTTTTAACACTAAACAAAAGGCAACAACCGACGGTTACCAGAGTACCAGCATTTTCTTGGACTAGAAAGCCAGCTTTGCGTTAAACTAGAGGTGGGTATTGCTTGGCCTGCTGCCGAACCCTTTTCTTGTACTCCGTGGCATCCTGCATAAAGTCGAATTGCAGAGTGTAAGAGCAAAAACTCAAGCAAAGCAAAGGTAAATTAATTCCTGTTTAACTCATAAGAGGTGGTCACTTCGCCACACTTAATCCTATTCTCATATGTATAGCCACCAACAGATAGCACAGCAATGGCACCCTAAAGTTGCAGTCACTCAGGGTGAGTTCTGATGCTAATTGCCACTGCCAGGATTAATGACGTTAGATGAGACTTTACTGGACGTCCCAATAATATGCCATCACCTCAGAAAATGTGGGAATACAACCTTCAGAGTTTGCAAGATGTATACTGCATTATACTAGCTTTACATTCATTAAAGAAACAACAGAGCCTTCCCTCCAAATTTTGCAGAGCAATGGGGAAACAAAAAGTTGCTAAGGAGCAACATACCTGAATGAAGAGGTGATACCCTTCTGTCTGTGCAGGATCAGCAGGATTTGGCTGATCCAGTAAATCCTGAATGCCCACAAGAATTTGCTTCACGGTTATTGCTGGTCTCCAACCCTACATATAAGACAACGAATGCTAAGTATCATGGGATAAAAAGCTCATTAATTCTCCATGTCAAAGAAGTTGCTATATGTAGAAAACTTAAACAAACAGAAGGTACTCACACTGTCCTCATTAAGAATTGATAGACAAACAGTTCCAGATGGATATACATTTGGGTGGAAGAAACCTGGTGGGAATTTACACTTTGGAGGCTTGCTAGGGTAGTCTTCACTGAAGTGAAGGGTAAGTGGGAAAAAACCTCCCTCCCAGTCAGTCTGCAACATAATATTAGTAAGAAATGTTAATGCCAATAGAAAACATTACATTTTATGAAAGCATCTTTATTTCTTCTAATGTACATTCTCCACTCTAAATAAAGTAAAGGCATGCTGCTGTTGATAAATAACCATATAATGCTCACATTGCCTGATATAAAAATCTTTTTTTTTTTTTTGGGGTAAATTTCCCTGAAGTACAAACCCTTCAAATAAATACCCCCATATACATAATTAACACAAATGATGTGGAATGGACATGAAAACAATAACCTAAACGCATAAATTTGAAAAGCAAAAACTACGACAGAAGGAGATAAAGACACTACAGAAATAGAAAAAACCCCCACAAAAGAAGGCCATTCCTGCTGAGTCTTCCACTAAAATCAACACAAGCTTCTGCATTATGGTACAAAATGTCAGAAGCTACATACACCAAAAAAATACAAAATTATTCCATCTCTCCAGATAAAAAATGCCTCATTCCAAAAGCTGAGGTATGGTATGTAATAACAAACTTTCGAGTATGAAATGGCTTTGTTTATTTATTTATTTTAAAGTTAACATATGAATCATTCTCCACGGACCAGATCAGCACAAAACATGGATACCCTTGAAAACGTCAAGACCAGACTGGCTCACAAATAGAGTTATAAAAAGATAACTCATTCAACCTTTCATTACAATCCATGAACCCGACAATTGATGAAAGTGCTCAATCCAACTAAATCCCATCTCAATCATGCAAGTAACACTAACACATCATGTTGCACACATGTATTTTCAACAATAAATATAGCAACGCTCTTCTTTTGTCAGAGAGTTTAGTATGTTATGCATTGAAACCACACATTCAAACATGGATTCACCTCATCAATGGTACTGAGAGACAACTCGTACCAAACTATGCGGCAAAACAAACAACAAATAGGTAAGTATAATGAATAACTTAAGGCGTTCTAGGAGAAGCTTTCTGCAATAAAAAAAACTTTTTCAGTCATTTGGTCAATTAAGAAAAGGTACTTTGCACTAGAATTTTTCCTTGATTGTGTTATGGCAAGTTTTCCTGTCTTCTCCATAAGAAAATTAGTAACCTTTGAACAAGAATGAGAAAAACCCATCTCAAATGGAGTAACTCCCTTTACCAAATACTCTATTGGAATTAAGAAAACCAAACAATTCACCAGGAAAATAAAAAGACCCAAAAAACAGTAAAATTCAAAGTCCCAATAAGTTTGAGAGCTTACACCGGTCTTGCCAGGAATCGTGCAATGCCACACCATCAAATTCACCGTCCCATCAGATAAAGTCTCCGGCTTCGCAACAAAACCCTACAACCCAAAAAACTAAAAAAATAAAAACCCAAAACAAAAAATTTCGCAGTAATTCGGTGAAACAAAGATATGGGTAGATGTACGGACATGAGGGTGGTTCTTCCGCCAGGCCTTCCGCTCCTCGGCAAGACGACCACGAGCTATGCCTCCAGACATGGCGTTGTTTGTGGGTGGGTGGGTCGGGTTTGAGTTTCTCTCTGGTTTGGGGGTTCTTTTAAAGAAAGAAAATTGAAGGCAGCGACTTTCGGTTTTGGTGGCTGGTGGTGCGAAACAGCAGATGGATGGGGGCGATTCTCGCTTTTATGCGGCTTCGAATCAATTGGATTATAAAAAGCGCTGCTTCCGTAAAAGTCAATGAAATTGCTAATTTTTAATTTTTAATTTTGTTAAATTCTGGCGTGAGAACCACGCCACTGTAAGTAGTTCACGTGACCCACCCCACCATGCTTGAAGTGACTGCTTATTAATGAGCTACATTGATTGTACGATACTGTGGGCGTTGATGCCGTAACCAGAGGTTCCAATTGTAATGGGATGGACCCTATTTTAAGACCCAGTAAGCCCATTGTTCTAGATCTTTCATGGGCTTTATGAATGGGTCTTGAGTAATTGGGCGGGAACTTTTTATGGGACCTCCTCAAAAGCCTTTAGATATTTTTCCAATATGAGCATTTTTACTTACCACTTTAACCTAAAGTGTATGCTCACCACCTTTTTTAATACTTGACATATGTTCATAAGCTTAACCATAGTTACATAAATCAAAGTAAAAAATTAACTATGGTTACACCTAGGGGTGGGCATCTTATCTGAATTATCTGCATACCGACTGTACCGTATTGACGATTTGGTTTGATTTGGTTAAATAATTATTTTTTAATTTTAATTATTCCGATCTGATCCGTACCGAAATGTTTGGTTTGGTTAACGGAAACAAAATTCCTAATCAGACAGAAACTCGTATCGATCCAATATTTATACTTATTTTATTATTTAAATACAAAACAAGAAACCAAAGGTAAATACAATCAGCATTTTGTATCACTCCTTTATCACTACTGTATCACTTCTTTCTCACCATTGTATCACTGCTTTATCACCATTTTATCACTGCTTTATCATCACTGTATCACTTCTTTATCACCATTGTATCACTTACCCGGGGTACTGTAGCACTTTTTGGTCAGAGAGGAATTTATGAACTTCCTATGTTTTTCAGTTTCGACTTTTGTCCCTTTTTTACATGTAACTTTCCAACTATTGATCCAAATTTTATGTTTTTTATATGGTTGGATTCAGCATGAAAAACTAAAGAACCCATTGCGGAACAAATGTCAAAATCATTTACATACATGTAGAGAATTCAATAAAAAGAACACTCAAAGGTTCAAACAACAAACACAAGTGGCTCCTAGTACATCTTGAGTACATATTGAATGATATAGTGACTAAGTTATTTGATTTCATACTTGAATGAATTAGACATATTTTGAATTTGTTGAACTTATGTTATGTGACTAGTATTATTATGAGCAAATTACTTAGGTTAACCGATCCGAAGTCTACCTAAGTCTTTGGTTTGATTAACGGAAGAGAAAATGGTCTAACGAAGTCTTTGGTTTGGTTAACGGAAGAACCTTCTATCGTTCCGAACCGATCCGTGCCCAGGCCTAATTATACCTATTACCATAGATTTGTTCCCAAATGTGTAACGTGGGAATTGAGAACCGCCTATTTAGGTGCATGGAATTAGTAAGCCCATATTTTGCTATTTAGTACTTCTGTTCATGGGCTTTACTAACGTCTTGCAGTACACATGTTACAAATTCGAAGGGAACAGTTTAACCGAATTATCCGAAGTGCTATCTCCAAAGATCTTTAAGGATTAAATCATTAGTCCATTGGAGTAGATAGATTTAAGTATGGCTAATATAACAGGAATGATTTTACAATGAATAGTCCATCATTTATACACTTAATGTCATGCTTCTATCACCTTTTTTAATCCGTGCCCAGCTTAACCATAGCATAAATCAAAGTAAAAAATTAAATGGAATATACCTATCTGAATTATCTGCATACCGACTGTACCGTATTGACGATTTGGTTTGATTTGGTTAAATAATTATTTTTTAATTTTAATTATTCCGATCTGATCCGTACCGAAATGTTTGGTTTGGTTAACGGAAACAAAATTCCTAATCAGACAGAAACTCGTATCGATCCAATATTTATACTTATTTTATTATTTAAATACAAAACAAGAAACCAAAGGTAAATACAATCAGCATTTTGTATCACTCCTTTATCACTACTGTATCACTTCTTTCTCACCATTGTATCACTGCTTTATCACCATTTTATCACTGCTTTATCATCACTGTATCACTTCTTTATCACCATTGTATCACTTACCCGGGGTACTGTAGCACTTTTTGGTCAGAGAGGAATTTATGAACTTCCTATGTTTTTCAGTTTCGACTTTTGTCCCTTTTTTACATGTAACTTTCCAACTATTGATCCAAATTTTATGTTTTTTATATGGTTGGATTCAGCATGAAAAACTAAAGAACCCATTGCGGAACAAATGTCAAAATCATTTACATACATGTAGAGAATTCAATAAAAAGAACACTCAAAGGTTCAAACAACAAACACAAGTGGCTCCTAGTACATCTTGAGTACATATTGAATGATATAGTGACTAAGTTATTTGATTTCATACTTGAATGAATTAGACTATTGAATTTTTATATTTTACAAGGATAATTTGGTGTATTTGTTCAAGAACTTATGTTATGTGAAAGTATTATAAACTGTATTTTTATTAGTATGTTTTTATTATGGTACTAACGGTGTACCAACAAATTCGAACCGAATATTAGGTTAACCGATCCGAAGTCTACCTAAGTCTTTGGTTTGATTAACGGAAGAGAAAATGGTCTAACGAAGTCTTTGGTTTGGTTAACGGAAGAACCTTCTATCGTTCCGAACCGATCCGTGCCCAGGCCTAATTATACCTATGAACATATGTCAAGTATTAAGAAGAGTGGTGAGCATAGATCTTGTGTTAAATTGGCGAGTAAAAATATTTCCTTTTCCCAAATGTGTACGTGTGTGTCCACGTGTTTACACGTCACTAAAGAATTGAGAACCGCCTAAGTTAAGGTGAAAAAATAAAAATGGACCATCTAGGTCACGCATGGCACAACATTCAAATTATTTGCTAACAATTTTACCAACAAATTTTTTTTTTTTGCGGAGACATTAGGTTTGACATTGAAAGATTTTATAGGTTAGGGTGTTATTTGAAATTTGGATCATACTTCTGAGGTGCAAAATACACGTGATGTATTTTTATACTGGGTTTAATCTCTAACTTTTTTTATGTCAGTTATATTTTGCACCTCAGAAGTATGCAACCACATTCAAATTTGACAAAAACATAATTGCAGTTAAATACACGTGATGTTAGTGTTTTTTTTTTTTTTTTCTTTCTATAAATAAATCAAATCAGGGAAGGGATGATGGAAGGAGATGAAGCCTTCACTAGTATACAACCACATTCAAATTTGACAAAAACATAATTGCAGTTGAGACCTGCCAACCAAAGAATTAGGTTTTCAGAGGTTACAATTTGCTTTAATCATTTAGATCAATGCTATCTAGACTAAATTATATAATAGCAAAGATGCAAAAGGCTTAAAATTTAAGGATTAATCGCCATCATTATGTGTTGTCCATGGCCAATGGCCAAGTATGTTTAACAAAATTTCAACAATCATATTTGGATAACGTTAAGTACCTTTGTGGCTAACTTTCCCAACCACATTTTTAGTTTACAGGACCTCAATCAATGATAAAGACACTTAGCAAAATACAATGAATAGTCCTTTTTATCATACAACTCGAATATACACATTTGTTTAAATTTAGAGAGAGAATGACGACAATCGAGTTTTCATCATAAGACGACAGAAAAATACTATGCCACTGAAGTTATAAGCCTATAATAAAAAGATCTCGTTTGAAAGTCATGAAAGTGTTTTATTGCAACGAATGAAACCACATTTACATGTACTATTATTACTCAATCTTGCTGCGGTTAATCTATTGTACCTAAGATAATAATAATAATAATAATAATAATGGTTTAAGTAATTTCTGGTTGATATTGATGTCAAAGGAAGCTAGATATCATGTTATTCTAAAACACATCTTGAAAGGAAAAAGAAACTTGCAGTGGTGCACATGGATATGTTGACAAGTGCATGAAGCTTGACCTGGAAAGAAGGGAGATAAAGCTTTAGACTTTAGAGCCATTGCACCTTAACTGAGCAAGACAGGGCATGATATACTAAAAGCAAGGAATTTGTAACTGGGATACTTTGAAACATCTGGTTCTGGAGGACCACACCACATGATCACAGCTGTAGTTGTATAGAAAGAAATCATCTTTATACACTTACTATTCGACGTTGCATATACTCAATTGAACTACCCCTTGAGGAAGAATTTTTGTACGTTTTTGTAATCCGACCTAACATACCGGCGCGATGTTATAAATTTACTCAAATTATAACACGTGTGGTAGTGTAGTGAGTCTAGGTTAACCCACACCTAAGCTTAGGGTTGAGTTATTAATAATTAATTTCTGGCAGATTTTGTGCTGATATATATTGTTGGTATTTTGTGTTTGTGGGGGAGAATCATTTTAGAAAGCATAGAAAGTTTGCATAGGGGATGATAAGGGAGCATCGAATGAAAAGGCCCACGAGGGCAGGGCAGACAGCACAAAGTACAAAGAACGAAAAGTAAAAAAGAAAAATGGAATAAGAGCAGGAGCTCCAATCTTCCGTAAAGAAAGTCATAGGGAAATGGCCAAAACTTAAAGGTAGAGGAATTTCTTGATGTAAAAAATCCTATGTAACATGAATCAATTCCTTTTGATCATTGTGATCGATTGAGGCTAAACTTTACAACAGTCCCGAAGAATAAAAAGTTGAACTTTAAAAAAGGGTTCGCAAGATTTTCAAACCATGCTTAAGCTTAATTATTCATTTGTCTACAATTACTTCCCATATATGAAGCACCATTTTGCATAAGAATGCTTCTATTACCACCTTCAAGTTTCAACATGCTCACGTCATTATTTTCATAAATCCTGTTAAGTTCTAAAGAGAAGAAGAAGAAAAATTAATTACATGCCAAATGATGCGACAAATGATATATACAACCAACACATTGACACATCATGTACACAACCCACCACAAGAAGTATGGTGCCTTTTGGTTTTTTGTTTGGTGCCTTTTGGTTTTTTGTTTGCAAAATCTGCTGCCTTGGCAAAGGTTTTTGAAGAACAAAAAAAAAACCTATATGGCCACCATCAACTACAACACATCAGGGAAATATTATTTTCTTAAGTTTATTTGTATTCTTTGTTTCTTTTGACAGTGTTTAATGAAATATTCTTTTTTGACCCCCAAAAAAATAGAGAAAGCTTTTAACGTTGGACTCAATAAAAATTCTCACAAGCCCTTCAACCCACAATTGCAGACGTAGTAAGTAATTGAAACTAACAAGTAGGAAGAGGCTTTCAAAAACGAAATGTTAACCTAATTCTATTGTTCTTGTGTTTACAACTAATACATATGTGAAACTTAATTATTTATATTTTTGCACTTTGCATTTGTGAAGCTTATTCGGTTGATGTCAATAAATTTTGATGGATTCAAACTACAAAGGTAAGATTTTAAGCTAGCCCGCCCACAGAAAAATTCGTAATTATGTCCTTGAATGTACACGTTATAATTACTTACGCATATTGTGGTACATAAAATGTGTCTTTGTACTGATTCTAGCTGTCAATGTCCTGTATAGTTATGCAACCTAACCAATCTCTCCTTCTTTTTTGTCACTTATGTTAGAACTAGCATTCTTTAATATGCAATCTTAGAATAAAAATTTTGCACAGATGACCATCATTTTTCTACAATTACAAAGCAAACCTTTTCGATGTAGACCCTATTGAGTATGACTTGTCACCTTATTACGAAAACAAAGGAAGTGGCTTACAATTCAATTAATTTTTTGAAAATAGTTTAAGGAAGTCTAAACTCTAACCTCTCTTACTTACTCATGTCATTTTTAGACTATTTAGGTTGGTAAGACTCTTGTCGCTATAGTCCGTATTACCTAATATATATATATATATATATATATATATATATATATAAACAAGAAGATTATGATAACATCAATGTCTTAAAACAAAACTAATCCATATCCAAAACCAATAGGACTATTTGATATCATTTGATGGGGCCTCATTCCGGATACTTGGCTCGTTTTGGGGAGAATCCGATGGATGAAGGTTTCGAAGGGTTAGGTGCATAGACTAGAAAACTTGAACTTTTCTCTTTTGAAGTTGAAATCTTTGTCTTTTTTATACCCCCTTTTTTTGTGTGTGTGGTCATTCTTCATTTCTTTAGGAGAAAGGACATTTTGAACAAACCTTATAACAACAACATTTGGGTGAGCTAGCTTAATGCTTCAATTGTCTTTTACCACATTCATATCCAAGCTATGTATTTACAAAGAAAGAGGCGGTGGTTATTGCTTTTATCATCATATGATTAAAGACATTTCTCTATCTCTTTTGTTTTTTCTTTCTACAATTCATTAATTACCAAAAAAAAGAAGACTTTTTTGTTTTTTGTTTTTTTTCTTCAAATGTCAAACATAAGTTTATAGTTCCCTAAACAGAAGAGTAGAGTTGAACCCAACCATTTTTTCCAACTTATATGTTATTTTCACATTAAGGGCGTAGCCAAAGTCAGGCTCCACCTATTTTACAACTCCCTCTAAAGCATCTTCAGGGAAGTCGTCAAATTTTAATGAAATTTTAATTAAAATGGTTAAAAAACTATTATGAGCCAAAGTTAGGCGTGATTATAGAATAAAGAAGCTGCTAGAGCTAAGGTTTTCCCTTGTTATAGCCAAAATAGGCAAGGAGCAGTGTATGACAACTCTTACAGTTAAGTATCGAATTTTAACAGCCAATCTAAAAATCCTAAGTACGTCTCGCATCCAATTGAGTTCTATTCTAGTGCTGTCCTTTTAATGTGATAATCTGGTGTGGGATAAAAAATTGGTATGCGTAGAATTTTCTAATATGTAATATAAACAAATATTAAAAAGAAGAAGAATATATATATATATATATATAATACCGTTATCAAGCATAGGTTAACTAACAGTGGGAGATTTCTCAGCTTCATGCCCAGTAATATCACTGCAATTTTAGAATAATATTTTATGGTTTTTGCATCTTGGTAACTGAGAGGAGGCACATTATTTTTTCTCCTTCTTTTGTGTTTCCGAAGAAAAAAGATAATTATATATACTTGTTTCAAGGTATCTCTGTATTTTTTTTATTTTTGTTCTTTTGCAAGAAACCAAGTACTCTCGACAGTTGGAAATACCTCGAAACCAAGTGTACGGTTGAAGACTGGAGGTTGGCTGGCCTTAAAGCTTTGGCCTTTCTGAACAGTAGGCAAGTGGAAGCACAGCACACTGACTGGGAACTGGAGGGCAATTTGGGAAAGCAAAGATATACACACACAGCAGCAGCAACCAAGCAAACAGTCTTCAGCTTGGTTTGGCTTTTGGGTCTCGGTCAGTGATTGAGCAGTCAAGAACAAGGAAAATGATTTGATAGTAACGTATATTTACACCAAGTATTTCTATAATTGTATTGCTTCTGTTGTTGTTGTAGTAGTTATCTCTGCCTCCTTGCCTTTGCCTTTGCCTTCTGCTAGTCTTCTTTTCAAACCAATCCTAAACCCCGCCCTCCCCTTTTTTCCAACCACAACTCCCTCTGTCTCTGTCTCTGTCTCTGTCTCTGTCTCTCTCTCTCTCTCTCTCTCTCTCTCTCTCTCTGTGTCTGTTGAAAACCCACTTGTTGTTGCATCATTTTCTTCATCCTAACTCCAACTGATTAGAAAATGAGATCAAGATTCTAACAAATTTTATCTCTTTCTGTATAACCCACCTATTTGCATGCCCTTTTTCTCTCTTTTTTCACTCTTCCCTTTTTCAATTCACTCTCTTTATTTGTGATAGTAATTCAATGGAGGCATCAGAGAATTGCTGTGTCAAGGTAGCCCTTCACATTAGACCGCTTATTGATGATGAACGCCTTCAGGGTTGTAAGGAATGTGTTACTGTCACACCCGGAAAGCCTCAGGTACTCTGCTTTCTGTTTTGCAATAAGGAAGTGGGTTTCTTGAGATTGAAATTGCTGGTGTTACTGTATTTGGATATCTAGGTTTTGTTTTTTAAGTTAAAGATTAATGTAAGGTTTAGTTCGTCTTTTTTGTGCATAGTCAAATGAATTGTTGGTGTTTCCAGATTGTACCTCTGTCGAATTAATGGAGTTTTGTAATTTTGTGTTTCATCTGTTATGTGTCTCTGTTTTTGGAAGTGGGCATAAAGCATGAAGAATTAGAAGCCATTCTCTCCTTTGTTTATGTTACTTATGGTTCATAGGACTTAACTAGTTTGGTTTTTTCACAATCTGAAATTTGGTAACAACCCTATGCGGTGCTGTGTGATATAAATCCAGCTTCTCATTTGGTAAGTGTTAAATCATAGTCCGTTACATTTTTCTTTTCGGATATTTTCTGTTTCTACTGAGTCATCTAGATTTAGGAAAGTTAAGGTAGAAGGTGATAAATTTAGGAAAGTTAAGCATTTGGCATAATACCTTTTTTTCATATTAGGTGGCTATGTTTGTGTTTGCAATTTTTTCGCTTGCTGTTTTAGTTGCTGATAGTATGATCTTTGTTGACCATGGTGCAGATAAAAATTGGCCCACATTCTTTTACATTTGATCGTGTCTATGGCAGTGGTGGAGGTCCATCACCTGCCATATTTGAAGATTGCATTTCTCCACTTATTCATGGTTTATTCCAAGGATACAATGCTACTGTACTTGCTTACGGTCAGGTAATGTCTGTCCTGTACAAAATGTGCCTTATGGTTGAACAAGACCATGCATCTGGTCTCCTGTTATTTTAACAGTTGAAATATAAATATGCTGCAGACAGGATCTGGAAAGACATATACCATGGGAACTGGCTCTGGAGATGGCTGCCAGACGGGGCTGATTCCTCAAGTTATGAATGCATTGTTCAACAAGATTGAAATATTGAAGGATCAAACAGAATTCCAAATGCAAGTTTCCTATATTGAGGTGCATTCCTTATATTGTTCATCTTCCTACTTTTTCATAGATATGTCCTCAGTCATGTGCTTTGAAAAACTTGTAAACCATATGCAATGACCAAAAGGAAAAGGCAAAACGAAAGAGAAGTGGAAAATGTTATAAGCAGTCTTGATTGCCTGTATTACAGATGATAGATCCCAAAATATCTCTAATTTTTTAAAGGCGACTCGAAAAGGGACCTTCTTCTGGAGAGGGGTCCAACTCAAAACAATGATAGTATCAGCAAGTCTTTCTACAATGGCTAGTTATCTATTACTTTTCATAGCACAATCTCTCGCCAATTGTTTTTTCCATAATAACAGAATTAATTAGAGGGTTTAAATTTTCAGATTCTGAACGAAGAAGTGTGTGACTTGTTGGATTCTCTATCTATGAAAATGGAGACTACAAATGGACATGCCGCAAAAGTTGGAAGGCATCCGATACAAATTCGTGAAAAATCAAATGGAGCTATAACACTAGCAGGATTAACTGAAGTTGCTGTAAATTCGTTACAAGAAATGGCCACTTGCCTGGATCAAGGATCATTAAACAGAGCAACGGGGAGTACAAACATGAACAACCAATCTAGGTAAACCTTGAATGTCAAATTTTCTTTGCCATGCAAATTCACTTTTTGCTGACTGACAAGGTCAGTTTCAATGTGTTCTTTTTGGGTTCTGACCCCCCAACCATGCAATCTTGTTGGGTAAGGTCTGTTTGTCATAATGGTCGGAAATATTCAGTTTTTAAGTATATCCAATGCACTCATTACTTTTCAACTTTTAGCATGAAAAACTCTAAATTTTGTGAAATATGAAGGTTTATAAATAAAATTGGGAGGAACTTGGTTCTTTATAGATATCTTCAGCCTGGGACTTATTGATAGAGTCCTTGAATTCAAATAATTTTGTTTATGGTATTACTGTTTCCGAGATTAAAAAAAAAATCATTTGCAAGGATGCATTAGTGTAACAATTGAAGTGCTAGAAAATCTTATTACACTTACAGTTTAAGAGTGAATGCCCATAATTTAATGGCATATGGTTCCAATTTTTATGGTGGTACCAGTCGATCACATGCCATCTTCACAATCACATTAGAACAGATGCGAAAAATCCGTTCAGCTTTTCCCGGGAATGACACTCCAGATGAGGATATGGGTGAAGAGTATTTTTGCGCAAAGCTCCATTTGGTAGATCTTGCTGGATCCGAACGAGCAAAGAGAACAGGTTCCGATGGTCTTCGGTTAAAAGAAGGTTGGTAAACTGTTTCTGAATGTAATTGTAATGTAACTTTCAATCATAAAGTAATGAGACGTGTAAATATTAACTTATGAATAGGTATACATATTAACAAGGGACTTCTTGCACTTGGTAATGTCATCAGTGCATTGGGGGATGAGAAAAAGCGAAAAGAGGGTGTGCATGTCCCTTACCGAGACAGTAAACTGACTCGACTTTTGCAGGTTAGATAAACATGACTGTTCTGCCTGCTATGCCTGAGATATAATTTCATGTAAAATCTTAGCGTTATTTTTCAAATGTACATGCTGATGCTGGCATGGCAATGTGTCAACATTACTTTTGAAACATCACTTATCAAACATGAATGATACATTGGGGGATGAAGTTTCTGTATTGGCTTGCTTTATTTTTTCCTGTTCTGATCTGGGTTCACTTGTGCAATTTGGCAGGACTCACTTGGTGGAAACAGCAAAACTGTAATGATAGGTAACCCTTACGAGCTTGTTACGATGATGTGTGCTTTGGTCCAGTGCCACTAAGAATATAGTGTGACATTTATTCGTACTTCCCTTGCTCAACTATTTCATTGAACTGAGTGATGTGTTTTCCAATATGGAAATAATTTTTTATTGGAAGGAATAATCTTGGATCATTTGTGTACTTTTCAACAAGATAGTCTGGAATTTTTCTCCTCTTTGATTGAAGATGGATGCCTTTCATGCTTCTTACTTTTGGTGAAATTTGCTATGCTTCCAGCTTGCATCAGTCCTGCTGATATCAATGCCGAGGAAAGTCTTAACACTCTGAAATATGCAAATCGTGCTCGTAATATCCAGAACAAGCCTATTGTAAGTTTGTCAGATGACTTTCTTATGACTAGGTTTGCTAAAATTCCCTTTACACACTGTGTTAGTTGATGAGTACGGTGTTTCATATTCCATGAATTTGGACCAACATGAAACATTCTTGTTTTTGGGTACAGGTTAATAGAGATGTGATATCCAATGAGATGCAAAAGATGCAAGAGCAGCTAAAATTATTGCAGGCAGAGCTATGCGCTCGTGGTGGAGCTCCATCAGATGAAGTGCTGGTATTTTGCATAAAATAGATTTTTCATTTATTTAAATTAATTTTATGCATCTTTTTATGGACACAAAAAAAAATTGGTTGCATAGGTTCTTAAGGAAAGGATTGCTTGGCTTGAGGCTACCAATGAGAATCTTTGTCGAGAACTTCATGGATACCGCAGCAGATGCGCTGTTGTGCAGCAGTGTGAAACAGATGTGCAAGTATGTCAACGGAATTTTACTGTTTATGTCTTTCATAAGTGATATTTAGCTGGTTGAGAATTTAAAAATCTCATGTCGGTAGTTAAGCCTTATATCTTAATATATAAAATCTTGAGCTTATACAATCATTGTTAACGGGGTTTTGGGTTGGATGCTCCAACTCTAACATGGTATTAGATTGGGCAATTCATCCACATGTTGGCCCAATATACCACACATGCTTTCAGATCACATTGTCACCCAATGTAATTGATACATGTGTTTGGCTCAATGCAGCCACACGTAAGGGGCTGTCGGGAATTTAAAAATTCCACAAGGAGCATTCTAAGGCTTAGGCGTAAATCTCAGTATATTAAGTCTTGAGCTTCTTCTACCCATTGCTAATTGGTTTTGTGTTCGATTTTCCAACTTCAACATATCTTTTACTTATTTAATTGAAAAAAGCTTTCCTAGATGTCACTAACTAGGTATATTAAGGTTGTAGTTTGACATCATATTCAAATTTATATAACAATTTACAATTTAATTGCTGGATGATCTTCATGTTGATATTTTTCCACTTCTCAGGAAGGCCCTGTTTGTTTCCCAAAAAGTGATGGACTTAAGAGGGGCTTCCAGAGTATGGACTCATCTGATTATCAGATGGGGGAAATTACATCAGGTAAACACTCATTCCATTCATAATTTTGACCAATTTAAAAGAATGATGTTTTTTCTTTTAATTTTCTTTAAAATAAGGAAATTTAGAATAATGTTGTTAACAGGCCAATTTTGGTTGGGCTTGATTTATGAAATGCTTATTCTGATACATAAATCATCTTTTTCTTGGTAGTTTGGCCTTCACTTTTTCGGAATTAAATTGCCAAATTTTTTCAGGCGAAAATTCTAAGGAAATCGATGAAGTAAAAAAAGAGTGGGAGCATCAACTTTTGCAAAACACTATGGATATAGAGTTGAATGAGTTGAACAAACGCTTGGAGCAAAAAGAGGTTTTACTTTCATCTATGTTTCCATATGCAAGTTATCCATGGGATTGAACTTGAAGAAAAATACTTATAATCCAACTAATATATGTACTATGTTTATAAGTTCTTTAAATGATTTCATATCATACATGCATAACTGATCTAATGGTTGCAAAATATGAGTAAATATGGTTAGTATAGTATTTCTTTATCTTCTTTATTTTTTGGGGTGAAATTTCTGTACAGTATTTCATTATAACATGCTAGGTTCCTAATTTTTCAATTCCAAAGTCTGCAGATAGTCCTTCTTTGTTATGATTGTAATCTTTCTAATATTTTGTATATCACACAAATGAATACATGGCTCAGGAATGCTAAAAAAAAGAACAGAAATTTTTTTTGGGATGCAATATCAATCTGTACTGTTCTTAGACTTTTGCTTCTGTAAGTTTATAAAAAAACAAAAAAAAAACTGTTTAGTGAATATGTACAAGTATAATCTTGATTCTTGAGTAGACGTGCCTAACAATCTCCAAGCAAATTTAATTTGGTGTGACGTGAAGTCATTTTCACTTTCAGTACCTTAATTATTTCTGAATTAACTGAGCTGGCAGTCAGTGTCCCAATCAACCTTTATTAATCTTTTTGGCATGTTTTTATTTATATAACGGAATGGAATGATAACCTTACCTCTGCGCTACCCCAAAGTCATAGCTTCCACTTTTTTGCAGTCTGAAATGAGACTTTTTGGAGGGATTGACACTGAGGCACTGAAGCAGCACTTTGGAAAGAAAGTTTTGGAACTCGAAGAAGAGAAAAGAATTGTGCAGGTCAAATAGAACATGTTTGACTCTTTTTATTTTGCTAAAATATATTTGAATTTTGATTGTTTAATATTCCCATATTTTATGGCTGATATTCGTAACAATCACAGCAAGAGAGGGACCGCTTATTGGCTGAAGTTGAGAGCCTTGCTACTAACTCTGTCATACAAGGACAAAAAATGCAAGATGTGCATGCGCAAAAATTAAAGTTTCTCGAAACACAGGTGATGCTGTGAAATATTTAGATACCATTCTGGTCGCCTATATTTGTGCTGATGGTTGAATGTTTCAATTATGAACCACAGATTTTAGATCTTAAGAAGAAACAAGAAAACCAGGTCCACCTTTTAAAGGCAAAACAAAAAAGTGAGGAAGCAGCAAAGCGGCTGCAAGCTGAAATACAATATATCAAAGCTCAGAAGGTTGGTTCTCTTTTCTCCCTATTTCAGACAGTTCTGTAAACAATGATGTGAATTGTATAATTTTTTTGTAACTTTTGGGTCTTTGTTACCTGGTTGTTCTTCATATGCAGGTTCAGTTGCAGCATAAAATAAAGCAAGAGGCAGAACAATTTCGACAATGGAAGGCTTCTCGTGAAAAGGAATTGCTACAGGTGCTTTACCTTCCATAAAAATATGTAATCTGGTCATCTTTAATATCTCCAAATTCATGGCTGGTGGGTTCCTAGTAAAGATTTTGTTATTTCCTTGATATATATATATATTACAATTGGATATTGGAGCATTTAAGCAACTGGATATCTTTACTTCTTCGGGAGGGGTTAAGAGCTGTAATGTTTGTTGCATGCACTGTGGAAATTCAGAAATTTATGTTATGACATTCCCGTTAAATAAAGATATATCATCATGTTTGAGAGAAATGAAACAGAATATGAAGACATTTCAATAATTACAAACTTAATCTACTGTTATAAATCTGTGTCTTGAAGCCAATAATTTTTTTCTTAAATATGAAGTGCAACAATGCTTTCTTTTGGTATCATGTTGTTGTGTTACCTTACTCCGTGGACGGTTTGGTCTAATGGGCTTCACCTATCATTTTGTATCGTATCACACATTTTTTAATGTCTCGAAGTGCTCCTGATATTTTGGAATTGGTTGCCAAAAGTAGGCCCTGTAATCTTTTTGGGGTTTCCTTGTAAAGGCCATTTTATTTTAGTCGTGCTAATTCTTGTTATGTCATTGCTTTCTATTCTTGTATTATTTAGTGTTGGTTTTGAAGTTTGATTATGATTTTATCACAAGCAGCTAAGGAAGGAAGGGAGGAGAAATGAGTATGAACGGCACAAGCTTGAAGCTCTGAATCAGCGCCAGAAAACGGTAAATATTTATATTTGGAAATAAATGCTGACAGTTAACCTTCCCTTCTCTCATTTCGACCCTAAATAAAAAATAAAAAATTCCCTTCTCTCTGTGCATCTATGTCTGCTTCACCATGCGTGCTAAATTGATAGACTTTAAAAAGGTTTTAAACAAGATATATGCTATGTTGGGAGTATGGGGTAAATTACTTTTTCTCATTGATATTGAAAAATTTATTGAATGTTGCCAATCATTTTAATCGATCTTGCAGGTTCTTCAAAGAAAGACAGAAGTGGCAGCAACTGCTACCAAGCGGCTTAAGGAGTTGTTAGAAGCTCGCAAATCTGCTGTACGTGACAACTCAGGTAATTCTTTTTTCTATTCTTTTGGAAGTATTCTTTTGTTACATAATCTCATTTCCTAATTTAGTGTTGTCTCCATCAGTTAACCCCAACAGGCATACTTCAGCCAGCCAGGTAAAGATCTGTACTTTTCATCTTAGTGCAATTTTTAAATTTAATGTTGGGAACATCCGTCTGTCAAATCCAGCAACATGTTTATAGGTTGGACAGCTTACGGTCACAATGACTCATCCCTTTTCATATCTGGAAAGAAATTCATGTATAGCCAAAAGTATGCTTATTATTATTAGCATCGCTTGTTGGTTTGTATTTACTCTAATCGATCGTTGAGCTTGTGGTTCTTTTAAACCCAGCCTGGAAAACCCTAAAAGAGATTTGTTCTATTATCTCTGCTATAATTTTATGTCAAACAATTTCAATATGAGTTGCATCTCCAGAGCAATGAAAGATCTTTACAACGGTGGCTTGATCATGAGCTGGAAGTCATGGTGCATATGTATGAAGTTCGTTTCGAATATGAGAAGCAAAAGCAAGTGTATGTACTTCTATTTTTCTGATACTTTCTGTATATTGCAATGAATGTGTTTAGACTGGGATTAATGAGAAAGTATTGTAGGCGAGCTGCACTGGAAAAAGAATTGGCGTTACTTAAACAAGCAGATCAGCTTTCTTCTGAAGGGCAGAGTACCCAAAGAGGAAAGAGTGGATATTCCAGGTATGTCTGCTAAATTTTTTGATGTATGTATACATAAATATGCAGATTTAAACAGACAATGACTACACATGCAAGTTGATATGCAATGCAATACAATTGCCATGTTTTGTTAGTATGATATTATCTCCATTTTGACATTTTTGTATTTTCAACCAATCAGAGTGTTATCCATGTCACTGGATGCAAGAATGGCAAGAATAGCTTCACTTGAGAACATGCTTGGCATGTCTTCAAACGTTCTCGTGGTGATGGCTTCACAACTGTCAGAGGCAGAAGAAAGGGAGCGGAGCTTAAGTGGTCGTGGGCGTTGGAATCAGTTGCGTTCAATGGGTGATGCTAAGAACTTGCTTCAATATATATTTAATGCTGCTGCAGAAGCAAGGTGCTTATACAACCTACATAGAATCTGATGGAAGCTATATTGCATTCTCGAGGATTACTTTATTTCAACTATCGAGTACACATTCTTTGATGCTCAGTGAACTGTTTAAGATTTTTTTAGAATAGTATATGATGTTTGGTCACATAATTTGAGGTATAGTTTTTGTCTGAGTAAATATTACCTCTTCGCAACAGCAAATAAGAAAATTAACAATGAATAGTCCCAAAGTTGTGATTACAATGTGTGAAGTTAATAACTTGTTCCTGTTTCAACAGGTGCCAGTTGTGGGAGAAGAATATGGAAATTAAGGACATGCAAGATCAACTGAATGAGCTTGTAACTCTACTGCGAAAAAGTGAAGCACAGAGAAAAGAGCTCGTGAAGGAACAAAAAGTGACAGAACAAGCTGTTGCTGTTGCCTCAAGTACATCCGCTTTGGTGAGACCACCTGCTAAACATGTCATGGTTTTCAACATTTCTTGCATTATAACTTCTTCTCATCCTTAGCTTGGGAAATTTATTTGGAAACCCTTGTTTTTAAGATCAATATGCATACCTACCATGATTTAAATGGTTATTTTAAGGCCTAACATCCTTATATCTGATAAAGCATTATTTAGTAAGCTCATATTTACTCCACATTTTGTGTCTCAAATTTATACCTCTCCGTCAATTTTTGAATTGTTCTTACTACTGCTTAAATGGGATGGGACTCAACAGGGGAATTCACGCACTTCATTAAAGCACTGTGTCGATGATATAAGTGGTCGTTTATCTCCAAGGTCGCTTCCGGCACCAAAGCAGCTCAAATTCACACCTGGAATAGTTAGTGGGTCAATTCAAGAGTCGGCAACATTTCTGAACCAGACACGAAAGGTAATTCATTTGCTTTCAGGCTATCTTTAGTGTTGTAATTCTCCTCCTTGCTTAAGAAAATAGTCATCATTGCATCATGGTGAGTGCAGATGGTACCAATTGGGCAATTGTCTATGAAGAAACTAGCAACGGTGGGTCAAGGAGGGAAACTTTGGAGGTGGAAGAGAAGCCATCATCAGTGGCTGCTACAGTTTAAATGGAAGTGGCAGAAGCCTTGGAGACTCTCAGAATGGATCAAGCACAGTGATGAGACAATAATTAGATCGAGGCCTCGCCCACAGGCTCAGATAGATATTATGTGATAACTTCATTTTCATCAGCTTCCTTCCATGTTGTACTTGTACATACATCTTGACTGCCATATATGATCCAACATATGGCTTGGTGAAAACAACTGTAACTGCTGGTAATCATTCTCCTCCTGTTATAAAATAGAAGCACAAAAAGCTTCATTCTTGAAATAATGAAACTGCATTCTTTGTTGCCTGCATGCAGGGTGCGCAGGGGTGTTGTAAATTGGCAGGAGGATGGCAGGTTCGACTAACCAACTTGTCATGCAAGCAGTCTCACGAAACTTGCATAAGACGGCCAAATTGGAGTGCTGTTGCATCTGGTGGAAGAAGACACGGTCATGCAAGAAATAGGTGGTTTATGATTCTAACATCTGGTGTTGATTTGTTTTCCCCTTTCCTTTTCTGTACATCGTCCATTAGATACATAGGCATACCACTTAGTTTGTCAGAATTTGGCTTTGGCATGTGATCTTTTGTTTTTGTACTTATTTTCTCTTTTATTATGTGACAGTTTTACTCAGACAAATTTTTTAAGTCAAATGAACATAGACTTCATACACTTTTTTTACTTCAAATTCCACTTGGCTGATAATAAAATTCAACATGAAAGTTAAAGCACAGTTGCCCTAGAAATCAGAGCTCATAATTTAGCCATAGCAATTCAGTCTTGCAAAAGATATGGATGATTTTTTTAATGAATAAATGGATCTATGGATGTTTATCAAAATACAGCAACCTTTCTGAACCCATACCCCATTCAACACACACAAAAAATAAGAGGATCAATCTGTCATCGTATCACTTCATCCCAGCTACCTTTCATTCAATAGGGATGGGTTTTCCACCTTAGCAAACAACAAACTCATGCAGACCTGGATTATGTCACTTGGTCAAGACAATGTACCCACTCCTTGCACTCGAGTTTGGTCAGGACAATATACCCACTCTTTAACACTCGAGTTTGATTCCTCTTTCCTAGTCGCTTAGGACATTGTCGCTTGTATAAAAGACAACAGAAAACTCATTATTCAAGCTGCAGCAGAAAATTGGGTGACTCCGAAACTATAGGGCCCACATTGTATCAACGGCTAGACAAAAATTGCCCACTCCAGAGTGAGCAATTGGCCTTACATTGCATAGGTTCCCCCCACAACAACAACCCGCACTCCCGTCTGTGCTGGCACTAACATTACCAAAATCACCAACCACCAGCATATTCCTACCAAAGCCCTTACGTCTTTATTGGCATTTTCAGACACTACCTTGCACCAAAAGCCCCATTAACTCCCCCAACATTGTACAGTTCGTATGGTGTGAACTGCTGTAAATACCAAAGCCGCGAATCATAAGCATTTATAAAATCATTATACATCTGCCATTTAACAGATTACATTGGCTGGTCGTGTGCCTGCAATTACAAAAATGCCTTCAAGCTTCGCCTATAAATGAGTCGTTCAACCTTAGCCCCATAAATTTACCATTACAACTTTTTCTCAGGAAACCCTCTGAGAGATACAGGTATTGACACTAGCTCCTGCCTTCATTTCCTTCTTTGAATCCAATATTTGTAAAATTCAGACTCTACTGCTTTGAAAATCCAACACCTGCATTATCCTCTGTCATCACACTCTCTTTAATCTCCTGTATCATCTTCAGCACTTGCCACATTGCCGGCCTCTGTTCCGGAGATGTCAAACTACATATACAAGCAACCTCAGCAAGCATTCCAAGTTGATTATCGTCCCCAACATCATCATCCCTCATTGCTCTGACCCAATCGGGCACGTCCGTGGGCACCAGAAGCGGATGTTGGGACGGATGTTTACCGGTCAAAAGTTCAAGCAAGAGGATGCCAAAGGCATAGACATCGGATTTAGAAGTGGCTCGACGGCTGGACTTGCGTATCTCAGGGGCCTTATAGCCTGCAGAGTCAGGATCTTCATTTGCAGAAGTGTCTGCAAAGAAGGAAAGGCTGTAGTCCGTGAGACAGGCCTCGAAGTCGCCTCCAAGAAGAACATTGGAGGACTTGAGATTGCCATGGATTAAGGTTGATGATTGGTGAATGTAAGCAAGGCCTTGAGCCACATCTTCCGCTATCTTCAAGCATGATGTCCAATGAAGAGGCTTTGCTCTAGTTGATTTAGAACCTGTTCATACATAATTGCAATTTGTTAGCAACAGCTTATAAACAATGGCTTAAAGTGCAAAAAAATCAACTACTAGCTTGTTTTCTTTTATTCCTCCTACTTTTTCACTAACAGGGAAAATCTATACGAACACTTCCTAATTGGTTACGAGGCTCTGATACGTGCAATCACTCGCAAATCACCTCCTAGGTAAACCCGAAAGTGTTTGCGTATGTAAATTCAAAACTAAAACGTCTGAATTTACCGTCTCATGCTCATGAAATAATACAAGTGTAATATGATCCATACAAGTGTTTGAATGATGTCATGATAAAAAATAATACAATATGGGGTCAAACTTTGAACCATGAGCACCAAGGGGCCAACCCGTGATTGTCGGTATTAAGACAGAAGTGATATATGACTGAAAAGCAAAACCCAGTAAAACCACAGAGACATTTTAACAAACAGAAAGCATGCAATAGTTTCAGCGTTTTTACCACACCTACCAGAGACTGCCAGATAGATTCTTTCGCTCTAACGGAGGCAATATGTTCATCAAAGCTCGTAATTCTTACCCGAACACCTTCCTTATAACGTGGAGTCGAGGAGCTGACTGTACACATGCCATCACGGTTGAGCTTGTTCAAATCATCTGACCTTAGGATACTGCAACTCCCGTGTGAATGTGTGATGAGGACAACTCATCGCGCCTATGAGAACGGATGCCTTACTGCGACGGCTCCGATGCCGCACTCCATAGATTACGTTGCATGTTCACAATCTGGCTGATGTAAGTCAAGTCGTTTTGAGACTTGACCCGCATTAATCATGATGTCCAATGAACTTGAGGCATGATGCTCAGCAAGCCCGAGTTGTACTGATTTCAGCCACAGTAAGTGAGCAACTTTCTCCGACCGAACCATCAGACACAAAAAAACAGACTACTAGCATGTTTTCAACAACCTCCTTTTTCACCACTGGGAATCGTATCTATGACGAAGACTTCATTGGGTTGGTACGCATAGCCTGATACTGCTCTCCCCCTCTCCTAGATCTGTATAACTCTTTGTTGCGTTCGCCTTGTCAATTCACCAACCTGCATCCTATCGTTCATGCTCACGTTTCGTGCGTAATATGAGTGATAGTCAAGTCGCATTCGGATCTCTTGCACACTGTCACAATAATAATGCTCCGATCCAGCACCGCTGCACCAAGGGGCCAACCCGTGATTGTCGGTATTAAGACAGAAGTGATATATGACTGAAAAGCAAAACCCAGTAAAACCACAGAGACATTTTAACAAACAGAAAGCATGCAATAGTTTCAGCGTTTTTACCACACCTACCGTGAATGAGATTGAAGAGACTGCCATTGGGTTGGTAATCATAGATCACCAGCCGCTCTCCCTTGGCCTGAAAATAAGCTCTCACCGGAACCAAATACGGATGCCTCAATCCACCCACCGCATCCATATGTTCATCAAACGCTTCTCTGCTCGTAATCGCAGTCTTACCCGCATCCAATCTCTTCACCGTCACAATCAGCTGGTTATCCAGCACCGCCTTGTACGTAGTTCCAATCGTACCCCTCCCAAGCAACTCCGCCGAGGCTCTCATCAGCTGCTCCAAACTGTACAGCTGGGCCTCCCCATAACAAAACACCAAGTTCCCACTTCTCGGAATTCTCGGTTGAGCTTGTTCAAATTCATCAACTGTTTTCACCTTACCGGGATACTGCATCCCCCTCTGTTCTGTCACTTGGGTTTCGTTTCTAAAAGCGTTCGGATTTGGATTCGTGTGAATGTGATCAATACCTTCATTGATGGAGGATGGTTTCGTGGCTTCATGAGTGATAGTCTTCGTTCGGTTTCTGGCCACTGCAAAGAGGCATAAGAGACCGGCAATGAGGAGCGCAACCCCAATCGCGAGCCCGAGAATGAGACCAGTTTTCTTGTGATTTTTTGGGGAAGGTTTCGACAGAACCACTCCTTGCGACTGCGCACTCTCCACTAACGGCTCCGATGCCGGAGAGGTAGCACTCGCATTGCGAGATTCGAAGAAGGGGGCACGTGAGCTGCACGCCCTGTTCACAATCTCGCCGCAGAGGCCCGGGTTCAGCTGGAACGCCGACGCGTCGAACCGGGACAGAGTCGGTGGGACCGGCCCGGTCAAGTCGTTCCCCGAAACGTTGAAGACGAAAAGGAAAGACTGGTTCAAAGCGGGGAGGGTGCCGTTGAACCGGTTAGACTGGAGTTGGAGGGAGGTGAGCCGGTCCAGAGCGGACAGCCTCAGCGGAATGGGACCGGAGAAGTTGTTGAAGGAAAGATCGAGAACGGAGAGGCGGTGGAGGGAGAGAATGGAAGGCGGCAAGGCGCCGGAGAAGTCGTTGCGGTTCAAGAAGAGGGACTTGAGGTTCTGGAGATGGGAGATGTCGGGGATTGGGCCGGAGAGCGAGTTGTTGTGGAGACTCAGGACTCGGAGCTGGTCGAGGCGAGTGAGAGTGTCGGGCGGAAACTCGCCGCGGAGGGAATATGATTGCAGAACGAAACGGACGACGCGGCCCTGGGCGCACTTGACGCCCTGCCATTGGCAGTAGTCGAAACGCTCGTTTAGGGTGTAGAGGAGCTTGTTGTTGAGGTCGGCTCCTGACTTGAAGGAGAGGAGGGCGACGGCGTCGGAGGAGGGGAGGAGGAGGTTGGGCGGCGGCGGAGAGGGAGGAGAAATGGAGGGCTGAGATTGGACGGTGGTGATGAGAAGGAGGAGGAGGGGGAGGAGTGGAAACATAGTGGGTTTATGGAGTGAGGAGGGGGGGGTTCATGTTCATGGTGGGTTTGTGTAGTAGAGAGTTTGAAGTGGGAAGCAGCTGGGTGGTTGTGTCGAGTAGCGTTGGTGGAGTCTGTGTGGGGGTCACGTGAAGGTGGGGGATAGGGGAAGGGAGTGGGAAAAATTGTTGGTGTTGGTTTCTGTAGGGAACTGTTTTCTAGGCCTCAGATTTCTCGAGCTTTGCTTCTATTTGGCGCGTCAACTTACGTGTTTTTCATTACTGTGAAAAGGTTTAAAACTAAGCTACGCAATGAGTAAATCATTTGTTTGTTAAGTGAGTGTTATTGTAAACTTCGTCACGTAGCATTAGCATGATGATGTTGTACTACTAGGTTTACTTCAATTCTAATTTGTGTATACTTATTAATATTTAGAAATATGTTAGTACAAGTTGTTGTGAGTCATTGTCAACGGAGTCTAGCTCAATGAAAAATAGTATTAATTTGCATACTAGTAATAGTTTCAAGTTCAAACCTCTATAGCGCTGTTGTATTGTGCATGCAAGAAACTCTATCTTCTTCATAGTTTAGACTATCGCTTATAATTTCAAATGATGAATTAAACTTAACACACTCCTTACAATTTGTGTCTACTTTTAAGATTATCAGTATGTCATGTTGCATAGCATTCATGTCACACCCATAGATCTGTCCAATTACTGGGCTAAGGCATGAAGTAGGAAATGTGAGGGAAAAAAGTCGTTAAAATGCCACACAGAGGTTGAACAAGCAAGTATCCTCCCTTTAAAAAATAAAAATAAAAATTTAAATTCATCACTGACTCACGTTAAACACAATAATTTCTCTCCCTTCATGGTAAAAAAAGCTAAAACTTGGTAAGCAATGGGCAATCATTTGTTTGGTGGTAATTAGATATTTAGATAAACCTTAATCATCGTTAGCTGATTCGTTGCTTTCCATTCCACCATGCCAAATTTGTACATTATTATCGTAACCTCATAGGCACAGCGACGGAGATTACAACACACGCGATGTATGGTGCGTACCTTCCGTTGTGTAGAGATCACTCTTTGATGCTTGGAGGCTTGGAGATCTTCGTATAATAATATATAGTTGGACTGGACTGGACTGGACTATTTGACCTTTGATTCTTATTAATGCTGTCAATAAGTCAGACTATCCATCCTGGCATTTTTAATGTTTTGTGGTTTTTTTATTTTGTTGCTCAGCATTTGCATGTTCTTTTGGTATATTTTTGGTGTTGGACAAATTGCTCCACAATTCTCATTTGGACAGAAATGCTAACCTTAATGCTAAGGTTAATCGTTTACTATATTATGTTATGGAGTTCAAAATATATTAAGATTAGGACTTGTTAGCAAACGAGTGAGCGATCCAAACACAACTCTATCTGTATTATCAACTCATCCAAACACAACTCTAAGCAATAAAAAGTACCCTCTTTGTGTCGGGGCAACAAAAGCCATTGCCTCTTTGTAGTGCCTTAATTCTTGTGGGGAAAGTTTGAAGTCAAAAATCCCTTGTGTTGTGGGGACACAATGGTTCTTGATCATTGTAGCTAAGATAAGCAAGCATCTTCTTTTCGTGCTTCTTTTTTCGGAAAGGGTCGTTCATCTGCCTCATCTTTCTCATGATCTCACGGGCTTGAAATATGTGTCATCCTTGTCAAAAGAAAGGGTTGTTGTGCCTTCTTTTTCCTTTGCGCCATTTCAAACACAACAAAGCTAATGATTTTTTCTTCTTTTCAAACATGCAACAAATAATTTCATAGCTAATCGAGCCACAAATTTATACTATACACACATAGCATCTTGGGGGCAGAGCTACACTATGGCTAGGGTGGGCTCTAGATTAGCCACAAATTTATTTAGATTCTTACTTGTATAAGAAATAATAGCTCATTTCTATAAAAATTTATGATTCCGCCCTTTGTTTAAGTCGGACTCTCTCTACGCTTTTTAGGGCCTCAGAAGTCCCAAATGACTACAGGATCATAAGTCTACTCTACCCCAATTCACCATTTCGAACCTCGCCCACTCTTTCATTCAGGGTGGTTAGAACCAGGGGAGGATCTTCTGCCTTTAAGGTCATAGCACCAGCACCTGGAATAATACTATGTGCATAAGTAGGTTTCCGCCTATGTGGATCCCACTTTGATAGAGAGGTAGTTAATAAAGTAGCAAGTAAAAGTGGTCCAATCCACATAACAACAATTTTCATCATAGTAGTTTGTGGCTCAATCCACAATAAACACTCTGTTATGGTTAGAATAGAATCCACTCTGATACTATTGCATTACAGCCATGGATCACCTTATGCATAGAAGAAGATTTGGACAAGAGAGAAGTTTATCTTTCCTAGCAATGGCACTAAAGTATTGTTAGGGGGGGCAGCTAGGGATAATGAATCCTGGACTTGGTTCCTTCAACAATTTCTAAGGTGAGGTGGGGATATAGGAGAAGGATAGGAATTGGAGTTGGTTTCTGAAAGGCAAAGGGTATCTCTAAAGTTAACTTTTGTTATATAGTGTAATGCCCATACTGGTGTGTTTTGTGTCATATTCCACCTACTTCAAGGCTTGAAGCAAACATTTTATTGCTGATGCTACAAGCTTATCACACAATATTATGAGGCACTTAGATTCAACTGGTAGGAAAAGTTCAAGGGAAAACAGCTGAAAATGCATATACATATACTAAGAACAAGGAATTAATTTAATACTAGAAATTCAGTCTAATAATTTCAATATATTTTTGTCTAACAATCATTGCCAATTTATTGTTTCCTTTGACAGAGGAAGACAAGCCACCAATATTTAGTACAATACTAAATAACTATACAACAACATTGGGCAATTTGTATCTTTGTTTGTAGGGGGCTACCTGTTAATGTTGTCATCTTCATAATGAGTTCCAAAGTCTCACTCATGTATTTGGTAAACATAAACAAACCCAACTGCACAAAGACAGGAACACTAAATATTCTAATAAAACATGTTTATTCAATGGGGGAATGGATCAGACAATCTGAATCAGGTAAGTTGTCATCTTCAAAGGCAGCTACTTACTTGAGAAATTGCATATTTAAAGAGGTTACTTGAGATGTGAAGCTCAATTGAACAAGGTAAAGCGACTTGAGGCTTGTAATTAGTTATGGGGTCACTAGTACTACAACAACAAAAACACCTATACCCATAACCCATCTACCTTCTCTCTCACCAACTACCCCCTTTGTTTTCTCCTCCCACTCCCACTTCACAAGCACTAAAATACATACATACACATACATACTGAACAGAACATAAACAAATAAAAGATTGTATGGAAACAAACCACCAACTAAAGAGCAGTTATAACTAATAACAATAAAACAATTCATTCTCAAAATTTTTAAAATAATTTGATTTCTAGAATGCTTAGAGGGTGATTGTAAGGTCAAGGTCACCTTCAGTTTCTTCATCCCACATTGCTTCAGTTTTCTGCTTGCTTATTCAACACAATCTTTAAATCTTACCCTCTCCAATATTCTCAAAACAGAAAACAGAGAAACAGAGATATAGAAGAGAGAGAGACTCACCTTCCATTGTAACACAAGCCACACTCTGATCAAAGTGTCTCTCTCTTTCTCTGTTTTGATCTCTCAATCCAGTTGAGATGAAGAACATCAGCAACACAAAGCTGATCCTTCTCCACCCCTACATCCAGAAACAAGGAACCTCCAACCGCCTCTGGCTTCTAGCCTTCATGTCCATCTTCACACTCGCCTTCCTTCTCACAATCATTTACACAAGCGGCTTATACGCATACTCATCAACCACAACAACCACCATCTCCGCCGCCACAATAACCACCACAACAACCGCCTCCACCGCCGTCCCCCAGCTCCCCACCACCGTCATCAACACCCTCCTCTATTACTCCGCCAAATCCAACGACACATTCAAAATGTCGTACGCCGACATCAAGCCCATCTCGGACGCCCTCCGGAAATGCTCAACCCCCTGCAACTTCCTCATCTTCGGCCTCACCCACGAGACCCTCCTCTGGAAGGCCCTCAACAACAACGGCCGCACCGTCTTCATCGATGAAAACCGCTACTTCGCCGCCTACATGGAGGAGAAGCACCCGGAAATCGACGCGTACGACGTGCAGTACACAACAAAATCGAAAGAGCTCAAGGAGCTGGTGGCGGTGGCAAAAGAGCAAATACGGAACGAGTGCAGGCCGGTGCAGAACCTGCTGTTCTCGGAGTGCAAGCTCGGGATCAACGACCTGCCGAACCACGTGTACGAGGTTGATTGGGACGTCATCTTGGTGGACGGGCCACGTGGCGACTGGCCGGACGCGCCCGGGCGGGTGATGCCGATATTCACGTCGGGGGTGCTGGCGAGGAGCAAAAAGGGCGGGAACGGGAAGACGCACGTGTTCGTGCATGATTTTGGCGGGGAGGTGCAGAGGGTCTGCGGGGAGGAGTTTTTGTGCAGGGAGAATTTGGTGGAGGCGAGTGAGACGCTGGGGCATTATGTGGTCGAGAGGATGGAGGAGAGTAGCTTCCAGTTCTGTCGCAGCCGTCCATCGTCAAATTCTTCATTATCAGCAGCATCTTAGTGGTTGTTGTGGGTGGTGTTTCGAATTCATAGTAATAATCGTTTAACGTCATCATGGTGAAAGATTCATCAGAGTGTTATTGGGATATGGCATGAAGGAGGTAAACCTGGGTTGGGTTTTGGGTGTATATTTATGATTTTTGCTCTCCTTTTTAGATTCTTTTGTCTTTTTCTTCTTTTTCTTTTTGTTTTCTGTGGGTGGGTCATGTGAAAATAATTCTTCTTTTTTCGGCAAGTGCAAAATGTAATTTTTGCACTAAAATCAAAATATAAGTTCCAGTTACAAGCATTTTTCCTTTTTCTTCGCTTCCTATTTTAATTTGTGGGTTAAGTCAGTAAATCCGCCCCCTTACACCTAAAAAGACCATTAGCTTTCGAAACAAAAAAACAAAAAATAAGAACATGCCATGTCCAGTCCATTACAGATTTCCGATGGGGTCACCTTTGGACAAGTGTTTTATAATGAGGGTCTTAGCCTTTAGACGAGACTCTATCTTTTAATAATTAGATCAAATCTGTTAGATGCTAGATTAAATTAGTTAGTCATTTGATTAAATTGGTTAGTTTGATTTAACAGTTAGGAGATAAGATCTCATTTAAGAACATCTTCAATCATGTTCTCTATTTTTTAGTTAAAATATAGCTAAAAACACACAAAACCTATTTTAGGAGCTCTCTATAAAATTTGAACTACAATCACTCTCCTTAGTTTAGTGAGTCATAAATATTATAATTATTTTTTGATTCAATATAATTGGTCCATTTCTATTAAAAAATAATATAAAAATAGTTAATATTAATTAAAAGTTTACCATATGCATAAAACAAAGCAGCATTAAATTTTAAAGAGCCATTAAGAGTCTTTTTTCTCTTCTCAGATTTATGAGCTTCTAAAAGTCTCCCCATTTTATAAGGTGAATAAGGAGCTGGTTCTTTTTTTTTTTTTTGGGTCTAAAGATGGAGCATGGTTGGAGTTGTAGTTTTCCAATTCCTCTATAAAATTTGTCTAAAGATGTGAATTTTTTTTTTTAGCGAAGAAAAGATGTGATTTAGGGAGCCCATTGTGGATGTTCCAAGGGCCTTATCACTATAGAATGACTCCATCTTTGAACTCGATAGGATAAATTGGGCTTGGACTGGCCTTGAGCCTAGCTTGTAGACATTGGGGAGGGTAGGGCGGACGCATCTCAGGACAAAAGAGGCCAATTAACCCGTCAAAGTTTATACACAAACTCCTAAAAAACCTACAAACTCACCGGTGGGTTGGTAAGTTTATAGGATGTGTGAAGATCATGTTTAATTTAAAATGGACTTGAGGTTTTATGTAAATAAGCTAAAAATAATGGATGCAATCAACAAGGCCATGGCAAATAATTCTGTTATAGCTAATGACAATTCTGCTATAGGTTTTTATCATTCGAAATTCAGACATGAAACCAGTTATTATTGCACGGTCACAGCCACAAGAATACACCTCTGTTTTACAAGCTGAAGCAATGGTCTTAAAGCAAGCTTTAATTTGGGCTAGCCGCATGAAATTTTCAAAGGTGAAAATAGAAAGAGATTCTAAAATACTTATACAAATCATTACAGACAAAACTCAATTGCATAAGACATATGGAAGCTCTTGGACAAGTTATCTAAAGTAAAATTTCCAGGAGTTTCCGAGAGGCAAACATGGCTGCGGATCAGCTAGCAAATGGGCACAGTTGTAATCATTCATAGTTTAGTAATTTTCCTATTGATGTTTGTTACTGAAGTTTATTTTAATTTGTATGATCTTAAAGATCCCACAGGATCTTTCTGTTTTCGACAAAAAAAACGCCATGGCAAATAACGATAAAACCCGCGGCAAACAAGACAAACTACAACACATCATCCACGCCCACCCACATGTCTATTAATCAATTAGCCCAATATTATTATTCATGATTCGCTTTTGAATATACAGAGGTGTATTCTTGTTCGAGTTCTGGAACTGAGTCTGCGATAGAAAGAGAAAGAGAGAGAGGGTGGGAGTGAGAGAGAGACTAGTTTCTTCACCGCCATGGCAACAGACTTCAAGTCCATACCCATAATCGGTAAAACCTACTCATCCACCTAGCTCACTTTCACCTCACATGCTACCCAAAAGCGAAAGATACCATTTTTGATTGATTTGATTGTGTCTTGTGTTTTCTGCACTTTGGTATCTTAATGCAGATATTGGTCCCCTTTTGGCCAAGTGTGATGATCCCAAAATGGGTCAAGACTCTGGTGTTGCTCAAGTTGTCAAACAATTAGATCAAGCTTGTAAAGAGGCTGGCTTTTTCTATGTGGTACTTCGAATTCTCTTCATTCAATTTGAACCAATGAAAGATAGAAAGATTTTTCATTTTCTGTTTCATAATTTTTTTGAGTGTTATGGTTTGGTGCTTTGTAATTGACCAGAAAGGTCATGGTATTCCTGAGACTCTACTCAAACAAGTCAAGAATCTGACACGCAAGTTTTTTGAGCTTCCATATGAAGAAAAACTCAAAATCAAGATGACTGCAGATAGTGGATACAGGTTAGTTGGAATGGCTTCGTGTATATGCAATTCGTAAATGAGGATAAATTTTTTTTATTTATTTTATGAATGATTAGCATCTGTATGCTTTGTATTAACAGATGGCTGAATTTTTCATGCAGGGGATATCAGAGAATTGGGGAGAACATAACCAAAGGTGTACCTGACATGCATGAAGCCATTGATGTAGGTCTTGTTTGTTGCTTTATGATTTATAGGTGTTTCTGTAGCCTACGAAGTAAGACATCATGTAGTTTTATATTTCTGGATAATTTATTGGACCTGTTCTTTTTAACCTTTTGTCTACTGTCAAAATCATTATCATTTTGTTTCACCTCTAACAGTGCTATAAAGAACTGAAACCAGGGATGTATGGAGATCTTGGAAAACCTATGGAAGGATGTAACCAATGGTATGCACAAATTAAGGCCTTTTCTAAATCTTCCATTACAGATTAAGTAGGCAAGAATGCATTCGAGATTCGTATCAATCAACTTTACAGTCTGTACTTATCTTGATTGCTAAAAGATCATCTCTATAATATGATAATTCTTGGGCTGATCTAAAATCATGACTGAACTGATAGTTATCCCGCCATTGTTTACTTAGTGTAGTACAATTCTAGCTCTGGCCTCTAGGTTAAGGGCTTCTATCCAAGCTCTCCATTTGGAGGCATGGAACACACAGTCATCCTGAGAGCCATTGAACAAATTCATTATTATTTTTTATTTCATGACCTTGGTATTGTAAACTGCTAATTAATGTCGAAGTTTTGAACATCATTTGTTTATAGAAGTATTCTCTAAACCGCAGTTCCATACTTGGCTATTCCACACTGCTACTTTTGACTTGATTGCAGAATGCATAATTAAGTTGATAATAATTTGGGCATTAGATTGTGACTATCATATTAAGCATCTTTGGTCCTTTTTGCTACTTGTTTCAAGCTTGTTATAGGATTTTTTATGATATGCTTATCTGATGTTACTGGATTTGTTTGTTTTGTCTTATGATCCTTTCTGCAGGCCAATTAAGCCCACAAACTTCAAGATGCTGATGGAGGAATATGTTAGCCTCTGCACAGGCATGCTTTCCATGGCAACCAAGCTTTCTTCCCTTGTTTACCCTTTCATACTCTTCTAGTTATAACTTTTGTTTCTTGTTGCTTTCAGAACTTTCAAGAAATATAATGCGTGGAATCGCTTTAGCATTGGGTGGTTCACCATATGAATTTGAAGGTGAAAGAGCTGGAAATGCATTTTGGGTGATGCGGCTCATTGGTTATCCAGGTGTACACTCTGCTAATGGCTCAGACATTCCAAAGAAGGACATTGGATGGTAAGGCAATATTACTGCCTTTTGTGCTTGCACTTTTCCCTTAACATTTGGGTACATAAAGTGATGTTCTTTCTTTTTCTTTTCCCCGTTGCTCTCCTTTTGTTCCTTTGGCTGAACATTTCCAGTGGAGCTCACACTGATTACGGTAAAGTTTCTTCACCCTTAGATAATGCAAAGCGTAGAAAATCAATAAATCAATAACATCTAATGTTGTTCCATTGCAGGTTTGTTGACATTGGTTAATCAGGATGACGATATAACTGCACTTCAGGTAAAATCTGATTAAAACTCCGTTTCATTTATATATCAGTAAGCAATGGTTTGAGGCAAAGTAAAAGACGCAGTCTTTGTGCGAAGTTTTCTTTACAAAGCGAAGAGAAATTTCCATTTCTAGACTATGTTCTGTTTGTATCCTTCTACTCTAGTTTCCACAACAGTTGAGTTGAATGACTTGTTGAAGGTGAGAAACCATTCGGGCGAGTGGATATCAGCTCCTCCTGTTCCGGGAACATTTGTCTGCAATATCGGAGACATGTTAAAGGTAATATTTATCTGTGCAATTAATTCTTTCTAATTTCCGTACCAACACCTGGATTTAGTACCAACCAAGTCATTCTCATCTCTGAAATAAGTGCAGATTTACTCAAATGGTTTATATGAGTCTACTTTGCATCAAGTTATCAACTCCTCCCCAAAATATCGGGTCTGTGTGGCATATTTCTATGAGGTGTGAAGATTGCCCGTTTATTTATTCACTCGTCCTTTCCTCTTCTTCTTGTATTGTGTTTTACAAATGCTTTTGTTGCATGAACAGACAAATTTCGATACAGCAGTGGAGCCTCTGGATATTTGTAAAGAGAGGACAACTGAAGCTAAGAAATTTGAAAGAGCTGTTTACGGAGAACATTTGGTTAAAAAAGTCCAAACAAACTTCGTTTATTAGTTGAAATTTAGGGTATAAAACAATAAGTCATTACTGTATCGAGTCAATGAACTCTGGTAATTTGGTGAAACTAGTTTTCTTCTCTTTTTTCTTTTAAGAAAATATTCTTTGGGTTCATATTTGTTGTCATGAGATTTGAACTTAATACCTACTCAAACAAACTGGACAACGAAATGACACTATACCAAATGGTCATTTGCAGTGAAACTTGTTTTGAAATTGTTAACGTTGAACGGGGATGGTAATGTTGACCACCCGCATGGATTGTCGCATTCTAGTTGGTAGGGATTGAATTGAACAAGTTTTCAATTTGGTCCCCTGAACTTGATCATACACTAAATACAACATATAAACAAACCCAGAGGCCAAAGTGAAAAAGAGTACAGATTACAACAATCATACAAGGCATTCCGCAAATTGGGTCGAAATACAGAGAATCAATACCATTCTCCCACAATGGGATGTTAATACAATTGAGGTTTCTCCCTTTCTTTTTAGGGTCCATAGACTCAAATACACTAAATCATCACCACAAAAGAATGTAGTACGGTAAATAAATAGGCGGTCTTCTCCTCCTATGTAAGTTTATATCAGTTGAATTAAATTAAATAAGAGCCACGAAACCTAACATTACAAAACTCGAAAATGATAACAAAAACCTAACGGAAAACCTGATTCTTAATTCTGATTTTGGCAAGACTCCTATATCTGGAACAGCACCTCATTCAACCAGTATCACAAAGTTCAAGTAGCCAGACCATTCGCACAAATAGTTGCAGCATTAGTCTCTTTAAGATGAAGTGGAATGCCTGCCCCAAGCTCTCTAAGCCGATCTACGATACTATAAAGAAATTCAAAAGTAAGTATGGATTGTGCATTGAGATCTTCTCTTATATGTGGATGTATTCGAAACCACTGTCCCAGCATCTTGTGCACATGAGCACGGATCATACGCCAAGGCACTGGGTATTGCTCACAAAGCTTCAAATACTCCACCAAAAGATCTGCCTGGTCCAGTTTCCCATCTTTCTTGCTCTCTTCATTCCCTGGTACCCATTCAGCAGTTCGAAATCCAGCAAAAAGAGCTGGATTCTCAAGAAGAGATTCCGCAGAAAGCACCCCATCAGCACCAGTCGCTTCCAAACAGTCGTGAACGTCATCCATGTGCCTGATGTTTCCATTGGCAAGGACGGGGATTCTGAGAGAACTTTTGACAGCCTTGATGGCGTCCCAGTTCGCCCGGACTTTCTTCTGGTCTTTCTCATCTCTTGTCCGGCCATGGACGGCTAAAAGTGAGCAACCAGCATCCTCTAACATCCTAGCATACTTGATTGTATCTTGTAAATCCGGAAAGATACGGACTTTGCATGAAACGGGGACACGAAGGTTTTGAACCAAGTTTTCTACTAGAGATTTTATAAGAGGAAGGTTATCCATTAGGAAAGCTCCATAATTCCCCCGCCTAGCAATACGCTGAGGACACCTGAACAAAAATTCACACTAACTCAATGATTTGAGGCTTTCAATCCATAAACCCCACAATAAATCAAAGGGTATTCAAGAATTTGAAATAGGTGTTAGTGTGCAACGTTCTCGAGCTAGTTTGGCACATGCAAACAAGAATTCACTTCAACATTTGAACATTTCCCAGTTTGTTTGCTACCCACTAACACTAAATTTAAAGCACAAGTCTAATATTAATACAGTCCCATTTGAACAAAGATGCTAACTTCATAAATAAAAGATACTAAACAAAGAATTACCCCAAATTAATGTCAACATAATCACAATACGGCTCCACTCTCTTCGCAGCCTCCAACAAAACTTCAGGATCATTAGCACAGAATTGAACAAATAAAGGACGGTCCTCCTGCAACACTATAAAAAATCAAACCCACCAACCAATGAAACATTGCTATCTTCATCACCAAATTCAAACACTGTTACCTTGCAAGTGGTAAATTCCTGGTCTCTATACTTCTCACTCTCAGTAAAAATGCGAGAGTGCAGCATGGGCGTGTACGCAGCGTCGGCGCCGTACTTGCGGCAGAGCATCCGAAACGGGAGCTCCGAGTTGTCCACCATTGGAGCCACAATCAATTTGGGCCGGCCCAGCTTCGACCAATGAGCCCATGCTCGCTCGATACGCGACTCGCCGCTCAAGCAGCGAGACACAGCCGTATCGGCAAAATTCTGCTGTTGTTCTTCTTGTTGCTGGTGTTGGTCGGAGCAGAGGACGTCGTCGAGGTCTTGCGGTGGGTCCGAATGGAGAGTCCGAGCTTGGGCTTCGGGTGCGGTGAGAAGGGAGGCCATGTGAGGCTTGGGTGTGAGAGGATTTAGGGTTTTGGGAGAGATGAGGGGCAGTTTGGGAATTTTGAATCTCATGAGCGGACGATGGGGATGGAGGAGAAGCAGCCCATCACCGCCTTTGGTTGTAGATGGGACGAGTCGACGATACGCTACGCTACTCAGTAGAGGACTGTGAATTGCGTACGGGTTCGAATTGTTCGCACGCGGTGGCTTAAAGCTAGGGCTGTACGGTTGACTCAAAAAAAACAAAGCTAGGGCTGTACGACATGGCGTTTTGGTGAGCTAAGCCCATCAAAGCCCATTCTAATTACCAACTTGGGCCTTAATTTGGGCTGCCACTTTGATACCCCTTTGCACAATTTCTACGATGAACAATAAATAATTTTAAGATTAAACAATGAGGAAGATGAGGTAGCACTTCTCCAGTATTGCTTGTATAAAAATATAAAATACGAAATCCTTTTCTGGAGTCTTATTTACTTTTCACTAAATTCCGAGTGAGGTCATTCCAATATCAGTTTATTTTATTTTTCGCAATAGAACAGAATATGTTGAATTCTGATTTCATTTGGATGAGTATAGACCTAGTACCACAAAACCAAATAATGAGTATCGTGAAATAACTATGATTAGAAAAGCATGGGGGCTCGACTTCCGTAAAGCTGCAATAATCACACACTATCGATGCAAGTTTTGTACAAGTTCCGCATTACTTTCCTCATATTCGACTTTTCAAGTGGATAAATTCCCCATTGTCGGGGAAGTCAAGTCTAGACCTTATACAAATAGCAGAACAACTTAAGTAATTCTTACCCTTACGTCGAAAGTCATTGTTTTTCCTTAAAAATGGCAGTAACAAGAACGTTATGTTTAAGCAATCCTTTTATTGACCTAAACTTCATATCTATAAAAAAGCAATGAAAACAATTCTAAAATCTCTGCTGAATAGTTTTATCCTCAGTTGTAGCAAGCAACTCGCGGCTTAAGTGATTAAGAACATTAATCAATACATTCGAGGTATTGTGTCGAGTTTATTCTCTATTAATTTCTGTTGTACGAAAAAAGAAAATTTGTTATGATTATATTTCCTTTATTTTGGAGCTCCCTTCTTACTATGTAAGCGAGAGTTCTTACATTCCTGCAAATAGCAGTGTGACGTGTGCACAAGTTTTTATTTTTATATTTTTAAAGAATTATTTTATATACTTGTCAAACTGTAATTCATAAAAAAGAGAAGTAAGCAATATCATTTCCGTCTTGTCATGATAAGTTCAATACCAATGAACGTGTATTTGTTTTTTATGGGATTGAACTTTGTGCATTGAGGAAGCCACATGTGAATGATGAATTTTGATAAGGATAGCGCACCTTGGGGACCATACTTACAGACCAAGGTTTGATTTTTCGGCCAAAGGCGAACAAGAACAAATTAGTGCACAGCCATGAAAGGGCCCCATAATTGGTCAAAATGATGAATTGCGCACCCACAAAATTTGACTTGAGCATTAATTTTCCTACTAGATCTGGCTTTGAGGCAAAGGAAGTAGCAAAGCAAACAAGAAAGAAAAAAAAAAATTATTGCCCACCCACAAACTTTGACTTGGGCATTAATTTTCCTACACCATATCAAAGGCTTCCACACCTTTGCCTCCAAAGACTTTTGTAGGCCAACTATCTCTTCTTGTCTTTCAATTCCCTCCAAATTCAGCCAACCTTTATTTTATTTTTTCTTTCTCCCAAGAGACCAAAGAAGAACCAACAAAATTGCATTGGAAAAAAAGTCATCAATCACCCGATACCCACCTTCAGTAAATTAGCCGTTTCCAACTGGCCAACTGCCAACCCCACAAGTTCCTTTGGTCAACCGTCACAAATACGACATGTTGGTCCACTTGTTTACAATTCTTTGACCCAGTCCCTTTCATTTCTTTAAATTTCTCTCCTTTCACTGTTTGTATTGAATCAAATCAAAAGAAAAAGTAGAAAACTTTGGGGTGATGGATGGAAAAGTAGAAGGTAGGCATCCAAGACAAGAACCAAAGTAAAAGCAAGCAATCAATCAATCCAGAAAATTAAAAATAAAAATTATCTACTAGGGAGGAAGAAGAACCCAACAACACCCACTTTCCCATTTCCATTTTTTTTTCTTTTTTCCAATGGGAAAGAAACCAATTAGACTAATCACTAAATAATACCAAATCCACCATCCTCATTTCTTTCTGGTTTAAATAAGAATAAGATTAATTCACAGTGTTTGAAGAGAGAAAAAGGAACCCCATATTGTACAGCAAAATGAACTAATTTAACTCACTCTCATCTCCTTCGAGATGGAACTGAGTCTTACTGAGTCGGAGTTGGAGTCCGAGTCCGAGTCCAGCCGGAACTGTAACTACTGTCACTACTGGCACTGCTCTGCTACACATTAATTTCTCTCTAGAAAAAGATGAACATACAAAGGCTTTTTCTTGCACCATTGTTGTTTCTGTTTTTTTGATGATCTAAGACGATTCTAGAATGAGATTGGAGGTCTCTGCAACTGAGAGAGAGTGATTGTGCTCGCCTTCATAGGTCACTACAAGCATTGCTGGATCATCGAGAGCTCTCTCTACATGTTTTCGAGCTGGGCACCCTCTGACACTGCTGCATTTATAGTATCCCCTGTTTCATAGAAAACAACCACCAAAACACGATTAAAACAAGACCAAAACATCTCAAAGCCTGAAAGCCTGAAAGGGTTGCTATTTCACAGTTTTAGGCAGAGAACGGTGTGAAATTGAACTAATTGAACTTGAAAGGTCAAAACTTTCCAAGATTATACCTTGGATGTGGAGATCCCTTAATGGGTTTCTGTCCATACTTTCTCCAAGAGTAATCATCAGGTGGAATATCAGCCATCTTTAAGCTTATAGCTGGAACTCTCACAACCCTTTTCAATCTCAGCTTTCTGCAACAAACCCCACAACCCAAAATTTCATTTTTAGTCAACAAGTTAAAATCGACCAACAACTAAATCGAATTAATTAGAACGTAGACATTGATTAAGAGAGAGAGAGAGAGAGAGAGAGAGAGAGAGGGACCCACCTCTTCTTAGAGCAATGGCAGCGGCCGGAGGACCCAGCACCGCACTTGCCAGAGCCCAAGTTATCAGAACTGCACTTCCTCTTCAACGAAGCTGACGAAAGCGGTGGCTTTCCAACTGAAGACACCTGGGACATGTTGGTAATTTGAAAAGCCGAAGACGACAATGGCTGCTTGCTGTCGGAGTCTCCAGTCAACGACGACATAAACGACGTCGTAGCTGAATAGGAGAAATTTATTGTGGTGGAGGAGTCCTTGGTGCTCTCAAGCACAGTACTGTGATGATGCAGAGGAGGCGGGATCTGCTGGATCGGCGTCGCATGGTAAACCTTGGTGGACTCTAAAGGAGTTTGCTTGACGAAGGTCTCTTGGGTTTGGGCTTGGTTTTGAGAAGAAGAGGACCCAGAAGTCAAAGTCAAAGGTGCTCGCCGGAAGCGGGCATGACCGGTCCGGGTACGACCCAGAAGAGAAATGACCTTCTTGAACTTGGAAACGGCGACGTCCGCGACGGCTCTGCAATCCATGTCCATAACCATGGAAGGGTACTTATCTTGGTGCTGGTTCTGCTGAGCCTGAGACAAGAGTCTAATAAGCTTCTCAACGCTCTCGAGCCCAGAAGCTGCTTCTTGCACCGCGTTCTCTTCCAATTTCGCAGAGAAGCTGCTGTTCCTATAACCCATAAAATCTACAGCCATCTCTGACCCTCTTCAGCATAACAAGAAAAAAAAGAGCCCAAACAGAGAACCAAAGAGAAAAAAGCTAATAGAGAGAGACAGCGGGAGAGAGAGAAAGAAAGCCAAAGCAGAAAGAAAAGCGTAAAAGAAGTTGAAGAAGGGGTGTTGATAAAGGGTTGCCTATGAAGTGTTTGTTGTAATGCGTCTACGGTCAAAATGATGGCATCTATATCCGGTGGCCCACTAGCACTTTCCGTCAAGATGTAGGTGCGAATAAGATCCAACTACACCACACAATTGAAACAGCAGCAGCAGCTTTGCTTTTGGCAGTGCACGAATATTTACAATTTGTTTTTCTTCTTTTTTGCTGTTTAAATTGTTAAACTAATGAGGGTTTGATGCTTGGTGTCGGATTAACATTGACCTGCTCTGCTTTAGTCTTATCAGAGTTTCAATTTGGTCAAAGCTGGTGCCCAAGCCGTTGGATTGAAGAGTGATGTGGATGATCTGATAATCTGTGTGAGGAGAGAGAGGGCCGAGTGTGACCAAATGGAAATAATTTTGAGTGAAAAAAACAAGAGTTGCTGTCTGGCAGCATGATAGAGTTGACTTTGTCTCTGGGCAACTTTCACGAAGACGTCCATAATTTTTCTTCATTGTGTCATGTGACAGTGGCTTACTGAGTTGGGTGGGGGATTGGATTTGGATAGATGGAGCCAAAGAAGTTGAGCTGTGATACTAATTTATTTGTTAATATGGTTTAGGGTTAAAATTGTTGTTTAAGAAATGCCTTTTGGGTTGATTTCTTTTTTGTAGTTTGGAATGGAAGACGACCACGGACGTGGTTCTTGAGTGACTTCATGTGCAATGAGACACTAGGAGTTTCCTTGATCAACCATTTGCCATTTTGTGCAGGCTTTGCAGGCTACTCTCTACAACACTCCAAAACCATCGCAAATTTGACCCAAACCCATCAAAGGAGAATTGGTCCGTGAAAATTCGAACTTAAAACTTTTTTATTTAAGAGTTAGTTGTGTATATAAATACTTTAAAATGGCATACCAATGCGATGAGTATGGACATAACAAACTTGTGTGGGAACTTTTCGTTCACGTGATATTGACAGAATGAGTAACACGTGAGAATGAATTTTGTATTCATATACTTATTGTGCCAAGTATTAATACACCATCTTGTAAGGTTGACGATCAATATATAATGATCTTTCACATGATTTTGTTAGTTTGGGCATGGTTACTAATACAGAATTTTGAGTGATTTATAAATTTCACTTGAATCTTACATTTATTTGTTAGTATCGAACACATTGTGTAGCACCCTCAAAAAATTTGAGTAAACAAAAGCATAGGATTGATGAGAAATTGCATTAGAATGGGATATGGTTGATGTTAGTTTGAGAGCTTTATAATTGGCCGCAAAACTAGCAACAAAATCAGCAAAATGGTGAAGAAATATGTTGCTTCTAGGTATGGGCTTGTGCCTGCCTATGTGTTGTTTGTTTTCCGCGTTGAAATTATACTCAATCAAATCAGACGCAGCAATAGTGTAGAGTGCTGATTTTTCTACCCCTATTTTCCATTCACCTTACCCTTAAATGTAAAATGTAAAATTTAAATATTAAAAAAAACTTTAAAATTAAAAATTCAACTCTTCTCCCATCTCTCTCTTCGAAAGAACCCACCCATCCCCAACAGCCCTCATCCTCTTCCCCAAACCCTAGCACCCCACCATCTTCTCATCGCCGCCCACCCACCCACCCTCTCCTTACTGACCCAAAATCACTCTCTCTCTCTCTCTCTCTCTCTCTCTCTCTCTTGGCTTTGGGGCGGTGGAACCAGAGAGTTTGGCCAACAAGCCACTGGCGTCCTTTGTTCATTTTCTGATCTCGGATGGATTACCTTGTCCTCCGATGGGTGATGCGTTTTAATTTGGTTTTGGTGGAGAAGTTCTGTGTTACTTACTATTCCTGGTTTGGATTAGTTTTTTTATCTTCTCTTTCTTGATCTTGTATTGGTCTCGTTGTCTTTAGCGGGTTTAGCTGTTGTTGCTGACCTTGCTCCTGTTTCGTACCCCTTCTGGTGGTTTAATGAAATCAGATTTGACCAAAATAAAAAGATAGAGAGAGAGAGAGAGATGGAGAGGAAGTTTGATTGGGAAGATAATTTGGTTGAATTAATTTAAGGGTAGTTTAGGAATGATAGTGGGTTCAAAAATAAGATTGTATGTTTTCAAATTTACAAAGTGAGTAAGGAAATACGACGGACTGAAAATAGCAGCACTAGTTCCTCCGTAACCAAATGTCATGTTTTCAAAAATTAACGACAAAACAAATTTCGTCCAAAAAAAGGGACAAAACAAATAAACAAATGTATATATATATATACATATATATATTTGGACCCGTGCAATAGGCACGTGTGAGGCTGATAGGCTATTTATGATTGACTAGTTTGGTACAAAAGTCAATGGCCGGAAAGCTGCAGGAAATTAACTAAATGGTGATATTTATGAATTAGAAGAAGAGGGAAAAACAAACGTGTTGAAGTTGGCTGCCTAAATTTTGACTTCACACCTAAAAGTCAGTAATTTACGGGGGCGGCCAATAGCCAGAAATACCGACGTAACATCCATAATTCATCCTTACATAATGCTCAAGCTCTGTTTAAAATTAATATTAAATACCGACGTAACATCCATAATTTTTTAGATTATAAACCAAAGAATAGTATAAATCAACTAAAATAAATAAATAAATAAATATATATATATATATATATATATATATATATATTGGAAATACACAACTTGAAAGAGGCACAAAGTAAATTAAACCAGAAGTCTACGGATTCTATATTAAGCTTTCACATGGACAAACTTGGGGTCTGAGTTTCTTAATCCATTTGAAGGAAGAGGATCTTGTTATTAATTGGTTTTCATAAAATTGATTAAGTAGAGGAAGAGGAGACAATATCTAGCATGGTAGTTGAAAATAAAATAGAATGTGCTTGCATATATAATATATCCACCGATCATATAAATATTTTAAGTTAGATAAACTATGTTTAAAGCTAGGCATATACATTTGTGTCTATAACACTCATTACGTGAAGAAGATCTCCCTCCTGATGAGGGATTAGGAATATAAATCCAAAGTCGAGCATTGCTTTCTAATTTACATAGAAGAACAAAGAAGCATGCATGTGGTTTTTTAAAAGAGAATAAAATTTGATTGTGAATTGTGATCGGGTAGGTAAGGGAGAATTTTATTCATAACCACTATGGGACGATGTAAGCCAGTCACAACTCACATGCATGTGTCTTGTTATTACATTATTGATCTAATCATCCCATATCCATTTCAAATGTATATGGACAAACCTCTAATATATGGCGTTTGAATTCGAATGGATTTATTCACCAACTCCACAACCATCCTCCTATCTTTCGTTTCTTATTCATTTGTTCCTTTTTGACTCATGGGACGGTGGACGAGACTCAAATTACGAGTAATGTTATTTTACCAGACTTGATATTGTTTCTTGAATTTAAACCACACGTTCAGATAATAATAATGAAACTTGTGTTTTGAAGCCCACTTTATATTCTTGAGCTTCTAATTTAGTCTTCAGCATGGGAAAAGGCAAGGGAAGATAGTCAAAGCTATATAGAGTTAAATTCTTGCATAAGCAATAACTACACGAAAGATAAGTTGGTTTTTCTCACTGGTGGAGCCTAGTTGTGACTCTTATGAGAAACCTTGGTGTTGAAGGAAATAATGATGTTTTGGAATTCCAACCCAACATACTTTGTATGAATAAGCTAACAAAAATTATTCACGTCCAAAATTAGTCAACCGACTTCAATGGGCAAGTTAGAATTTGATGAGCACCAACAATAGCTTTTTCAACGGTTTAAAAATTTTAAAACAAGGAAGTCACATCAGAAAAACTCTCTCAAACAACCTTTTTATCAAAGTTGCATATCTTTTTTTCTCTTCATGACTGGTAAGTTGACTTTGGCTCTTCAAACATTTACTTAGAAAAAATAAAACCTACTTTGAAAATGTTAAAAACATGCAATTTTTTCTCTTCATATAATAAATACATAGACATTTAAAACATTTTTTTTAATTCATATTTTATTATTATTTAATGATATTGCATTAATTGAATTGAAGAATTTGTTTGAGCAAAAATTATTCAAGTAGCAAATAAGGCTTTTCAAATTGCCAAGTGGGTCAACAAACTTTAATTTAAAGAATTTATTTGCTACTATTGTTGGAGATGCTTTTACTCATCTACTCAGAACATTCACAATAATGCTATCTATTTTTTTATTTAAATTTTAGCTAAAAACATATAAAAGTTATTATTATTTTTTTTTTTAAAAGGTTGAATTCATTCCAATAGAAGGGAGGAATAAAAGGCATGTCATGTGTGGCCTCGTTAAAACCTTCCCAGAGAAAACCACAAGGGAAAAACTCCAGGGTAGGGAGTGATAAATGCTATAATTCTTTTTTAATTGGTCCATCTCTATTAAAAAATAATATAAAAAATATTTTGCATTAATTAAAGATTTGAAATGCTCATTAAATAAAGCATCATTAAATTATATGGAGCCACTATGACTACTTTCTATCTCATCAGATTTAGAAGCTCCTAGAGGTCTCCCTATTTCAGGAGGTGGATAGGGAGCATGGTTGGATTGTATTTTTCCAATTCCTCCTCAAACTTTGTCTAAAAATGTAATTTAGGGAGTCCATTATAAATGCTCTTATTATCGCTTGGTCTGGTAGTTTTTCTTTTGCAACATTATGAGAAGTAGTACTAAATTCAAACAAATATGATAATGTGAAGCTAGTCAAGTCCCAGGTCCACTATTCTCACTTGAGCTGAGTTATTATGTTGGGCAAATGTGAGGTATGGCCCACGGTTTAAACCAGGCCCAAGCATTTTCATAACTGGTTTACAAATTTGAATTTAAAAAAGAAAATAAAAAACAAAGAAAATTATTGATCCATATATAAAACGTGCACCGACTTGATTTTTTTTTTTGGTTGGGCTTACCGACTCTTATTTGTTCCCATAAATTTAAGCAAAAATCATTCTCAATTTTTAGCAATGAGATTTTATCTTAATCAAATTCAAGTTGTTTTGGTGCCTTTATATGACTAAATCACAAATACGCATATTGTTTTTTCGACAAAAATAATATTGAAGGATGATTTGAAAATATAACTTCACTTCAAATATAAGGATAACTGCTATTAACTACTTACAGTTGATATTTGATTTCCTCATACTTGCTTCTTTTTTCTTTTTCTTATTTTAAGGCTGAGAGAGACTGCTTGCCTCAGTCTCAAGCAAACAAAACAATGCAGGGTGTTGTGGAGCTAATCAACTTAATTATAACCACCCACCAACCCCATATCCTACCATTCATACTGTGTCCCAATCACTTTCATTTCCCTATAGACAAAAAAAAACATCACTTTCATTTCCCAAAATTGTATAGCACCAATTTGAAAAATACCACTTGCTTCAACTTCTTTTTGAACCGTTTTTTTTGCAAATAATATGCACATCATTGCAATTTGCAATAAAAAAGCCAAAAATGTAATAGACTAGAGCTCTAAGACTCAAAATTTCATCTAAGATCTTATGTGTTGTCCTAGTTTGATTCGATTTTTCAAAGTTATGGCTCGACTTTGTATTAAAATCACACATGATTTGAATCAACGTTTCTCATCCTGACTTATGAACTATTCGATGTTTTAAATTAGTGGTTGGCTTAGGTCTGTTTGTGTAAGTCAAGTTAGGAGATTGAGATTTGTTAATTGCTAGGGCTCATCATGAAGATTTGTGTGTTTTGACATGTTTGGTTTCCCTTTTTTTTCCTTCTGCGTTTATTTGTGTTTAATTGTTGGGCATCCCTTTGTCAGCTTTTGGGCCTTTCTCTTCGTTTGCCGCAGTCCCTAGCCTCCTGAGGGATTTGGGCTTGTAGCACTTTGATCATCAGGTGTGTGTGTGTGTTTTTTTAACGAAACTTTGATCATCAGGTTCAGGACTGTTTTTGGTCAACCAAAAACAACAAAGTTAAGTTGGTTTAATTCGGATATAGAGTTAAACTTTTTGGGAGTGGGACCAATCTAACCTGGGTCAGGTTACAACCCCACCCGGTTATGGGTCAATCTTGCTAATTATGCATCCTAATAGGTTTCATATCTTACAAAATAGGCTAGCATTTAATTAGACCCAAATATAAACCACGAATTAGATTCCCCACAAACTGTTTTTCAAACCAGTCAATAACTCCCATAGCCTAATTTCTCACTAACAACTTCTTCAAATCAGCAATTGATTGTTGAAATTGGAAACCCTTATTTTCCAATTTTCCATCCCCAAATTAATCCAAAGTTGGTCAATCTCTATCACTCTCCTCACTCCTTAGGTCTCACTCCACCAACCATTTAGTTGACCAAATAATAATAAAATGTCACACTCTCATCAACTAATAGAAGCGAATCTATACAACTAAATATCAATGGAGTATTAGTTGGATTGGTCCAGGCTTTTGGTGTGCTCCTAAATGGTCATGATTTCAAACCCCTATAGTATCTGTGTGTGTGAATTTTCCTCCATTCCCTTCTTAACTTTGGGAGAAAAAAAAAACCCATACAATTAAATAAAAATTTAATTAATTGATTATAATTTTTAAAAAAAGAATAAAAGAAAATCGTTGCTTGCATTAAAAGCGTGTAATTAAGCAAAGAAAATCCTCTTACCAAAAAATCGCCAACCAAACAATCCCTGTCTCAGACCCAAAACAAAACCCTCTCTGTCCGAACTTAACCAAAGCCCACCTGGGCCCACAGTTTTGGGCCTCTCTCTCTCTCCTCTCTCTTTCTCTCCTCTTTCTCTCTCGTTGCTTTGTGTCCGAAAGCAGACAAGAAATACAGAAGAAATTGAAAAGCAAAGCAAATCTAACCACCTTAATATTCATTCGTGAATTCGAAGAAATCTCTCATTAATTTAGCTAATTAATCAAAGATTAAATCACCATCATCGCCACCATCCCCAACCTCCTCTCTGCACGCTTAACTAACTTCAAAGGAACTCAAATGATATAGTCAAGAAGACCACACAGCAAACACCATACCACCACACTTCCAATTCTAGCTCTGCTTTCTCTCTCTAGGATTCCAAGGAGAGAGAGAGAGGGATGAAGCTCTCGACGTTGCAGCAGAGCTACCTCAACAGACGGAGCAACAGCTTCAGAGGATCAGCGCCGTTGGATTCGTCGTCGGACGGCGTGATTAAGTCTCCTGCGACCGTGTTCTGGCTCGTGCTCCATGGCCTCTGCTGCCTCATCAGTCTCGTCCTCGGCTTCCGCTTCTCTCGACTTGTTTTCTTCTTCCTCTTCTCCACCTCCTCTTCGAATCTCTATCCGGTGCCTTTCCGGTCTGCTTCTGAGCTCGCCGGAACCCTAGACCTCCCCGCCAACCCGATCACGAACCTCGAGTTCACTCTCAACAGGAATACCACCACCGCGAGCTCCAGTAGCCGGGTCGTCGTCGGGCGGCACGGGATCCGAATCAGACCCTGGCCCCATCCGAACCCGACCGAGACGATGAAGGCGCATCGGATAATTGAGACGGTTCAGAGGGAGCAGCGGAGGCAGTTCGGAGTCAACAACCCCAAAACGGTCATCGCCGTCACTCCCACTTACGCTCGGACCTTCCAAGCTCTACATTTGACTGGCGTAATGCATTCGCTTATGCTGGTCCCGTACGACGTCGTTTGGATCGTCGTCGAGGCCGGTGGGGTTACCAATGAGACGGCCTCGATTGTTTCCAAGTCGGGGCTTCGGATCATCCACGTTGGGTTCGATCAGCGAATGCCCAATACTTGGGAAGGTCGTCACCTGTTGGAGGCTCGGATGCGACTTCATGCTTTGAGGTGAATTCTCAGTTTTTTCATCTTCATTTTGTTTATCTCGAGTGCTTTTAGCTCAGTTGCTTGCTGTCTGTTTATTTACTTCTGTTAATTGTTCTCAGAAGATTGCTGTTAAATTTCAAGGAAGAAAAAAACTTAAAAGCTTAACCAAATGATTGTGGATAATCTAATTAGACTGAGGATTTTTATTAGTTATTGTGAGAATGAAGCAATTGAAGATATCTTTAGTTATAAACTGCGGGTTGCGTTTAGTTTATGAATTTGAATTTTGGGATTGTGTGATGGAGCAGAATTGTGAGAGAACAGAAGCTGGATGGGATTGTGATGTTTGCGGATGATAGTAATATGCACAGTATGGAGCTTTTTGATGAGATGCAGAACGTGAAATGGTTTGGTGCTGTTTCGGTTGGAATACTTGCTCATTCCGAGAATGCATATGACTTGTCTGCCTCCACGATTCATAAAAAGGAGGATGGGGAGAACCCATCAATGCCTGTTCAAGGTCCTGCTTGTAACTCCTCCAATAAGTTGGTTGGTTGGCACACCTTTAATTCGTTGCCCTATGTGGGAAAGAGTGCAAATTACATTGATGATAGAGCACCTGTACTACCCAGGAAGCTGGAGTGGGCTGGGTTTGTGTTGAATTCCCGGTTGCTTTGGAATAGAGCTGAAGATAAACCAGAGTGGGTTAAGGATCTAGATAGTATAGGTGGGGCAGATGAGGATATAGGGAGTCCTCTTTTCTTATTGAAGGACCTATCTATGGTTGAGCCACTTGGAAGTTGTGGGCGCCAAGTTTTGCTCTGGTGGCTCCGCGTTGAAGCCCGTTTCGATAGTAAATTTCCTCCCAGGTTAGTCTTTCATCTTTTGCTCCTATTATTCATTTGTGCAAATTATCTTGGGTCTGTTCATTATCATTATTGAATCATGTTAAATATACTCAAAAAATGTTAGGAAGTATTGAACTTGTCCATATTAGGCTGCTCTTGCTCTATTGTTGAACTTTTGTACGAATGTGCTACATAACTTGTATGATTTCTCAATCTGCTGATTAACAGCACGCTACGTTCGGGGGTGACACTGAAAGATGCTCCCCTTTTTGCCTTTTATGTCTTATAAATCCCAATGGTGTGATGTATACCTTAGTAACTTATTATATGTTATCTATCAATACAATGCTGGCAAACTACTTGATAATCTGTGAAAGTTTTTTATGGATATAGGTAGATATTTGCCAGCCAATTTAGGTGATTTACTTGTGTCCAAAACTCGAATCCCGTACCTAGATTCAAGGCACATATTGCGTATCTTTTTTTGTATTTTTTAGGTATTCCGATAGTCTTATTATCAGTAAATGCAAATTTTGGCATTTGAAAGATTTTATTAGTAAGTAGGTAAGGAAAATATAAAATATTTTATAGAAAGGTATTTTGGTAACACAAGCCCATTTGGTTTTGCACTTAGTAAATATCTCAGTGGCAATCAATCTTATTCTGATTCTAATTGTAGACAATTGATAAATATTCTAATGGAGTTCCTTCTTATTTAAATTAATTCTCATCCCGGTTTTAGTTAAGTAAACATGCCATAACATTTTGAAGGGGTGACTGATATTTGAGAAAATTGTGGTTATGCATAGCTGGTGGTGGTTGTGGTTGTGGTATGAGTTTGACAGAAAAGTTTTGTTTCATAGCTGGTAGTGTATATGCCAGAGTATTATGTAATTGTTGCCCCACATCTTAATTGTTAAGTTTCTTGTTACAGTGGATACCAACAAAAATCTTTCCTATTGCAACATTATAATTTCTTTTGAATCTACTGCTTAAATTCTGCAGTGGTCGGGGAGGCCCACATGTGAGGGTTCGAGTGTTGCAGATATAATTGTGTTAACATTTTATTCGTATAAACTAGGATTTATATTTGATGTCCATTTACCAAGCTATTGGTAGTTTAGTTATTGGTTGCATGAGAGCAATTCTGATTGGAAACTTGAACCTCGCTCCTTTATGAATTTGTGCAATTGCACCTAGTATTTAGTTTATGTTTTTGTTTAATGCTTTAATAGGACATTAGTATTATTGTTATTTCCTTATCCCAGCAAGAATCGATAATTGTGGGTAAGGATGTTAATGGTTTATGGTCCCAAGGCAAGCCCAGGTGAGATTTTTTGTTCCTTTTTTTCCGTATAGTTAGTATATAGGTTTAAGGTTTAGCCCAGTCCAAAATGTAACCTCCACCCTTAAGTAAATCTAGCCCACCCCATTCTGAAATCATGGGTCCGTCCCTCTTTCTTTGTTGAACTCTAGTGATCTGATAGTCAATAGTGAAATTTATCTCACTTGAAATGTGTGATATTTTTCATCCATGAACCATCATAGTTTGATCTATAGTTATGTTTGATTCTCCTTGTAGTCAGCTTTTCATCATGTTTATTCTGCAATCCGTTTGAGTAATTAGTTTGAATTTTGTTTTGTACAGATGGACTATTGATCCTCCTTTGGAAATTACTGTACCATCGAAACGTACTCCATGGCCTGATGCTCCTCCTGAACTCCCATCTGATGGAAAAGTAGAAACTGGAGTTGAAGAGCGCATAGTGAAGCATTCTACAAAAATTCGAACAACCAGAGTGAAGAAAAGTTCTCGAAGCAAGAGAAAGCGCGAGACAAAAATGATCGACATGCAGGCTACTGCAAGGCATACTGAACAAAACTGAAACACATGCGATTGACGCTCAAAATATACAGTTGTGTGAATTTGAGACTTCTTTGGATCTTCAGCATCGACGAAATTCATTTGAAGAGGGATCACGGTAATTTTAGTTGAAAGAGGCAGAAAAGCAAATGTTCTCGGTGGGTACGTACAGTTAGGCACCTGTAATAGGGAGTCAGTTGATATGTGCATTTGAGTAGTTTCACAATTCTTTGTTTCTTTTGGGGATTTGGGTGCTTGATATTGTGGCCTCTTGCAGAAAAGTACATCGACCGAGTCGTGCCGCATCTGATCTGCTGCTCCCTTGCAGGAAGTTGTATTCAAAATTTTATACATATTTTTCTAAATAGGAATTATAGAGTTGTGTTCAGTTGGATTTCGTAGAAACGATACATCACCAAATGTAATAAAATTTCCATTCATTTCAAACCAATGCCTTCGTGATTTTACCTGAAAGCAACATGACTGAGCAATGCCTTTCCATTCATTTCAAAAGCTTGGTAATCTGCAATTCTTTCTCAGAGTGACGCGTATATAAATGGCCCAAAGACAATGAGAGCAAAACCTTTGCTTGGGCACATTTCATTATCCCTTTGTTTTGTACGCACCCAAAAGAAAAACAAAAATCCATTTGATAGACCCAGTTTTTTTTTTTTTTTTTTGGGGTCAACAAAGATATCATAAAAGCCAACCGGCAAAGGCCCAAAGGGGAGCCAAATCCAACCAAACAAACAGAACAAACACACCAAACTAAAGAACTAAAAACAAGCCAAAAGAACAAAACAAACGAAAAACCACACAACAAAAGATTAAGCATCAGGCGGAGGGCAAGGAAGACCATCCCGAGATAAAATATGAACTAGAGAGGATGGAGGTCGCACAAGCCACGACTCCAAGCACATCCCCTTCCTGGCAAGCGAGGCAACGACATCCGCAGACCGGTTTGCTTCACGGGCCTAAAGAAGGAGAAATACTTGTATGAAATAGGAATGATACTATTTTGCTATCTCCGGTCAATCACGGTATATCACGGGTGATAACTTTTTCACATGACAGTCTATGATTGACCGAAAATAGTAAAACAGTACTATCCCCGTTTCATACAAGTTTTTTTGCTAAAGAATGCACAAAATAAAAGGCTCACTGATAGCATTCTTTGGAAGTTCCAAGAAAAAGCCCAATTTTGGAAAAAACAAAAACAAAAACAAAAACGCTCGCTAACTGTAGGCGTCTCTTGTCCGAAGGAGAAAAACTTGCCTACCTATTGCATACAAAGGGTGCCTTGCATATAAGTGGATGTAAGATACTTGTTGCATGTTGACAAGTTTTTCTCCATTTGATGGACATTAGTTTACCCTCTAAAATTACGAATTAGGATCTATGTATTGTTCTAACATGTTGTATAAATATGAGGTTTTACAGTCTATGATATTCACAGAATAACATGAATAATATATTTGTCATGAGTTCGATACCTGATTAGTGATAGTGTAGTCTTGTAATGTGTGCATTGGCCCAACATAAAAATATCTTGTAATTATTTGATCGTTTGTTAGAATCTATGTACACACTTTCACAATTGAGGACTCTCTCTCTCTCTCTCTCTCTCTCTCTCTCTTCGTCATCATGCATGTTTATAGAATTAAGGTATGGGTATAAAGGAGTTCGTTTTGGGAGTTAAACTGAAAAACCTCCATAACGGGTGTGATGGGCCGAATTAATGAGTGCTGTAATTATTAGAGGAATGGTGGGAAGAGGGGGAGAGAGAGAGAGAGAGAGTGTGTATATGATTGGTCGTGGGTGACGGGTAGTTGCTTGATTGATTGCAGTGACTGTTAGTTGGATATACATATCCATACAACTTGACTTAACCTTCCAACTTGCAAGTAAAAGAGAGACAGACATCCATACCATGGTCCATCCATAGAAATTGGAAAATTCATAAAAGAGCCAATTATTTCAATAAAATTTAATATAGATATATTCATTTTGATGAGGCTGGAGCGTTCTATTATCTTCTCATACAAGTAATTCTTACTTATCCATGAAGATTTTTTATTTTATTTATATGAATTAAATGTCAATACTTTATATGAATTTTTGAAGAATACCATTAGATCATCTTCGCATTCGATTCAATGTAACTTTATATTTCTTCTTTCTTCCCGTTTAAGTAGTTGGGGATTTAATAATGAAATGGATGAATGAATCTAACTCTATTTCCAGTCTCATGCTCCTTCCTTCTTCTTGATGAAGAAAGAAAGGAATAATGAAATTCTTTTTCTTTTACTTTTTTTGGGTAAGAAAATGATATGGGCCTTTTTCTTTTCTTTAGGCTGCTTTAACCCGTTCGCACACTGGTCGAGCAGTTTGACTGGTGGATGGAGGAAGGAGCAAACCTTACCTCCAAGTTAACCAGTAAGTGGATTCAACGTGGCAAAAACCCATTTCCTGCAGCCTGCAAGGGAAGACGAGTTCCTTCAACTTGGCAAATTCCAAGTTCCCAAGCCCCCATATTATTGATTGCAGCTTGCGCCTGCGCAGTCCATACATCATACACTAAATTCACATGGTGTCTGTGTGTGGCAGTTTGAAATCCATCCAATCCTCTTTCATCTCCCTTTCCCAATACCATTTATTTACATTAATGGCATACAAATATCTTTTATTATTATACTCACAAAATAACTTATTTATTTTAATATCTGAATTATTGATTAGGTTGATTCGTGTAAGAAAGTTTGAATTTAAATTCATAATTTAACAATATAAAGTATTCAGTTATAAAACATAACCCTAAAATATACACTCATTGTCAACTTATATTATAACATGTGACCGTGTTATAGTTGGACACAAAAATTTATCCTCCCCCTTTTCAAAAACAAGTTTCACACGAAAACATTATTTACCCTTTATGACACACCAATATTCTTGAATATTAAACTCTCCTGAATTTTCCTTATAAACCCAAAGGACCCCTAACCTTTCTGCACACATCTCTTTGGAGAAATACAAACAACACCCTCTTTCCCAAACCATGTCGTCAACCATGTCCCTAACCATCTTCACTCTCCTCCTCCTCTCCTTCACCCTCTCATCCTATGCCTCAGGCGTCGGCTCTCGAAGCGAGGCCGAGGTCAAACAAATCTACCAAGAATGGCTTGTGAAGCACCAGAAAACCTACAACGGGATTGGAGAGGAAGACAGGAGGTTCGAGATCTTCAAGGACAACTTGAGGTTCATCGATGAGCACAATGCCCAGGACCGTCCCTACAAGGTTGGCCTGAACGCTTTTGCTGACCTGACCAACCAAGAGTACCGTGCCAAGTTTCTGGGCACCAGAAGTGACCCTAAGCGTAGGGTCATGAAGGCCAAGAACCCTAGCCAAAGGTATGCCTTTCGTGTCGGTGAGCCGTTGCCTGAATCTGTGGATTGGAGGGTCAAGGGCGCCGTCAACCCCATCAAAAATCAAGGAAATTGCGGTCAGTAATTGTAAAAATTTATAATTATTTTTTTATGTAACCTTTTTTTAAAAGTTGTTTGGTTGATTAAGGAACTTGATTTACATGGTACTTTGTACTAAAATGGTTGTTTAATCGGTTTGATTAATCGTGTCGTGTTCGGATTCATCTATAACTCAAGTCTCGATACAATTTAATTTAAACAGATTTGTTGGATTAAAATCGGATTATTTGTGTTCAACACCAACTCTTTCTACTTTTATTTTTATTTCTTTGTTACAAAGTATGCTACAACTTTTTTATTTTATTTTTCTGTCCACAAAGGAAAAGTAAATGATAGTGGATGCCCTGCGTGACACTCCACTATTGAATTTATTGATCCACCGAACGGTAGGCAGACAAGGCTTTGCTAGTAGTTTGGACTTTCGGTTGGGAGTTGAGATTCCTGACAGCTCACGTGAAAGCAGAATTAGAATATTACTTTTTCATTGGTAAAGACAGAAAGAAAAAACAAAAGTTTTTAAAAGTCTTTTATTTATTTTCTCGTAGTTTATAAACTTCATATTAATTTAAATTATCGCTTTTATTTATAAAAAAATAAAATTATATCTCTCATCAGTTGCAGAAGAGTCAACTTTCCATGTTTGGTTTGGGCCTTTAAGGACCACCATTAGGCCCATTGGGCCTACATGGGCCAACCCATCTGACAAAAAGCTTGAAATTTGTTGGGTGCAGGAAGTTGCTGGGCTTTTTCGACAGTGGCAGCAGTGGAAGGCGTAAACCAAATAGTCACAGGCAAATTGGTCTCTCTTTCAGAGCAAGAGCTTGTTGACTGCGACAGGTCGTACAACGCAGGCTGCAACGGAGGCCTCATGGACTATGCCTTTGAGTTCATCATCCAAAACGGTGGCATGGACACTGAAAAAGACTACCCTTACAAAGCATACGACCAACAATGTAACGTTGCTCTGGTCAGTCCCCAATTTTCAATCCCCATTAACCTAATTACAATAATCTTTTTAGGGTAACGTTCTTTTTTCTTAACAAACAATTTTTTTTTTTGAATAATAAATTGCAGGAGAACAATAAGGTCGTTAGCATCGACGGATACGAAGATGTTCCTGCTTACGATGAGAACGCTTTGAAGAAAGCCGTGGCACATCAGCCCATTAGCGTTGCTATTGAAGCTGGTGGCATGGCTCTACAACTCTACCAGTCGGTAAGCACCTACATCCCTATGACGCCGCGTATTTAAATATAACAGTCTTAACAACATAACATGTCTGTAAATTACTCATTGTATTTCGGCCGTGTGATTGGCAGGGTGTGTTTACTGGTGAATGTGGGTCAGCTTTGGACCATGGTGTGGTTGCTGTTGGGTATGGCACGGAGAATGGAACAGACTATTGGCTTGTAAGGAACTCATGGGGCACCAATTGGGGTGAGAGTGGATATTTTAAGATAGAGAGAAACGTGGCTACCACATACACTGGCAAGTGTGGGATTGCAATGGAGGCTTCTTACCCAACAAAGGAGGACCAAAAGTACCCAACAAGCTCTTTCCTTGCTGAAGAAGACATCAAAATGGTCACAAGTGCTTGAAAATGGTGATGGGGTCTTTGGATAAATTGTGGGGTTTGCATGCCCGATGTTTCTTTTTGTGGTCTATGTTGACGAAAAGGATGACGAGGCTATTGTTATTTATTGATTAGGGCAAACCATTGTTTGTAAATAGTTTGATTTATGTACTGAAATTGCACTTGGAAAACTGATAATGGTACAATCCAAATTCCTATTTCAATGAAAGTTTAGGTCCTGGGATTAAACCAGGGGCTTTTTATGTGTAAGTTTCTTGTGGTGTTGTTATTGTTTGCACTTGATTAATCAAAATGTCACATGTAAAGGAATGACTTGAGGTTTGCTTTGGAGGCATCAAGTGAAATTCTATAATAAGAGTGTTATGTCATAGATGGACCTATCATGTGGACGTTCATATTAGCCACAAGATCATTTCATTAAATTTAAGTGAAATTATTATTCAGATGAATCATGTGGCTAATATGAAAATTCACATTTATGGTCCATATACGACCCCACCATCACCATAGAGCGGCTCGCATCATCAAACCCATCAAGGCCTCCAATGATTTAAAACATTTTTGGAATTGGGTTGTGTGATTTTTAAGAGTACATGGGTTTTGGTTTAGAGAGAATTAATGGGCTCCCAACACTTTCTTTTCTGCCTTTGGAATCTCTCAGACAATGGATATAATTTTGGTTTCACTTGCAAAGCATATAACAGAGATCATTTCCTTGCAACTTTGTTAACGGAGTGGAAGGAGGCCACGATTAAACACCAAACTAGCCTTTGTTTTGGTTTTAAATATTAATATTCTGTCAACTTCTTCTGTGCATGTTCTTTGTTCCACATGAAAAATGCAAGAACAGGAAGTTTCTGGCAATTATTAATATCATCCCTCCCATCTTCTTTCTACCACGTGCAAGAAAGTCATAAACCTTTTGGGTTCATTTTCTAATCAGCCACTTGTGTGACTTTGTGGTAGGACCTTGTTTGCTTCCATTAAAGTTCATAAATAAACCCTCTCAACCTTTTCTAAGAAAGGAAAATTAGGTGTTAATAGGTCATCTGCTGATTCATTTTGTGCTCATGTCTAAAATTACCTCATTTTAAACTTCTATTTGGTTTTTTTTAATAACGATTTTATCCTTTTTTCCCTCCCTTAGAGAGCCTTTTCAATCTGATCTAGTGGGAATTCTTAAATTCAAAATAGCTACCATGACAATATGATGATGGAACAACATACCCCACAAGTTAGAGACACAAGAATAAACCATGAGAGTAAGAATAGAACATTACATCTAAAGGGTCTGCATAATTGGTTTAGGTCTATTAAAGTATCAAATAAAATATCATCTAAACCCAATTTATATCATGATGTTGGCAACAACCCCATCATTTTCAACCCCTTCATAGTTGTCTTGCCCCTTTTGCAGGTTGCGCTTTTTATTGCTTAGGATCCAAGCCAAGCCAAACCAAGCCCAGCATAGAATTCATTCTCAACCAAAAATGGTTGCTGTCTTCAACAAAGAGCTCTTGAGCTGGTACCTCATCACAGTCAAACTCAGAGAAACAGTAGAGTCTGGAATTGCAACAACTCCTACCTCCACAAACAGATCCATTGAATTGCCAGAACAAGCTCATCAGCAGGTGCAGAAACAAGAGCAGCAACCATCGCCCCTCCAAATTGTGATCCAAAATGGTGGTGATAAAAAATACGAAGATGAACCAAAGTCACCAGATTCCGAGTGGGTGATCAACATCAAAGACAAACTTGAACAAGCCGGTCAAGACGATGCAGCAGGTACATGGGCAAAGCTCTGCATCTACAGAGTCCCCCATTACCTAAGAGAAGGTGATGACAAAGCCATTGTCCCTCAGATTGTGTCATTGGGGCCTTACCACCATGGCAGGAGACGCCTTCGCCAAATGGATCGCCACAAATGGCGTTCGCTTCACCACATGCTCAAGCGTACCAACCAGAACATACAGCTCTATCTGGATTCTATAAAAGAAGTTGAAGAGAAGGCCCGTGCTTGCTATGAAGGACCAGTTGCAATGGGGATCAGCAGCAATGAGTTTGTTGAAATGATGGTGCTTGATGGTTGCTTTGTGCTGGAGCTGTTTCGTGGTGCAGCTGAGGGGTTTAAGCAACTGGGGTACCCTCGAAATGATCCCATCTTTGCAATGCGTGGTTCAATGCATTCGATTCAGAGGGACATGATCATGCTCGAGAATCAGCTTCCACTTTTCATCCTTGATAGGCTGTTGGGGCTGCAGTTTGGAGATCCTGAGCAGAAAGGACTTGTAGCCAAGCTAGCACTTCGGTTTTTTGATCCTTTAATGCCAACAGATGAGCCGTTAACAAAGAGTGATAGAAACAAACTTGAGTCTTCACTTGGATATGCAAACACCTTTGATCCACTCTCTGATCAAGGTGGCCTTCATTGCCTTGATGTGTTCAGGCGAAGTCTATTACGCAGAGGGCTTCAGCCTACGCCGAGAGTTTGGATCAAGAAATGGTCACACGCCAATCGGGTTGCTGATAAGCGGAGGCAACAGTTGATTCATTGTGTTACAGAGCTTAGGGAGGCTGGGATCAAGTTCAAGAAAAGGAAGACAGATCGGTTCTGGGATGTCAAGTTCGAGAATGGGATTCTAAGAATTCCTAGGCTCTTGATCCATGATGGAACCAAGTCTCTTTTCCTCAATCTTATTGCGTTTGAGCAGTGTCATCTTGATTGCAGCAATGACATTACTTCCTATGTGATCTTCATGGACAACTTGATCAACTCTCCACAGGATGTGGGGTACCTCCATTATTGTGGAATTATTGAGCACTGGCTTGGCAGCGATGCTGAGGTTGCTGACCTATTTAACCGACTTTGTCAAGAGGTGGTTTTCGATATCAATGACAGTTATCTTTCTCGTCTGTCGGAGGATGTAAACCGCTACTACAACCACAGGTGGAATGCTTGGCGTGCCAGTTTGAAGCATAACTACTTCAACAATCCATGGGCCACCCTCTCCTTCGTTGCCGCTGTCGTCTTATTGTTTCTCACTTTTGCGCAGACCTTCTATGGAGTCTATGGCTATTACAGGCCACCAAACTAAAGTTCATCATCCAAAGCATTTCCTCTTACAGTCTTTGGTTGCAGAGTGTGAGTGTGGTTGCGATGCACAAATTCCATACAATACCGTGATTTCATCCATTTTTACAAGCCAAGTCATGCTATACAAACCAAGTTTATAGGTTGTTTTGGATACACATTGTAACTAATGCATATGATTCCTATGATCTCATAATTGAAGCAATAAATTATGAAAGAAAGTTTTAACTCAAAGATGCCCTTCATCATCGGCACAACAATGTCCTCTAAGGTATCAATGTCATCCAAACTTCCAACACAAAGTCTATGTATGATTCCAATTTTTAAAATGATAGCACTATTACCCACAAATGGTCTATGACTACTTCTTCAAGAAATTGTAAAACTTCATCTCTAGTTCAGAAGCTGGGCATAGCTCTTGTGCCGCAAACAAGAGACAATAATTACAATTCCAACATAAACAACAACCAATGAGGCAAAAGGCACCTAGATTGATACCTCACAAGACTCGCAATGTGAAAGAAGCATAATCCAAATAAACAACAATTTTCAGTGTTAAGCCGAGGAAATTAACTGCATTGAGCCCAGATTAAAGTACACGATGAAAAGTACAACTAAAAATGACATAACCCAATTGCAGAGGATGGCTAGAATTTCCCACTGCAAAAGCTCATGAAAGTACATGCCACTGGATTAATTATTTGGCAATGGAAAGTAGAGCATGTTCCTTCTATACAAATGGATCCTTTATACTAGAACTCAAAATGGAAAAAGGCCTTCAGCAACCACTTCATCTTCCCAAAGCAAAATATTACAGAGGGACATAATCAAGCTGGTCCAGAGGGATATTCGAGGGGAACCAAAAAAATCATCCAAGATGCCAGAATTAGCTCCTCAAGATGATTCCTCCACACCATATATATCTTCCAAAAAAACCCTTGGCTGTTTAACATAATGTATCATGATGTATATCAGTATAAATTGGCACCTATAACCTATGTTTAAACAGAAGTGAAAAAAATTCACTGAATGTACCTGAAGATTTCAGTCCCTGGGGAGGAGGCCTGCGGTCTCTGTTGAAGATGAAGAAGCTTTCTTCCCATCGTACCGCTGCAAATCAGAACAACCAAATATGAATCACAGAAGAAACGGGATAATGGGCATGAAACCAATGATTGAAATAAAAAGATGGGAATCACGGAAGACAGAGGACAATGGGCATGAAATCAATGATTGAAATAAAAAGATGGGTCTGTTTAGAGGGTGAAGGCAAACCTGTTTCCCAAAGGAGAAGGGAACGTATTTGTATTTGATCATGTGTACTATCTGTCTCCTCATAGTGAGAACGAAGAGCACCACCCAGTAGAAGAGAAGTATAGGCCAGAACACAGGTACATCAAATGCACTGAAGAACGTCATAACAAAAGCAATGCAAAATGCCTTCGCGATAGAGTACCTTCCACACAGAACCACAAAGTCAAAACCAAATTCTATAATACGAGACTACCAAAAAGCAATCTTTAAAAGGCAATTCAACAAACACAATCAGGGCAATTGCGATTTAAAACCAAAGGTGAGAACTACATAATGAAATGGGGGAATTTACCAGAACTTGAATTCGGGGAGGCGGCGAACGAAGGGTCGAAACTCATCGGATCCGCGGGTGGGAAGGGAGGGGCCGTCGGAGGCGAGGTCGTGGATCTCAGGGTCGACCTGAGGAGAGAGAAAGCCGATGAGGAGGTTGAGAATGTAGATCCCCAAGCCATACGACACGACGTAGAAGCCTTGGACCAGGTACACGCGGATGACGTAGACCAAGGCCACGCCCAGGCACGCCAGCCACCGGTACAGCACGTGCGGCGTCGTACGGTCGAGCACATGCTGATAACGGCGCGAGATGCCGTAGCTCCAATCGGAGACGGCGGCGAACGGCGATCCCTTGAACGGATCGTCCGCGGCGGCTGCGGCGAGACCCACGCCCGCCGCTCCAGCGTCCATTGCCGAGTTTGTTGTTTCTTTGGTGGTCTCTTTTCTTCTCTCTCTATCTCTCTCTCAATTTCTCTCTCTGCGGGCGCGCGGCTTTTTCTGTTTATTTGTTGTCGTTTGACTTGATAAATGCAGAGAGCTTGAGAATGGTTTTGTTTGCGCTATTTCATTCGGAGAGGAGACCTCAGTTTACTGATCGTCCGGTTCGACCGGATCTATTTCAGGTTTACTCATGCACAATTGGATCTGGATGGGATCTGGGCCTGGGCCATGTAAGCCTATTTGGTCCCACTTGCTTTTTCTTTCTACCTTCATGTTTTTTCTTGTTTTATGTCAATGATCATCAAATTTTTTAAGACGACTCATCTTGGTTTTATAAATTTATTTTTTTAATAAATAAAAAAATAATAATAATAAAATATAGCGACGGAAAGTAAAATCCGAATACAAGAGCCCGTGTGAAAAGATAACAGCTCTTAACAACTTGAGTTATCAACTCCTTGTTGGCTCATCATTTTTATGTAAGGTGCAAAAAAACAATTAGGCTTTGATAGGAAAATTTGCATTAACACCCGTGTGTGTGTGGAAAAACTTATCGAGCAACAATCTACGTGCGTATGTGCTAAATAATCACCGTACTTACCTATGTAAGAGAGAAAAACCGCAATCTAAAATCATGTAATATCATATGCATAGACACAAGATGGCGGATAAACGCATCTCTTAACAAAAAAAAGTGTACTCCAAAAAATTACTCAAAAAAACCGATATAATTAGTGGAAGCTTGTGTAACGAACAACGGCCAGCAAGAGTGAAAGGTTCATGCGGCGATAATCACACGACATCCCCTTTTCTGCAGCATTCATTTCATTTCAATTTTCATTATAAAACCGTGAAAGGGTCTTCGCCTTTACACAATCCTTTGCTTCAAACCCAGACTCTGTAACGGTAAGTGATCTCACATTGCCCATTCGATACTTCTATATGCTACAATTTGGCACCTGATCTTTTGAATTTATCAATTCGATTGGTGAATGTTGATGCGAGTAGATTCGCAGTACATAAATTCATGAATATGAAAATTTCACGTTGTCCATTGCAAAAGCAATCTTGACAGATCTTCCTCTCTGTGATGTATGGTGCATTGTTATTCATCAACAACTTTAATTGTTGTCTTCAACCCATGTTTCTATTTGAGTGCATTTATTAGCTTTGAATGTGAATGCTTTGATTAAATCCTTCATCTGGGTTCCAAGTTCCAATGATTGAACCCTTTTGCTTATTTTCCTGTTATAAAGCAATCACTTTGTTGTTGGTATCTATTGATGTGGACTTGTAGTTATACATGCTCTACCTGGGTAGTTTTTAGGATCTCCATTGAGTTCCAGAATGGATTCAAAATCTCATGACTCGAAAGCTCAACCTCCTGCTCAAGATTCTTGTGTTGAAAATTCTACTGCTGCTGCTGCCTCTGGTCAAGATAATAGTAATCAATATGCCAAGGCGGTCTCTGGGGTTTTTCATTCATTTACAAAAGGTTTGGTTAATACATCTCAGAGTGCAGTGAAGGCTGTGCAGGTCAAGGCTCGCCATCTAGTCTCTCAAAACAAACGAAGATACCAGGTAGATTACCAGAGTTGAGAGCTACTCTAATTTTTGTTTCGTCTAGATTAAATACTGCTGAGTGTAGCTACAAATTCAAGTATTTTATTTCCATTTGGATTTCTGTTAGAATGCGAATGGCGGTTTACGGATGGGGAAGCTGGGTAGGTTGCTAGCTTCTGTTATCTCCCTTTAGATGATTTTCATTGCTTCATGTCTCCATCATAGATTACCATATTCATTTTCAAATCATACAGATTAAATCAAAGAGCCAAAACTCATGAAGATCACCCATGTCATCTATTTCCACTAAATTTTCAGGAGGGAGGTTTTGATTTGGATCTGACATATATTACTGAAAATATAATTGCTATGGGTTTCCCAGCTGGAGATATAAGCTCTGGAATTTTTGGATACGTTGAGGTAAGAAAAGAAAGTGGTATATGTTTGAAGTTTAATAGGTTAAGTTCGCCTGTATCATTTGCAAACATTACCAACTAAAAATAATGTTATTCAGGGCTTTTATAGAAATCATATGGAAGAAGTGATCAACTTTTTGGAAACTCAACACAAGGTAAGAACTGGATCTTAAATTTTAAGGCTGAAATTTTTACTTTTTACTTTATGCAACATGAAAATCTGGTTATGATTCAAGAAAAGATCAGCATTCCACTAATTACAAGAAGAAAAGTTGTAGGCTTAAGAATATGGTTTTACATTTCTCTGGATCATGTCCAGTTACGGTTCTGTCGTTTTTTAAATTGTGACTTCATTGTTTTTTTGGCCAATAATTTATTCACAAAATTTATGTCAATTTGACATTTGTTTTACAGGGAAAATATAAAGTGTACAATCTTTGTTCAGAGAGGTTGTATGATGCATCACGATTTGAGGGGAAGGTGTGTTTTCATTTTCACTTGCATTATGTTCAATGCTTAACAAGAAGTATAGGAATTTGATATTCTGTCTTATGGAAAATTGCAAGATTCAAAATTTTCTCTGGTATACCGTATATCTATTGGCATAACTCAATACATTAAATTCTTGTCCTTGTACCAGATAGCCATGGTGGAATGTCAATTACTTTGTCAGTGCACCAGGTTGTGAGACTGTGTCACTAAGATTTCTGGTTCTTGATGTTTGCACAAATGTGTAGTCTTATAAGTAAATGAAAAAATTAAGGCTAGGTTAAGTGCTTGAATTTTTTTTTTACACCAAATGCTGATGACTTCTGTATCACTGAGGGAGCTTTTAAAGTTTTCCACTTCAAACTCACATCTCGATTAAATAACAAAATAGACACTAATGAAATCTTAATCATATCATGTGAATGATCTGAAACACTTAATGCGAGCTATGATTTATCTTCTATGTGTTATATTTGAGAAAGAATACTGTTGAAAGCTTGCCACTGGGATTTGAATATTTATTTAGAATGTAAAATGGATCGAGAGGTTTTAACTTTTCAATGTTGCACTTCTGTTTTCCAGTTATGTTGAATAACAGCTTCTTTAATATTTCACTTCTCTGAATGTTTTAAGGCTGCAAGTTTCCCATTTGATGATCATAATTGCCCCCCAGTCGAACTCATAGCATCATTCTGTCGAAGTGCTCATTCGTGGTTAAAGGAGGGCATTGAAAATGTTGTTGTTGTTCATTGTAAAGCTGGTATGGGGAGGACAGGATTAATGATTTGTAGTCTTCTCTTATTTCTTAAGGTGAGATGTATAATCAGAACTGTTACGGTTTGGGGGGTTTATGGCGGAACTCGAAATGTTGCGCTTCTTTTGGATCTATAATTCTTCACTTCTGACTATAATTTCATTTTTCTTTTGTCATCTCTCCGCAGTTTTTCCCAACGGCCGAGGAGGCCATTAATTACTATAACCATAAAAGATGTATAGATGGAAGGGCTCTGGTTCTCCCAAGTCAGATTGTCAGTGTCAATTAACCTTTTTGATTCTGTACTTTTAAGGTTGATGTTCCTTATCTTTTAGCATCATTCTGATTAACAATTTTTCTATGCTTTTCCTAGAGATACGTCAAATATTTTGAGCATATCTTAAAAAACTTCAATGGAGAAAACCCTTCCCCTCGAAGGTACACTTCGGATATCTTCCTCCAAAATAGATCAATGTGACCATTTACTTGTATGCCCCCATATATTATCACACACACACACACACACGCATATATATATATATATATATATATGTATATACATGCATATGTATGTGATATGGCGGTGTTGTAATGAGGACCTAATTTGGGGACTTAAGTTGAAGACTTGCATCTGAGCTATTGGATTGGTTATAGATGATTAAGGTGCATAGTGGGTGAGATGCATCTCAGTCGTCTATAGCTAAAGTTCTCAACATAGATCATTATTTGATCACCTACCTGTATATTATGTGTGTGTGTGTGTGTGTGTGTAAGGCTCCATTTTAAAAGGTACTAAAGTTGTAATATTATAGGTGCATGCTCAGGGGATTTCGGCTTCACAACTGCCCTTATTGGATTAGGCCCTCCATTACAATCTCTGATCATAATGGTAACCTTTTACTTTGCTGCTGCCGCTCATACTTATCATCCTAGCAATATATTGTGATGTTTTGAGCCATCACACTTTTTATTTATAGATATAATATGCTGTTATATTTGTTAATGTTGATCCTTTTTCTGCTACTGTTCACTTCCTGAACTAGTTACTATTGGACCTTTTGAGTTTGTTAATGTAAAAAAAGCATTTACGATAAGAGATTGTAGTACTGAGTTACAGACCGCACTTCTCAGAGTTACCCTTGTGTATTAATACAATCCTTGTTGCTGTAATGATAATAAATTTTGTTTATTTGTGTGTGTACGTGTGATTATCCTCTCCGCACTGATGTTTGATTGTTGAGTTTTCTTGCATGTTTTTATAAGGCCTGATCATGAGAGGAAATCTCTGTAACTTGTAACGAAACTTACAGTATAATGTCAGTTGTTGATTCCTGCAATTTCTTGTGCTTTCTTTTTTGTTATAATGTCAAATGGATAGAATTTTTTTTTTCCCCACTTTTGCACATTTAGAAGGCTATGCACTGCGCTTGTCTTTTTTTTATGTCACTTATCAAGATGTTTTCCTTAATCCACAGGAATTTTATTTTCATCAAGAAAACATCCAAAAACAAAAGATCTAATGGTAAGTGCTTGTTAAAATAAAATGGGTGCATATTAATTGTATGCTTGTTATTTGATCTCCTTAACACCTATGTCGACATGTATTGAATTCCTTATTTAAAGGCCCCAAACTCATTTTTCTCAGCCTGAGGATTTCTGGATCAATGCACGGAAGAAAGGGATTGTAGTTTTTGCTCTACCAGGGGAGCCTGGTCTGGCTGAGTTATTGGGGGATTTCAAAATCCATTTCCATGATAGTCAAGGAGATTTCTATTGGTCTGTACACCGATTCTTAATTTTACTCTTGTTTATGTTATGACTGAACTGCCCTTCACTGTAACTTGTGTCATGCATTGTTTGAAGGACCCTGCTTAGTAACATCATTTATGATTTCTTACAGAATTATTCCCTTTGTTTTTTTTTACTTTCAGCTGGTTAAATACAATGACAGATAACAGAAAAATCTTAACCGCAGATGACCTCGATGGTTTTGACAAGGTAAATGGTGTGACCTTATGACATATAATGTATATCAAATGTAGATCTTATCTCCCTTTTTCTACCATCTGTTTCTATTTCTTCTTGGTGCTTGCTGTTAAAAAGCTGTTGGTTGTGATTTGCAGAGAAAATTACCTTCTCCAGGATTTCAGGTTGAAGTTGTGATGGTAGACTATGATGGTACATTACCTACAAAAGCTAAAGCAGATTCTTCCAGTAGAAAACCTGAGGGTAGCTCAAGTGATGCCTCTGCTTCAAGTCATGGTGTTGCAGCTAATCCCAATCAAAATAAAACTCCTCAGCGTGAAGATGGTGATGATGTATTTTCAGATAGTGATGGAGAGGAGGCTGGGGATATAAAGAGCACACAAGTGCAAGGTAATTCTAGCACCGGACTTCCAGCACCTAATCATGTATCTAACACCAGAAGTGAGGATACCCCGAAGAGTAGTTCTTTGAAAAAACCAACTAGCGATGGAGCTGAAAAATCTCACCTAGTCCATCACTCCCGCAAGCTGAGCTCATCTGGGGCAGAGGATATTAGGGCAATAGCTGCTGATGCTTCAGTTTTCTCTTTCGGGGATGATGATTTTGATAGTGAATGAAGCAGGTTTGCTGTTGCTTGAAACTGTATAAGACACACCAATGTATAAAACATTCCATACACATGATTACATTGATTTTGGAAGGATCATAGGAATCAGATGTTGGTTGATTGACTTCATTGTTTTCACCATAGGAATCAAATGTTAAGTTGGAATGATTGGTCATTTGTTACTACCTTCCAGTTTCTTTGGTCTGTCCCTAGTTGCCAATCAAATAGAAAATGAAAGAGAGGAGCAAATTTGAACAGGCGAAAGAGAACTGCTCTAGACATGTTCACAAGTTTTTCTTTTTCAAATTCAACAAAATCCACCAGTCAGTCGGTCATTCTTTGTTCAGCTGGAATTTATCCTAAGGGAATTTGCTAAATGTATCAGGCAGAATTTTTTGAAACTATTGTCATGTGATAGAAATATCCCAATGAGTATCATATATAATTCTTAATGAGCTAGACGAAGAAAACCGACTGGTGATAGAAACAGGTTGTGCCTTCTTAATGAGCAAAAAGATTCAATGTTTGAAAGAGCACCTCCATTTGTACCTGAACCAATTGAACTCAAATGGAAACGCATTAATCATACATCTATTCCTTTTCTGTTTAGAATAAACAAACATATTATCACCAATAAAAAATTACACATAACCACTATTACATTCCCAAAAAAAAAAAAAAAAAAACATTCTGCATCATGGAAAAAATTCCCTTAGTCAGATGAAGCTGCCAAAACTGGCATACTTTTCAATGAAAGTCACACAGGGAACCATAACGCAGAAACGGACCTTCAACCTGTTCTTTTTGTGGCTGGATGGCATCTGCCCATCACACTTCAAAGAGTTACAAGTTCGCCAAAAAATTCGCAATGTCATGCCTTCCAAAGCGGCAGATGATTTTAGAATAATTCAGGGCCACACTTAAAAGTCTACTTCACTTTTTTCTTCCCCCCTTGGTATTTGGAAACAATCTTATTCAGTGTCGAGATTTCAAATTCCTTATTTTTAAGTTGCTGCTTCAATCCTTCAATCTCTTTTAAATGATCACAGCACTGCTCTGACACCTTTTGTTGTTCTTGCTTCAATCTTTCTATCTCTTTAAGGTGGTCGCAGCACTGACTTAAGTCTGCCACCATCTCCTCTTCTATATTCTGATCTGTCTTTTGTTTCTTATGTACACCTGAGTTCTCTTCAACTTCTAAAGCTCTCTTAGAAGAGACTTGGGCACAGGAATCATCTTGTGCCATTTTACGAACGTATAAATCAGTAAATATACCCTTGCTGAGCTTAAATGAAATAAGCTTCTGTGGCCGCCCAGATGAGTCCTATAATAAGATAGATTAACAACATTATCTATTTATAACCAACTAGATCATAGTGCCTTGATAGAAGATGAAGTTTCCTTGTAATGACAATTAACCTCATCACTTAAGAGAACACAAATGAAAATCAACTGCTAGTATACCCAGGAAATATACTTGCATGAAAAGAAAGGATGTACATAATAAAATAATTAATACGTGATCAGCATTGTGAATGATATAAATATACATCTATGGTGTGTACCTTTTCCTTGTTGCCTTGGACTTTTACATATGCTTGATCTGCTTCTTGTGGATTCTTAAAGATAGCGAAGGCAGAATATTTATCTCCTTGAGCTTTAACAGATGGTTGCTGGAAATGATTAACTAGATTAACTTCACAGTAAGAAGCAGGGAAAAAAGAGGAAGGTTGGAGAGAAAGAAAAACATGATACCCAAACTATTTTATCAAAATGCAAGCTGCCCAACTTAGTATCCTTCACATGATGTGTGGAGGTCTTTTGCATGTAGAACAGTAATGTAAACCTCCAAAGCACACTGAACCAATGTAATCTATAGAAAATTTAACAAATCAAGGGATATATATTAAACCTTGACTTCTATTGTATAGTTCCCAGGAATGGCATTGTGCAATTCTTCACTAGGCACTGTGATTGGTATCCTGTGGAGAAGTAGCTTTGCCATATTAACTTCACATACCTACAATTGAAAGAGTTATTAGGACAATAATGGTGTACCTGGAATCACTGCCTCGGGGTTTAAAATATAATGAAAAATTAAAAAACTCACATCCTCCTGAACTGGGGGGATAATATCGCCAATTTCACGCTTTATCTTAGCAAGAACAAGTTTCATTGCAGCACAAGCATCATCTAGACAATTGTGTGGAGAACCTGGTTTCCGGACTTCATAACCCAATACAGACTGGAAAAAACAAAAAGATAAATGGAAAAATAAGTCAAGACTCATGCATCTCAAACAGCCCAAACTCATGGTTGCTTTGATTTCGTTCTTGTGATTGTGATCCAAATCCTTAAAAACTTATCCTAAAAATAGCTCCCAAGTGCAATTATGCAATGCCAAAAAAAAAAAAAACCGAGATCAACCACAAGTTATCTATGACACCATCCTAAACGGCCAAATTCAGAAAACATTTGCTACATTGCAACAAGTAAGAAAGTAAAGATCAAAAGATTTCTGGTCATTCCAAATTTAAAATGGACGAAGAAAAATTGGGAATCAATTGCAGAATCATGCCATAGACAACTTAATAGATTTCACAATGAGAACCATATGAAAATTTGACTGATATAAAAGTGAGATTAGCAAGTTTCGTAAAACTTGCCTTGCACAAATTATTCAAGGAAGGTTTTCTAAAAATAGGCCCATCCGAATATTTAAAGATATATGCAGTATCAATCACCCTTGCATGGTCTATCTTCAACGCTGTAAACAAAAGAATAATAATAAGAAGAAAATTGAACAATAAAACAGAAATCAAAAGAACTGCAAAAGTCATACTTCAATTGCACAGAAACTTGAAAACAAAATTCAATGAGTTGATTATGCGATCAAAAAGGCTCAAGTATACTCATAGAAACATCAGTTTACTTACCTTGCAGGTCATTACACAAACTGTGTCCCACTAAAATAGTTTCACCTGATAACAACTTCTTCAAGCGTTTCTACAATATGCAACAAGAAGTTCGGGTATTAAAAAAATAAAATATGTTCATGGATGATCCCTTGAAACCTATAAATAACATTAATACCTGTATATCAGCCAATGTACATGTAACTCTATCCAAATCTGATGCAGAAACTCCTGTAATCTCAGTTCTGTAATCAGCAACTTTTTTACGAGGGTTTACTAGTTCATCTAGCTTGACCTGAAAGTCCGGAGTCCAAATTTAAAGGGTTATAGAGAAGGGATTTTGAAAAGGTCTAACTACAAATCAGGTATCTAGTCTAAGGAGGAGAGCAGCTATACCTGTAAATTTTCATCAACAACACACACTTTAACTAGAGCTTCAGAGCCATCTTCACATAGAACCATCTCACAATCAACAGCAACCATTCCATTTGAAATCGTTGCCTTGGACTTTTTACCGCGCTTTGAAACTACCCAGTCCTGCTTTGCCATTTACACAAGTTAACAAACCAGATGACCAGATAAAAACTTACATCCATTTGAAGAAATTAAGATGTCTAAGAAAGGATCATAGGCAAGTAGGAAACAGCATATTCTGTGTAGGAAGTAAAAATGGAAGCTAAAGACATGCAGAAATGCAAGAAAAGATTTCACTGCAAGCATACACAAATTTATGTAACTTTAAAACAAAAAGTAAGCAGAGATACTGCCAGCAAACCTGTTCATGTGAAGGGAATGAATAATCCAATGGATATTGTGGGTGTTCGAGAGTTGAACGGACAAGAGTCTGCACAGCCACCACCACGACAAAATTAATACTATCTAACAAATTGTGCATATTGAAAATCAAATGGCAATTAACAATTATGGCAACGTGGCTCTCTGAAACTACTGACAGCCAACCAATAGCCAAATTTACAGAAAAGAATACCTGCTCTGGGGATTCATTTTCTGGAAAAGTCTTTAACAATTGATCAACTGCTTGGCGATTTGAATGGCATTGGACAACTTTAGCCAAAACCTGGAATTAGGAAATGGGTAACAATCATCATCTGAATAAAGTATCATATCAAAAAGTGTAGAACTTAAAAGTTGAAACTCCCCATGCACACTCTGGACACAGTTGATTTACCTTCAAGTCATCCTCTTTATCAAATGTCTTTAAATACGCAGTCAATACATCGTTTGACCTCTTTCCGGGATCACTCAAGCTAGCCCCAAACTTCTTATCATAAATATTTAAGAACTGCTTCCAGTCTCCTTTATTACCCTTCATTCCCCGCTTTTGGGACAGCTTCACAATTTCCACAAGGACCTATCCACCACACATTTTAGGAGTCAAACCAATTCACACAAAGCATCCAACTTTCCCATAAATTTAAACAATATTGCAAATTGAAAACATATATAGAGAAACTAAATTAAACTTGAAAGTTGATAAATTGTTAGTTTGAATTTGTTTCTAATAGGGTTTTCTCGGCAACCAAACAAACATAAGTATGCGCGAAACCAAGCGAACTGAGAAAAATTTATGAGCTAAAAGCTCGGCTAAGAGTTTGAGCCTGTAGTGAGATATAAAGACAAGGGAAGAACCTTTTTCTCTGCGGTGGCGATAAAAGCATCCATTGGAAGCTTTCTGGTGAAGGACCAAATGCCAGGCACAGAGTCACGGCGCGAAGTTGGTGTGGCGGGCGGCTGATGGACAAACCGGTGACGAGGGTTTTCAGTTTTCCGTATAGGGTTTAAACTTTAGCATATATGATCTCTGAGATATTCAAGGGTGTTTTGGATATTTTCAGGGGATGGATTTTCATATTATTTTCCATTTTCTTTTGCCTTCATCTTTTGCCTTGGATTAGTTATAAAGGTGTGGACCCAAATCTAGAGTAAAAAAGTGTGGACTAAACCCAATAATCGCTAAGAATTTTGGACTTAGATGGAAGAATTTATAATAATTTTTTTTTTAACATAAACCCAAAAAATAAGCTTAAAGTGATCATTAAAAAAAAAAAAACAGATAAAACTTCTTTGTTTTATTATTAGCCACCAAGGAAAAGAAGAAGGGAAACCAATCAGACTTTCTTTTCATATTTCAGTGGGAAACCAACTTATATTGAGACATTAATGTTGTCTAGTGAACGTACCCTACCTGGGCCAAACACATGCAGTTATACCTAAAGGAATTAAAGGTTGCGTATGTACTCCACGACCACGAGCCATGCACCAAAGTTGTAGGACATGATCATGATCATGAAGCAGCAGGAACAATTACTGATCAACAAACTGCTCTGTCAAAGGCTGTTCCAGAAAAATGGCTCCAGGACGACGCCTTATGTCGCCGGACGATCTTGAACCATCTATCTGACTATGCCTTCCACTATTACTCGACGGAAAGCAAAACTACAACTGGAAGGCAACTATGGGATGCTATTTCGGAAGATATAAGATCAACATTGGGAGTAAAGAGAGCTGTGGTTGGAAAGTACATGGAGTTTCGTATAGTGGAGGAGAAGTCGATTGTGAAGCAAGTTGAACAACCTAATGAGATTTTCGATTGCCTTGCTGCTTTTAGGATTCCCGTGGATGAGATGTTTCATTTTTATAACATCATCAACAAGCTCCATGCATCTTGGAAAAATGTGGCCTAGAAGTTGCTGTTCGACAAGAATCTCAATCTATCAATGTTGATGGAGCGTTTGAGAGTTGAAGAAGAGTCGCCAATCAGGGAGAGCACCACTAGTTTATTAGTGAATTTATTCATCATTGGCTAGCAACCATTTATATTATATAGCTTGCATTAATTTTAAAGAACGTTTTGAGCAACTTAGTTAGAGTTAGCTATCTATGATTGTGCGTCATTAAAAAAATTTATTTTGATAGGTAGGTTCCACAAATTGCTTTCTTAATGAGTGCTAATTTCAACAATTTAAGTGTAGTACGTGTATTTCTAGCGCGAAGATAACAGCGTCGTGTACATGAAACGACACTAAAAAGTTGCATCTCCCATCAAAAGGCAAAATTAACAGTACATGAAACGACATTGCTATGGTGCCACGAGGTTTGAATGTGAGACCACTCGGCTATACCCCTTTGACTTTTTCTTTATGGTTTTGAAAGAAATAACAAACAAAAAGTAAAAGTTAATGAGTCCTAACGTCCAAGACTCGTGGGTTTACGTGTAAGAGTATGGAGATGAAACTAACTGACTCTCTCTCATCCACTTTGAACTCAATTGCGAAGGTCATGAAGGGCAAGCATTGGAAATGGCTCCTCAATTAGAAACCCACCTACAGACATTAATTACCATATTAGAGCATGCATTATCTACCAATAAGGGGGATATATGAATATGAGTGGTATATATTAATATTCCGTTTCAGTTGGACAAAGCAGTCAGAAGTTTTGGGGTAGTATAAGAGATCAAGGAGATGTAACTCATATGGCAGAATAGCAGCTAAGTGTCTCTGAAATCTTCTGCGACCGGCTTTCGGGAATCCAGTTCATTTCGGAGAATGATGGAGTACACAGGACTAAATGTTACTTTCAGAATTCTTACAATATGCTAAAAACAATTTTTGACATATCCTATATATTGTTTAGAGTAGTAAACGTAGACGTTCTAGAATGAAACATACATGAATTTACAATTGATTCAGTGTGGAAGTGCAGCAGTTCAGGATAAAGGATTGAAAGACTAAGGCAAGAGGAAATCTGGTTTAGCCCTCAGGAACTTTTAAGTTACGAGCCAGAATCCCTCTGCATTGTTGTTTTCTCTCATCCAGTTTAAGAATCCATAAGTTTCTTCATCCGTAAAGTTCATATTAGTTTCCCAAAACTATTTCTAACAAAATGCTGCAGATTGTTTGAGAAGGAAAATAACACTGATTTACAACTGCCAATTGGTACTGTATAAATTTATTCAAGAAACTCTCTCACTAGTAATTTTGATTGAACTTATGCACAAGAAGGAAACATAACAAATATGCTCAGGGATCATGAGTCAACTTTTTAAGTGAAACAGTAATTTGACTAACATTAAACGAGCAAGGGATTACCATCATAATTCTCCTTGACTCCTCCAAATTTAGCAATCGAAGGCTCTGGGTTGATGTTTTGAGCCATAAACGACATGATACTTGAAATAGATTTCATGTGTAAATGTAAATGATACTCATCAACTAAAAATATACACAGATGTGAATAAGAAATGATCAAAAGAAATCAGGAAAGTGGCATAAAAAATTGTTTAGTAATCGTAGCATTAGCACTGACTAGACCTTTTTATGGAGCCATTAGCCCCTCAATCGTGTAGGAAATGGACTTTGCCCAGTCAGCTTTGAGAAGCAGTGTTTGCATTGCATCACATTGTACCCGGGATCAAGTTTCTGCTGCCATCCCTGCAAAACATATTTGTAAAGGATATATGTTTTTCTGAGACAATTAAATTAAATTTATAAAGAGAAGAGAAAGGAGTAAAGAATATACGACCAACAGAGAAAAGCAGAAAAACAAAACGGTGCGAAATAAAAAAGAAAAGACAACTTGATAATCTGCATATGCTTTAATTTAATCTCTTTGTACCTATAAATTGCACATGCCTATATTGCAAAGATTACAGAAATTCGTAAGAGAATTTCCATGCTTAAGCTGCAGTAGATAAAGGAAAAAGAAATTACCTCAATAACCAAAGTGGTTACCATGACAGTGAGTACAGACATTGCCATCAACATTGACTCTATGACGCCTAACTTTCTTTAGTAACTGCTGCATACACTCAGCAGGATGTACCAGATCACCTTCCAGAAAGCGAATGCCTCCTCCACTTGCTGTAAAAAGAAGATGTTCCTTTGCACTGTTAAGGGACAGCTTCCCAATTTCTCTTCCAGGTTGTCTTTTTGATCCAAAGATGAAGTCTTTCACACAACTTTCAGCAGACTCTCTCTATCGCCCTCTTAATCTGCCATCACAAATTTGTGCCATTAGCCTTCAAAACAGTTACCGTACACCAAGTATAGAAATTATTTAACAAAACCGATATCTATCAAAAGAACCTATGACAATCGCCAATGGTACCAATGAAGAAATTGAAAGTTTTCCAAGACACAGGAAAAAGGAACATGAACAGAGAGAAGAATCTCAGCTCAGCTAAAGGCATCCTGCCTTTCAATATAGACGGAGAGACAAAACATGCTTTACATTAAACAATCTAGTCTTTAACTACCTAATAATACCTCAGCACTAATCTTAGCCATAATCTGTTCCGAAGGCCAAGATGCTATCCTTATAGACAGAAACAACAAATTTTTTAAAAAGACAATCAACAGCACCTCTAGCAGGGAAGGTACTTTGCAATAACAAACTCCTTTCACGTGTGCACCAATTTCTAAATTCTAAGCCCAAAATTTGTCACTATTCCATTGAGCATCATATAGTTCTAATTTCATGAACACTCCTACAAGCAGCCCACTACACAAACTGGTTCACATTATCATTTCGATAATGAGATATGGCAACAGGAGAGACGTCATAAACAAAATCAAACCCAAATTTGGTCCCTAACTAGCAACTCAAGAAGATCCAAGACTAATTTTTCATTTTCTCCCTACCATTTCTCAACAAGATCCAGTAGTGTTTTACAAAGCCATAATCAACAGTCAAAGAGTAAAAGTACAGACTTTGACACTTGTTCAAGTCATGGATTGGGCTCAAAGCCATAATTTTTTGTTCTTGATCAGCTTGACACTTGATATTTTCCCACCCAAAGTTAGTTAGTTTGTTATATCTTCACTCTAGAAGCATGTGAGTAGAGGTAGCAAAGCCACCAGCAGCAGAGGTAGCAACTCTAATATAAAACTACTCTCTACATTGCAATTGAATTTGGATACTTCTCATTGTTTTCTTTTTCTATTTTTTTTCCTTTTGATTTTAATAAGAAATTTAATGCCTCAGATTTTACATTTCCAGCCCACAATGGATTTGCTTGCAGATTGAATTTGACCCTATTTTTCTCTGTTCTACTTGTTGATGATTCCTCATTAAACAACATATCAGGAGTATCAGACAGAGATATGGAGGAAGAAGCAATGCGATTTGATGAGGTTCGTCCATAGGGTAAGATAGCTAAGATATTGGAAGTATATATAATATATAATGAAGAGTTAAAGCTTCTCTAGGCTGTTTATGGACCTATACTAAGAGTCGTTATATATGGTTACTTTTGGCCCTGTCTATATATTGAGTGGAAAACAAATCTCAACTTATCTTAAACACTTGAGCTACAAGCCTTTTGAATACATATTGTTTCCCACATTACTTATTTCCCCAAATAACAAATTTGGCACATTTGTAAAAATAATTTTATCAAAAACACAAAGAAAAATATTTGCACACCTATCAAACTGAATTTGGCAGGAAAAGGGGAGGCAAATTTTGTTCATAAAAGCTTGAAATACTTAGCCAAATAATTGATAAGCAGAACAATGGCCATGTTGCATTACTTTCCAAAATGCCTATAGACCATATACTATTCAAAACCAGATATTAAGAAACTGAAAAAGAAAATGCAGGGTTGTATATCTCAGTAGCATACTAGAAAATCGTGTTAACGAATCACACAACTGCAACTCACAAAGGGTTCAATTTTGAAGAGAGACTACATGAAGTGTAGCAGGGTTTTCCATCATCAGTTTGGCCACCAGATATCCTGCGACGGTCCTCGGCACCAACTTTCTTGCTTCCATGCCTACGTATCTGCCCACCTTTCCGTCATAGTACTCTGGCCAATTGTCTTTCGACATCCGCTGCTCCACTTGTTCGATGGCTCTCTTCGCCATCTCCAGCCTGCTAGCCTTGATACATGCCGCGGTAAACAACCAAAGCCGTGCTGCAACAAAATGCCACAAACTACGATGAGAAATTCATGTACGCACCAAAAGATTTTGAATAAAAAAGTGGTTGGAACCAATAATAAAGATGTTTAGACGATCCTTGCTTTTCATCCCCTGACTACATGTGAAGATACTTGTAGCATAATTCCATCCACTTAACAAAATCAACAACAAGCCTGCTCCTCTATAATTGGGAAGTGTTCTTCACAAGTTATTGAAATGTCTCCAGTCGAATTAGGCTAGCACTATGCATTCAAATAGTAAAATAAAACTATTGGAGGTGCAAAAAAGGATAAACATAACTACTACATAGCAGTTAACAAAGATATATATAAAAAGGAGGAGAGCTAACTCCAGGACACTTACTTGGCCATGAGCCACCATTGTGATAACTCCATGCCATGTTCTTTGGATCAGACCCTGTGATAACCCTCCACTCATGTCCCTCTAATACTGGGTACGCAATTTTCAGAGGCATCTCCCCAATCAAGACCTCCCAGTGCTCTTCAATCAAGTCCATAATAGCTGTAGCTTGCTCAGGTGTTGCTAGAGAGCTAAGGATGGCAATACAATTCCCCACTAAAAACCACCTGAAGTCCATTCAACCTGTGCTAACATTGCCAATGAAATACCCTCCTCGCAACGGCATGAAATCAAAAACCCATGCAGGGATGGAATCTGGAACGACATTAAACTTGCCGGCAGCAGTAGAGGAATACTCCTTGGTTTTGTGGCGGTATATGTTGTTTAGTTGTGCAACATCAAGCCAGTAATAGTTCTGGATGTGAAAGCGTAGATCTGTGAGGCGCTTATCTATTTGCTCAAGGAGTTCCTTAGCATGTAGCTCTTGCTCCAACAGTCCCCGTGCACACCTCAATGCAAAGTAGAAAAGAGCTTGAATCTCAATTGGATAACCATGAATCCCTTGTTCAGAAAAGCAAGTAAATGTGGTGAAATTCAGTTCAGTGGAGCCTCTAGTTATGTTATCCCTTGAAGTCGGGTATCGAGTAATTTTATATAATCTTGCTAAAAGTATCAAGAATCCTAGAAACTGCCAAAAAAGAAGACTCACCATCCTGCTATCAATCATGCAACATCCGTCTGCACAGAGAAGTGTCGGGAATGTGTCAAAGCTAACTGACAGGTAACGGTGGAGAATTAATTTCAACGCCTTCTGCACCTCAAGATTCTCTTTGAATGTACGATCACCAGTGCCTTCGATATATGATCTCAATAAAACGATCCACCATAAAGCAGAATCTACAGGTTCAGCTCTTACAGGTGTAAAATCATCAATAGCCGTCCCCCAACCTTGGAGGCGCGGGGTCTGTAGCAGGAAAGTCTTTACACTTTGTCCATCGGGGTCATTTTTCATGAGTCTGGCCAAACCACTAGGGACAAAGTCTCTCACAAAAACCTGCAGGAGGTTCATATGACACAATCAAAGACGTCACAACACTAGACAGAAATTTCTCATATTAGTCAGTCACTCTGTATCATTTATTCTTAATGCCACCTAACAATTAATTTAAGCAATATCAAGGACAGACACTAACATTTTATTGATATATACCAAAGCTTTAACCTACTACACCCAAATGGTTATTGATGTACACACACAGTGCTTCAATTGCCTATCCAATCTTTTATACATCAGTTGTATAATGGCATCGGTGAGCAGAGACACTAATAGGCTAATTAATTTGTTGTGTCACAGAATCATCAAATGCATGAAACGAAACACAGACATACATGCTTGCTGATGTCCTCGTTGAGAACCAAAAGCTGCCAAACTTGTTCAAATGAGCAAGCGCTGCTGCTCTCAGCCCTGGTCTTCTTGGCGGCAGCATTGGAAACCTCCACCACGGGCCTCTCTAGGAGCCTCCAGAAAAAGTCGTTGAACGGTGGCTCCTTCTTATGTCTCAGATCTGGAGGGGCTTTGTAATAGTCCTCTAAGAAGAGGTCTATGACATCACTCTTCTCACGGAGGTTTCCAACTCTACTCAACGAGCAAATTGATGAATTTTGCCTGGACCTCAACCTCACACAACAGCAAAACCGGAATGCAATTGTGTCCAATTCCAAACTACTCTCTTGTGCAGTTTGCATTGTTGAGAGTCTTGGAATTGATGCAACAGGCTCTGCAACTGCAAGGAGTTGAAGATATTTCAAAATCACAGGCCGATGACATAGCCACCAGAGCCTATCATACAAATCTAGACGGCTCACTTCGTTATTTCACCTTCAAGTTCGTTTTCCATGTCTGCAAAGAAAGCGAGAGGTCTAAAACCACTGCTGAGGTGCTCCGTTACCTCCGTTCCTACGGTGGATCGGACCTCCGTGAGAAGAGTGATGTCATAGACCTCTTCTTAGAGGATTATTACAAAGCCCCTCCGGATCTGAGACATATAAATCTATTATGTGAATGATGTGAAACACTTAATGAGAGCTATGATTTATCTTCTATGTGTTATATATTGAAAAATAATACTGTTGAAAGCTTGCCACTGGGAAATGGATCGAAAGGTTTTAATTTTTCAATGTTGCACTTCTGTTTTCCAGTTATGTTGAATAACAACTACTTTAATATTTCACTTCTCTGAATGTTTTAAGGCTGCAAGTTTCACATTTGATGATCATAATTGCCCCCCAGTCGAACTCATAGCATCATTCGTGGTTAAAGGAGGGCATTGAAAATGTTGTTGTTGTTCATTGTAAAGCTGGTATGGGGAGGACAGGATTAATGATTTGTAGTGTTCTCTTATTTCTTAAGGTGAGATGTAGTACGGTTTGGGGGGTTTATGGCGGAACTCGAAATTTTGCGCTTCCTTTGGATCTGTAGTTCTTCACTTCTGACTATAATTTCATTTTTCTTTTGTCATCTCTCTGCAGTTTTTCCCGACGGCTGAGGAGGCCATTAATTACTATAACCATAAAAGATGTATAGATGGGAAGGCTCTGGTTCTCCCAAGTCAGAATGTCAGTGTCAATTAACCTTTTTGATTCTGTATTTTTAAGGTTGATGTTACCTATCTTTTAGCATCATTCTGATTAACAATTTTTCTATGCTTTTCCTAGAGATACGTCAAATATTTTCAGCATATATTAAAAAACTTCAAAGGAGAAAACCCTTCCCCTCGAAGGTACACTTCGGATATCTTCCTCCAAAATAGATCAATGTGACCATTTACTTGTATGCCCCCATATATTATCACACACACACACACACACGCATATATATATATATATATATATATGTATATACATGCATATGTATGTGATATGGCGGTGTTGTAATGAGGACCTAATTTGGGGACTTAAGTTGAAGACTTGCATCTGAGCTATTGGATTGGTTATAGATGATTAAGGTGCATAGTGGGTGAGATGCATCTCAGTCGTCTATAGCTAAAGTTCTCAACATAGATCATTATTTGATCACCTACCTGTATATTATGTGTGTGTGTGTGTGTGTGTGTAAGGCTCCATTTTAAAAGGTACTAAAGTTGTAATATTATAGGTGCATGCTCAGGGGATTTCGGCTTCACAACTGCCCTTATTGCATTAGGCCATCCATTACAATCTCTGATCATAATGGTAACCTTTTACTTTGTTGCTGCCGCTCATTCCTATCATCCTTGCAATATATTGTGATATTTTGAGTCATCACACTTTTTATTTATAGATATAATATGCAGTTATATTTGTTAATGTTCATCCTTTTTCTGCTACTGTTCACTTCCTGAACTAGTTACTTTGGACCTTTTGAGTTTGTTCGGGTTTTGAGTTACAGACCGCACTTCTCAGAGTTACCCTTGTGTATTAATACAATCCTTGATGCTGTAATGACAATACATTTTGTTTGTTCGTGTGTGTACGTGTGATTATCCTCTTCGCACTGATGTTTGATTGTTTAGTTTTCTTGCACGTGCATGTTTTTATAAGGCCTGATCATGAGAGGAAATCTCTGTAACTTGTGACGAAACTTACAGTATATAATGTCAGTTGTTGATTCCTGCAATTTCTTGTGCTTTCTTTTTTGTATAATGTCAAATGGATAGAATTTTTTTTTCCCCACTTTTGCACATTTAGAAGGCTATGCACTGCGCTTGTCATTTTTTTATGTCACTTATCAAGATGTTTTCCTTAATCCACAGGAATTTTATTTTCATCAAGAAAACATCCAAAAACAAAAGATCTAATGGTAAGTGCTTGTTAAAATAAAATGGGTGCATATTAATTGTATGCATGTTAGTTGATCTCCTTAACACCTATGTCGACATGTATTGAATTCCTTATTTAAAGGCCCCAAACTCATTTTTCTCAGCCTGAGGATTTCTGGATCAATGCACGGAAGAAAGGGATTGTAGTTTTTGCTCTACCAGGGGAGCCTGGTCTGGCTGAGTTATTGGGGGATTTCAAAATCCATTTCCATGATAGTCAAGGAGATTTCTATTGGTCTGTACACCGATTCTTAATTTTACTCTTGTTTATGTTATGACTGAACTGCCCTTCACTGTAACTTGTGTCATGCATTGTTTGAAGGACCCTGCTTAGTAACATCATTTATGATTTCTTACAGAATTATTCCCTTTGTTTTTTTTTACTTTCAGCTGGTTAAATACAATGACAGATAACAGAAAAATCTTAACCGCAGATGACCTCGATGGTTTTGACAAGGTAAATGGTGTGACCTTATGACATATAATGTATATCAAATGTAGATCTTATCTCCCTTTTTCTACCATCTGTTTCTATTTCTTCTTGGTGCTTGCTGTTAAAAAGCTGTTGGTTGTGATTTGCAGAGAAAATTACCTTCTCCAGGATTTCAGGTTGAAGTTGTGATGGTAGACTATGATGGTACATTACCTACAAAAGCTAAAGCAGATTCTTCCAGTAGAAAACCTGAGGGTAGCTCAAGTGATGCCTCTGCTTCAAGTCATGGTGTTGCAGCTAATCCCAATCAAAATAAAACTCCTCAGCGTGAAGATGGTGATGATGTATTTTCAGATAGTGATGGAGAGGAGGCTGGGGATATAAAGAGCACACAAGCGCAAGGTAATTCTTGCTAAAATATGAAAACTATGAGAGAATATTTGTTTGTGGGAATTTTCTGTGTATTCTTCTCCTTGTAGGATGTCATATTTATAATACAACAAAACCTGAATGAGCAAGTAAATAATAAATTCCTAAATCCATTTACAGTAGGAAATCAGGAATTAAAGTAAATCAATTACAATTATAATAGAAATTCTTGGTGTGTAAGGAAAGTAAGTCAATATCCACAAGTCACGCCAACACTCCCCCTCACGTTGGTGCATAGATGTCGCCAATGCCCAACTGATCCAGTGAATTGTGGAATGCTTTACTGGAAATTGCCTTTGTCAAAATATCCGCCAATTGATCCTCGGATTTCACAAAAGGAAACTGAAACACTTTAGCCTCAAGCTTCTATTTGATGAAGTGTCGATCCACCTCAACATGTTTAGTACGATCATGTTGAACCGGATTCTGTGCAATGGCTATAGCAGCCTTGTTGTCACAAAAGAGATTCATTGTGGATGTACGTTTATACCCAAGTTCAGTAAGCAACTTTCTTAACCAAAGAAGTTCACAAATCCCTTTAGTCATGCCTCTGAACTCGGCTTCTGCATTGGATAAAGCTACTACATTCTGTTTCTTGCTCCTCCATGTCACCAAATTACCTCCCACGAATGTGAAGTAACCCGATGTGGATTTTCTATCTGTTACATTACCTGCCCAATCTGCATCTGAATAACCATCAATATTTAGATGACCATGCTTTGAGAACATAAGTCCTTTTCCAGGTGCAGACTTCAAATATCTAAGTATCCGAAGAACTGCATTCATGTGGTCTTCACTTGGAGAGTGCATAAATTGACTGACAACGCTCACCGCATAAGCAATGTCTGGTCGAGTATGTGACAAATAGATCAATCTTCCCACTAACCTTTGGTATCTTTCTTTGTTAGTTGGAACTTGATCCGGATATTCTCCAAGATGATGATTCTGAACAATAGGAGTGTCCGCAGGTTTGCAATCTAGCATTCCTATGTCCGTCAACAAGTCCAAGACATATTTCCTTTGAGATAGAAATATGCCTTGCTGCGATCGAGCCACCTCAATTCCCAAGAAATACTTGAGTCCACCTAGATCCTTCATCTCAAACTCAGTAGCCAAATAGTCTTGTAGCTATGATATTTCCTATTTATCATTCCCAGTAATAATCATATCATCAACATAGATTATTAATGCCGTTACCTTCCCTTTTCGATGTTTCAAGAACAGAGTATGATCTGAGTTGCACTCTTTAAAACCATTGTTCTTCATTGCCATGGTGAACCGTCCAAACCATGCACGTGGTGACTGTTTCAATCCATACAATGCTTTTCTTAACCTGCAAACTATTCAAGTCTAAGTAGTATTATATCCAGGAGGAATGTCCATGTACACCTCCTCTGTGAGTTCGCCATGTAGAAAAGCATTCTTTACATCAAACTGGTGTAGTGGCCAATCCAAATTAGCTGCAAGGGACAATAAGACTCTGACGGTGTTTAACTTTGCAACTGGTGCAAAAGTTTCTTCATAGTCTATACCATAGGTCTGTGTGTACCCTTTTGCCACAAGTCTTGCCTTGTATCGCTCGATAGATCCATCTGCATTATGTTTTATAGTAAACACCCATCTACATCCGATAGTCTTTTTTCCTCGTGGTATAGTCTCCAATGTCCAAGTCTGATTTTTCTCAAGAGCTTTCATCTCCTCTTTTATAGCTTGGACCCACTTAGGATCTTTCAATGCTTCAGAGACCTTGGTTGGAATATGGATAGCAGACAACTGATGCACAAAAGCCTTGAGTGGTTCAGACAGCTTCTCAGTGGATACATGATTTGCAATTGGATACTTGGATGTCTTGCCAATATCAGGTGAATAACGGTTTGGTGGCTTCCCAAGATTTTGCCTGAAAGGTAATTGATATCCAATAGTTTTATCCTCTAAATGCACAAGTCTAGTAGGAGTATTTACCTCAAAGATATTCTCAGGAGATTGGTCCGTTGGTACTGTTGAATGAGAGGGAGGTATTCATCTTGTTGTTCTGAGTTGTTTGTAAGAGTATGACTCGAATCAAAAACATCTTCGCAAGGGTTAGGTAATCAATCGTTGTTTGGCAGAGAGCATTCGCACGTGCTAGACTCGGGACGATCGATTGTTATTGTTTCTTGGCCGAGAGCAATCTTCGTGCATAGATGAATATCCTCATGTTCCAAGATGCTCCAATTGAGCTCTTCACTCGGTATCTCCCCCTGAAGAGTAGAATTGGATGCTGGGTCATAGAAGAACATATCTGATTCTAGAAAGGTGACATCCAAAGTGACATAGGTTCGCCGGGTAGGAGGGTGATAACATCGGTAGCCTTTCTAATGAGTGGCATAACCCAAAGAAACACAACGAAGCGCACATGGATCAAGTTTGCTTCGTTGATTTTTGTGGAGATGAACGAAGGCCACACAACCAAAAATGCGAGGGGTAAGCACCAAAACAAAGGGCAGAGGCCCGTGTTGCGCGAGCACTTGTAATGGAGTTTTGAAGTTCAAGACCCCAGATGGCATGCGGTTGATAAGGTGGACAGCAGTGACGACATCATCATCCCAGTGATGACGAGGAACATGGCCATCAATGAGAAGAGCACGGCCTGTTTCAAAGAGATGACGATTCTTCCGTTCGGCAACACCATTTTGTTGTGATGTCTGGGGGCAAGTTGTCTCATGAATAATGCCATGTGTCTGGAAGTAAGTCTGAAAATCATGATTAACAAATTCTCCACTGTTGTCAGAGCAAAGAATCTGTATTCATGCATTGAACTGTGTTTCCATCTGGTTGTGAAAGGATTGGAACAGGGAAAAGACTTCATTCTTATTTTTCAACAAATAAAGCCATGTCATCCGTGTACAATCATCTATGAATGTGACAAACCAACAAATACCGGAATGAGTAGAAATAGGTGAGGGTCCCCAAATATCAGAATAAATTAAAGCAAAAGGAATAGTACTTTTATTCATACTTAAAGGATAGGATGCTCTATGACTCTTAGCTAGAATGCAAGTGTCACATTTAAAATCTGAGTCCTTAAATACAGAAAACAACTCAGGTAATAAGTGTCTCATATAACCAAAAGATGGATGCCCCAAACGTCGGTGCCAGAGCCAAATTTGTCGGTGCTTGTTATCAGACGGATGCTTCACACTATTAGCACATCCCATACTGAAGTCTTCCACATAGTACAGCCCCCCTCTTTTAGTACCATGCCCAATGATCTCCTTGGTGAGAATATCCTGTAGTAAACAAAAGTTGGGATAAATTAGTGCACAACAATTTAGTTGTTCAGTTGCCTGACTCACAGACATTAATTTATTGGACAAAGATGGAACGAGTAGAGTATTAGAATGGGACAGAGAAGGTGAAAGGGCAACAGTGCCGGCCCCTGTCACAGGATAGGTAACTCCATTTGCATTGGCAATACTTGTGCGGCGGGGTGTAGTGGTTTGCAAAAAATCATTCGGATCAAAGGTCATATGATCAGTGGCGCCAGAATCAATTATCCAACCAGTAGTATCTCGTAGATCAGAAGTATGAAATGCATAACCACAGTTACCTGAGACATCCGGAAGCTCGGGACTATCAAGAGTATCTACCTGCGGGAACAAGGCTAATTGGGGTTCGGTAGAGACAAGAGCAACACGTTCGGAATTACTAGCAGTTTCTTTGAGCTTGCGAGCGCGGAGGTTCTCCCACCAATCAGGATAACCATTTAGCTTAAAACAGGTGTCACGGCTATGTTTGAGGTTGCCACAGTGCGTGCAACCACTTCCATCAGTAAGAGCCTTGGGACGGGAAGGTGGGATGGTTTTAGGAAGTGGCACATCAGCAGTAGTAGCATATGGCTGGATCTGAAGGTGGGCCGCACTAGAGGAATTATGGGGCTGTCCGGCACGAGTAGGGGCCCTGATCGAGGCGCACTCTTGGCTGCTAAGCCAACATCTTCACGGCGAACATAGGCATAAGCTTGGTCAACAGTAGGGAATGGAGTCATGTGAAGAACATCACTTCGGGCCTTATCAAGACGACCATCAAGGCCATCAAAAAATATGTAAACTCGATCTTCCTGCAGAATATCATTATAGCGCTTGATATCACTTTCATACTCCATCATATTTGGACGACGAAAATCAATTTCTCTCCATAAGCGTTGGAGAGTATTGTAATAGGTTTCAATGGAGCCACCAGCTTGTCGCATACGAGAGACTCGTCGTTTCAGATCATAAACCTGAGAGGTGTCAGTGCCATCATAGTAAGTTGTGGCAATTGCATCCCACACCGCTTTTGTCGTCGAAAATCGAATGAAATTGCCAATCAAGCTCTGCTCCAGAGAATTGATGAGCCATCCCTTCACAATAGAGTTCTCAGTGCGCCAGCGAGGAAACGTTGGAGCGGTCGAAGGAGGTTGTGGAAGATCGCCATTAATATATCCCAATTTGTCTTTGCCGGAGATATACAACTCTACAACTTGGGACTATAGGGCATAGTTGGTGCCATCCAACTTTATGCCAATCTGTGTAGCGGAAGCTTCATAGGTAATTGTCGTCGGAATCGTTGTCTGATTCGGGTTCAAGGTCGTCGTCTGATTCGAGGTCGGGGTCGTCGTCTGAGTCGAGGTTGAGGTCGTCTAGGTAGGATCCTGATTTAGGATCAATTTCGAGGTCTGAATCTACATCTGCATTAGTTGAGCCACCTAGGCACTTAACTCGGCTATGGTTGGTTGAGAAGGAGAGGAGGAAGCAGTGTTGCTACCACCATGAGGATTAGAAGAGTCATCCTCCCCCAAGTGGCGGCTAGGGTTTAGAAACTATAGTCAGCAATCCCAAGATCGCCGCTCTGATACCATGCTAAAATATGAAAACTATGAGAGAATATTTGTTTGTGAGAATTTTCTGTATATTCTTCTCCTTGTAGGAGGTCATATTTATAATACAACAAAACCTGAATGGGCAAGTAAATAATAAATTCCTGAATCCATTTACAGTATGAAATCAGGAATTAAAGTAAATCAATTACAATTATAATAGGAATTCTTGGTGTGTAAGGAAAGTAAGTCAATATCCACAAGTCACGCCAACAATTCTAGCACCGGACTTTCAGCACCTAATCATGTATCTAACACCAGAAGTGAGGATACCCCGAAGAGTAGTTCTTTGAAAAAACCAACTAGCGATGGAGCTGAAAAATCTCACCTAGTCCATCACTCCCGCAAGCTGAGCTCATCTGGGGCAGAGGATATTAGGGCAATAGCTGCTGATACTTCAGTTTTCTCTTTCGGGGATGATGATTTTGATAGTGAATGAAGCAGGTTTGCTGTTGCTTGAAACTGTATAAGACACACCCATGTATAAAACATTCCATACACATGATTACATTGATTTTGGAAGGATCATAGGAATCAGATGTTGGTTGATTGACTTCATTGTTTTCACCATAGGAATCAAATGTTAAGTTGGAATGATTGGTCATTTGTTATTACCTTCCGATTTCTTTGGTCTGTCCCTAGTTGCCAATCAAATAAAAAATGAAGACACAGAGGAGCAAATTGAACAGGGGAAAGAGAAAACTGCTGGAGACGTGTTCACGAGTTTTTTTTTCAAATTTAACAAAATCCACCAGTCCGTCATTCTTTGTTCAGCTAGAATTCAACCCAAGGGAATTTGTAAAATGTACCGGGCAGAATTTTTTGAGACTATTGTCAGGTGATAGAAATATCACAATGAGTATCATATATAATTCTAGCTAAACGAAGAAAACTGACTAGTAATAGAAACAGGTTGTGCATTCTTAATGAGCAAAAAGATTCAATGTTTGAAAGAGCACCTCCATTCGTACCTGAACCAATTGAACTCAAATGGGAACACATTAATGATACATCTATTCCTTTTCTGTTTAGCCCATAAGTGCCAAACCACTTTTTCGCATCAACAGTTTGGCGTCATCTATGGGAAGACGATATGAATTGATTCATTATCCCTAAACACATGGGGACCACTTCAGTACCTGTACATTTGCCAGAAGAAGGGTTACCATTCGGAAGGCAAAGCGGAGTTAGCCCAGCGCTACCCCCTTGCACTCCCTTCGGCAATTCACCCATAATACAAACCACTGCCAAAGCCGAGCTTCTAGCACAAATCACTTCCTTCGGCAGGACATGGCTAAGCTATAGGAACATAACAACCTTCTCTCGTCCAAAGTGGACGAAACCCAGCAACTACTCAATCAGCAATAAACGCAAAATATCCAAACCACTCAATCCTCCCAGAGCTTGCAGACTCCAAGTCGGCAAAAGAAAGGTAAGAAGGGGGCAAAGGCTATGCCTGCGCCCTCCAAGCACCTGGTAGTTCCGGATCCTAAAGACAAACCCCACATGCCGAAGAAGGTTTACTCCGATTGTCGCCATCAACTTAATGATCAGGAACCTAAAAGGCGGAGGTCTCTTATCAGGATCGGCGCGCACCTCAAAGATTCATGAACAAGGGTTCTGGGAAATAAATCCCCCAATCGGAAAGTCCAGGGTCTGGAATCCACAGCAGAATCAGACCACAAGTATGTTCCTTCCAAAACTCAAGAGTCAACCTACCATTCGGCAACACCAACGCGGTACTTTGAGGTTAACCCATTGAGGTCACAGGGACAGTCGAAGGATTATGGATCCCAAGGGATTCCTAGCCAAGACCTCGTCATCCGACTCCTCTTTCAGAAAGTCCCGAAGATGGAAGATGACCGAGCTCGCACTCAGGAGCTGGACTAAGGAAAGCTTCGACTAGGACCGTTCACTGAACGCATCAAGCATTCCATTCTGGACAAGGATGTGCAGCCACTGTGCATACCGTTCTACACTGGAGTAGAAGACCCCCTAACGCACCGCCACTCCCTCCAGTCTACCATGGGATGCAAAGGGCTTAGCGACGAAGGGTAATGCCTGCTATTCCCGTCGGCGCTTACCGGAGCAGCCTTAAATTGGTTCCACCTGTTGGAACCAGGAACGGTAGACTCCTTCAAAGAGTTGAAACAGATTTTTCTCGATCATTTCATGATCCAAACAGATTGTCTGTATTCTGCCCGATCTGTACATGATTCGACAGAGGGAGGACGAGCCCCTGAGAGAATACGTTGCGCGCTTCAGCCATAAGTACTCGAGGTGTCTCGAAACTGACAATAGGGCAGCCTACGACGCCTTCAAGAGTGGCCTTCGATCCTCACACTTTCGGTACCTGGTACACAGTAACAACTGGTGCACCTATGATGAATTGATGAAGCAGGCAACAATCCACACAAAAGCTGAATACTTCAACTCTAAATCTGAGCCAGGAGGAGCAAGCAATGAAGAATTATTCGGCACAAGGACCACCGTACACCTCAGTTGAAAGGACTGAAGGGTATCCGACGAGCCAAAAACGGAAGGACAATTCCGACACTCGGCAAGGGCACTCGAAGAAAGGAAAAGGTAAATATGATCGCAACGACCACCGAGCGCCCTTACCAAATCATGACCGCAGTCAGGAAGTCTTCACCTTGTTGAACACCACTAACGAGGTTGTTCTCATGAACGAGCACGAGATAATACCGAAGCCGGCCAATCAGAAACCCAATAGACAGGACAATCGGGATACTGGCAAATTCTGCCGGTACCACCAGCACAACAGTCATAATACCGAAGAATGCATAAATCTGAGAAAAATCGTCAAGCGTTTGATTCGGGAGGGCAAGCTGGATCAGTACATCGCTAGACCACCACAGGTGCTAGTTCCGAACGCGAATCAACAAATTAACATGATCTGCATCATCAGTAGAGGCCACACTCTGGCGGGTATATCCAATCGTTTGAGGAAGCAATACCTCCGAGTCGCACAATACCCACAAGTCTTCGGCATAGAGGTCAACCGGCACCATAAAGTACCGAAAGTTTGGTGGAAACCCATCACATTCCACAATGAGGAAGAAGAAGGGATCCTTTACCCCATGATGACCCAATGATCATCCGAGCAGAAATTGCCGACTTCGATGTGGGACGAGTGCTGATTGATACAAGAAGTTCGGTAAATGTAATCTTTGCCGACGCATTTGGGGAATTGGGAATAGACGATAGCCACGTCAATCGGCAGCTGACGCCTCTACTCAGCTTCTCTGGGGACCTGGTTCAACCAATCGGCAGCGTCAATTTGCCCATCGCCTTCGGCGTTGCCCTACGAAAAACAATGATATACGACAAATTCTTCATAGTCGATTGTCCAACGGCATACATAATAGGCCGAACGGCACTGGCTGGTATCAAGGTGCACCTTTCAGTCCACATGTTGTTGATGAAATTCCCAACTAGCTACGGCGCAGGCACAATCAGATGAAACCGGCTTAGCGCACGAACTTGCTATGCAACAGCTCTTAAATCGGCAGCCCTCAAACCCCCTTGGGAGACTTTCACCTTCAAGGACACGCCAAACGGTGCAAAACCAATTGACGACCCAAGGGATGAAACGCCCACGCCACAAGCGTAACTCACCGAAGAATTGGAAACAATAGTCTTGAACGAAGAGCAACCCGATCAATGCGTCAAAATCGGCACCACACTCACCTCAGCCCTCCGAGCAGAATTTATTGAGTTCTTACGGCACCACTCCAAAGTGTTAGCCTGGTCATATGACGATATGCCAGGCATTTCCCCCGAGGTCATCAGCCACAAGCTCAGCATCTCCCCCACTTATAAACCTGTGTGTCAAAAGCACCGGTCGTATGATGTCGAACGGTACGAGGTCATGAGAACTGAAGTTGGCAAGCTCCAAGCTATCAATTTTATCAGAGAAGCTACATACCCTGTATGGCTGGCGAACTCTGTGATGGTTCGGAAGACGAAAGGCGGTTGGCGAATGTGCCAAGACTATACCGATCTGAACAAGGCTTGTCCGAAGGATAGCTTTCCGTTGCCACGCATCGATCAGCCCGTAGACGCCACTGCCGGTCACGATCTGCTCAGCTTCATGGATGCTTATTCGGGCTACAATCAGATACTCATGCACCCTGCCGACAGCGAACATACGGCATTTATCACAAACAGAAGATTGTATTGTTATAACGTCAGAGAATAGTGAAACATTCAAAATACCAGAAAATGCCCTTGGTTAATTCAGATATTAAGAATAAAAATTATTAATTAAATGAGGATAATATGGTATATTCACACTTTTTCATATTAAAAAAAATTAAAATTAAAAACAAAATCAGATAATAGGTCCTGCTTTTATGGAACATAACTACCTATATTATCTTTTCTTAACTCTAAAAATAAAAGAAAAAAGAAAAAAGAAAACCAATTGGAGGGGCTAGTATATATAGATTTTGTTTTGCCTTATTCTTTTGCCCTTGGATTTGTTATAAAACAATAATTTGGGCGTCATTTCCTATATCATGATATTTTAATTTATCCATAATCAGAATTAAAATAAGGAGTTGCATTCAAAATACACATTATTTGTGTGTTTACTAATTATGGGAAATAAAAACACTAGTGAGCAGCACACAATATTATGAATTCAATTCCTAATTTTGAAGGAATTGGAATCTTTGGGTGGAGAATCATGGTGCCATCTCATTGTTGGAAAAATAACCCACAATAGTCAATGGGGTCTAGACGAGTAGAAAAAAGTCTTGACTTGCAGACCATAGGCCTCAACCTCAAGTTTGAATTCTCACGGCATCATAGTTGTGTGTGCGTGAAAAATCCATTCATCCCTTGTAATTTAGACTATAATTTGTACTTAAAAAAACATCATCATAAGTTCACTTCTTACCCATTATATCATCACACAATTTTTAAAGTTTCAAGGTTACAATTCTCCTTAACCTACTAAGTCTCATCCCTCAATTTTATTTTTTGGGATCAAAAGTCACATCCCTCAATTATAGATCAGTAAACATGTGATCTATTCTTTAAATCCCAACTAATAATTTGGGTTGGTAATAAACAGTTGGGATAGCTTGGTAATAATTATATAACAGCCCTATTTAGAGGAAACACACAATCTGCTACAACAATAAGTGGGAATATTGAAGAAAAAGGAGGGTCAAGTTGGTTCGGCCGCACAATCTTGCAAGATATACCCAATAGCTTTTTTTCACGCTGGCAATAATACTGCCGGGAGGACAAGCATGCAAGCAAACCACCATGACCTTAAATGTTGGAAGAAATTCAGGAACAATGCTTCTGTAACACTCACAAGCTCTCTCTCTTAACCACTTGTCCAAACCAAAACCCTTTGCCTTTTTCAACTTTGTATAATTGCTTGCTTTGCCTTTTCAAGTCGAAGCTAGCTGCAAAAGTCTGATCTGTTACTCAAATAAAACCAAACCCTCAAGCCTCAACCCACTCAGGCACCTAGAACAGAATCAATACATCACTCTCCAAAAGGCCTCTCAATACAACAGTATCACCCATATCACATTAAATTGCACAAGGGCTATATGCAGCATGAATTCAAACTCAACCAACACAACCACACAGATCAGAAAACAAATACAAGCAGTTTCGGATTCTCTTTGATCGAGCAAAAACTGATTATAAAGCACTTCCTGCATCAAAACTCAACACCATCCCGCGCATATATTCCATCGATCACAATAGTAGAAACAAGCCACACAAGTCCTACCAATCTAATAGTAGAAACAAGCCACACAAGTCTTACCAATCTAATAGTAGAAACAATCCACAAACTACCTTCAGCTCAGATAATAAAAAACGACCCAAAAAAAAGGAGGGACAAATGATATCAAGGGGAAAATGTAGGAAAAAGTAAACAAGTTCTCAAAGAAGCAAATTACCAAAACTGCAGAAAATGAAGTAGGTATGTTTCCTGGACAATTGACCTAAATAAGTACAACTTGAATGCCAGCTTTTCTGAAGGCATTTCCTTGCGAACAAAAATCCAACACAGCATCATAAGGCCGAAAATGAATACAGAAGAAATTCAATTGATCAATAAACTGTAATGTAAAACAACATGACAACGTGAGCTGAGGCACCGAAGGCAACTTCGGTCGCCCACATAAAGATTCCCTACGAGTTTCCACTGGAACTACTCTCACTAACTGGCCACCTTCTGAATGTGCATGGAACAAAGCTTCTACCTGAAAAAAACCCAAACTTTGTTCTAAACAATGCCAATGGACCATTGCTACTTGATGGAGCAATAGCAACAGCTACGTGATCCATCTGAAACTCCATCCCGCTTTCCACAGCTCCACTTGCACAGCCACTAGGATCGATTGATCCAATTTCACCAGCATCCCAATTCACAGTCAAGGATCCTCTCCGTTCCCGCAACCACTCTGCGGCCTCACCGCTCACTCCTCTGCACTTCTTGACCTTAATCTTGGCCAAACTAGGACAACCCCAAGCAAGCATTTCAAGACCAACATTGGAAATTGGGCACCCCTTGATACAAAGCTTCTTCAGCGCCACGCATTTTGCAGCAATGCAAGCAAACTCTGCATCCCCAATTGAGCCACTACCGCAAAGCGCCAACCTTTCCAGCTTCTGGCAATTGGAAGCTATTGCCGTCAAGCTCAAAGAGGTGGGATTGACGCCAATCAGAACAAGCTCTTGTATGTTTGGGCACTCTTTAGCTATGGCAATCAAACCCTCATCCCCAATCCTATTCGTCCTCCATCCATCAATGTGAAGCTTCCTCAGTAGTTTACAGTGTTCGGCAACACAAATAAGACCAAAATTCGAACACTCAGGAGCCTTAACAATGTGCAAGACCTCCAAATTCGAGCATTTCGAAATCCCCGAAAGCCCCAAATCGGTCACTTGCAACCTCTCTAGGTGAATTTCAATCAAACCCCGATATCCATTTCCAAGCTTTTCCAAAACCCTATCCCAATCCCCCAAACAGCGGATTAGCTTCAAAGTCTTGAGATTTTTCGAACCGACTATAAGCGGTCCAAAGCACTGTCCATTAAGTATCTCCTTCAAGGTTATAGATTTCAGCGAGGACGACGCCATCTCTGCGCCGATCGGCTCGGAGCCGTCTTGGACGCCACGGAGCCGCTTCACCGAGAGCTCCTCGAGCGCCGTGCAGTGCTCGACGACGGCGTTCATGGCTTTGGAACCGAACATGCACGAGCCGCACGATAGCTTCTTCAAGCCTTTACAGTTCTGCGCGAACGAGGCCATCCCAAGGTCGGTGATTTCGCGGCAGCCACGAAGCTTGAGCCGCGTGAGGCTCTTGCAGCGGATCGAGATCAGGACCAAAGCGTCGTCGTCGAGGCTGATCGATTTGCGATCGCAGCGAAGCGCGAGCTTCGTGACCGAGTCGAAGCGAACGAAGAGAGAAGGCAGGAAAGGGAGGAGCCCGGCTTGGGCTTTGAGAGAGAGGCGGTGCCGGCTCTGGCCGTCCACTCGGAACCACCGGTGGCAGACGAGCGAACTCTGTTTCCGGTCGCCGGAGCCGAGGAAATGGAAAATACTGGCCAAACACTCGTCGGGAAGATCGGCAGTGTAGTCTCGTCCGTGAGTGACTTCCTCGTAAAAGTCGGGTTCTTCGTCGGGCTGAACCGGCGAGGAGGAAAGAATCGGCATCGGTTTGAAGCTGAACCGGCGGCTGGTTGAGATTTCTCTATGGCCATGCTCCGCTGGAGCCTCGGGAAAGGAAGAAGACTGTCCCATAGTTCTGCCGCGACTGAATTCGACGCGCCGCCAGAAGAGCGTGTCCGGGAGAGAGATGGAGAGAGAGTTTTGGTGGTTGGCTTCGATTTTGGTTATTTCAAAGTTTGTGATTATCTATCTAGTTTCTGCTGCTTGTGTGGGCGTTGGCGCTATAAACTTATAAAAGGCGCGTAAGCTGCACGTGCGCGTGTGTGCGAATGGGTGTGTGTTTTTATGTGAGCACTAAACTATGTAAACCCGTCATTTTTTTAGCGAATTAAAGGCTCGAATTAAATTTTATTATCAATGTTACCCCCACCGTCAAAATTCGAACATTTCATCCATTAGTCCGTCTATTTGACCCACGTTGACGTTTGATTGAGGGTTATTTTCGGCATTAGGCGCGGATTGAATTAGCAACCTCTCCTCTCTCACACACTTCGCACTTCTCTTTCACATTGGTAGGGTAGGGTTAGAAAGGGACCGGAATTTGGGCGGGAAAAAGGACGAAATCTAAGGTTGGAATCGAGGGAATCTGAAAGCTTTTTCATAAAGGTTCTTTTGGCTCTGTTGATTCGACGCAGCATGAGTCTGGATGTGTTGCCTTTGCAGGTGCAGAACAGAGGGCCTCCTCCCAAGTACAGTAAGTAATCGATTTTCCCAATTTGAAATTGTTTAAGCTTGTGTGGTCCTTGGTGTCGGTTGTTTGCACATTTTGTGGTGTTGTCTGATATGCTGTTTTGAATATGAAACACTTGTGGTCCCGAAGCATTTGTGTTGTTTTGTCTGCATAATTATAGGTGGACCTGAGTGAATTTGAAGTTTAGAATGGTAGTTGGGCAGTAAAGAAAATTTGGTGTGGTAAAATAGTGGTTTTATATATAATTTTCTGTTTTTTTTAGGTGATCCAGATTTGTTCTCCCTAGAAATTCACCATGGAGGTTATATTTCAGAGGGGAAGTATGTTCGGGGTAAGGTTACTTGGGCAGACAACTGTAATGCTAACCACCTGTCAATGCTTGACCTGTTTGATGTTGCTATCTCTCTAGGATATGACCATAAAAAAATACAGTACCACTACTGGAACAAAAGAAGGGGGTTTGTTCCAATTGAAGTAGATGCCCATGTAGTTGAGTTTGTGGAGTATACACCTACTTCTAGAGTTCAACCTTTATATCTCTCATATAAGAATCAACCGCATTTCCCAGAGAGCCAGGCATCTGCATCTACTCCACAATTGGGGTTGGAAGTAGAAGTTGAAACTGAAATTGATGTTGGTGAGTTGGGGAACCAGTTTGTAGAAGTGGATGTTGATTTAGATGATGATGGTTATGATGAGGTACATAAGGAGGGAGATAATGAGGCAGATGACAGTGAAGATGATGAGGCTGAAGATGATGATAGTGTAGAAGAGGCTGAAGATGATGATAGTGTAGAAGAGGCTGAAGATGATGACAGTGAGACAGACATTGAGTTGATTGACTCCGAGTTTGAGCAGTCAGATGAAGAAGGGTTGAAGAGAGTCTTGGAAGAGGATGATAACTTGTTTGATAAACATGTAGTTGATGAAGAAAATGATGAATACAATGAAGAACCTGGTGAGGTTGACAGTGAAGACTACAATACCGACGATCTTGTAAGTCTTGATGAAGAATCTGATGAGGGTGAAGGTGTGAAAAACCGTAATCGCAGAAGAAAAGCTCCTAGATTTAAGCAGTTTAGAAGAGAATCTGATTTGCTGAAGCCAACATTTCATTTGGGAATGGAATTTACCAACATGGAGCAGTGTAGGGAAGCAATAAGGTATTATGCAGTTTCATGTGCAAGGCCATTGAAGTGGGTGAGGAATGATTCGAATAGGGTGAGGCTCAAATGTGAATGAGATAAAAAACAAAAGGTTCCATGTCCTTGGATGCTATATGCTTCTCATGTGGGGAAAGGTCCAAGTACAAGGATTAAGACATATGTTCCAAGGCATACATGTGGAAGGAGGCAAAGAACCAAGTATGCCACTTCATCATGGCTGTCTAAGAGGTTTGATGAGGAGTTAAGAGATAATCCCAAAATGAAAGTGACAGATTTCATGAAGTTAATAAGGAAACATTATGCCATAGATGTAACTGAGGCTCAAGTTTATAAAGCCAAGAGTTTTGCAAAAAAGAGAATTCTAGGCAGTATTGAAGAGCAATATGGTAAGTTGTGGGATTATTGTGAAGAGTTAAAGAGCAATAACCCTGGCAGTACTGTTATTGTGAAAACTGAATTGCAAGGTGAGAATCCTATTTTCAAGAGGATTTATGTATGTTTTGGAGCACTTAAAAAGGGATTTGTGGAAGGATGTAGACAAGTGGTGGGTTTTGATGGGTGCCATGTTAAGGGGTCTCATCCAGGGCAGATTCTAAGTGCAGTTGGGATTGATGGAAATAATGGGATGTATCCAATTGCTTTTGCGGTTGTTGAAGTTGAAAATACAGAGACTTGGGGTTGGTTCTTTGACATATTCTTTCAAGATGTAGGTATTGAAAATGGCAATGGATGGGTTTTCATTACTGATAAGTAAAAGGGTTTGGGGAATGCCCTTCATGCTTTGATGCCCAATGCTGAGTACAGGCATTGTGTGAGGCACTTGCACAATAATTTCAAGCTTGCAGGCCATACTAGTGCAGCTTTCAAGCAGAGGTTGTGGGCAGCAGCTAGGGCAACAACAATACCTGTATTTGAAGCTGAAATGGAGCAGATGTTGGGTCAATCTCAGGCAGCTTATAAGTGGCTTCAGGAGAGACCAGCTGCTCATTGGAGTAGATCACACTTTAGTACAGTCCCAAAGTGTGATATACTTCTAAACAACTTGTGTGAGTGTTTTAATGCTGCAATTCTAGAAGCAAGAGATAAGCCCATTGTTACTCTTTTGGAGAGAATTAGAACCTACTTGATGCTTAGAATGGCTAGACTTAGAGAGACAGTGTGGCCCCATGAGGTTGGTCCAAGAATATTTGGTATTGTGGAGAAGAATTCAATTGAAAGTGGCCACTGCATAGCTTTGTATGCTGGTGGGGGGAAGTATCAAGTTAATAGCATGTTGGGAGCTATGTTTGTTGTGGATTTAGAAAGGCATACATGTACCTGCAGAAAATGGGACTTAAGTGGAATTCCTTGTCCACATGCCTTGGCTTCAATAGCAAAGAGTGAGCACAGCCCTCTGGATTTTGTGCATGCACTTTACAAAAGGCCGGCATATGATAGGGCTTATGAGGGCTATATATCTCCAATGCCTAGTCAAGCATATTGGAGAAAAACAGGGCATGTACCTATCAAGCCACCTGTTTATCGCATCCAACCAGGAAGGCCCAAACTTAGCAAAAATAGAGAAGCTGATGAAATACCAAAAGGGGCAACAAAACTTAAAAGGTATGGCATTGTAATCACGTGCCGCAACTGTGGACAAGAAGGTCACAATTTTGCTGGTTGTCCCCAACTTCGACAGGTTTTAATTGTTCTTAATTTGTTTGTTTACATATTTCCTTTTGTTGAAAATGGCTATGTTAACATGTGATTGGACTGTTTTTACTATATTAACATGTGATTTGTTGTTCTTGACAATGAAGGGGCAACCTAGAGGTAGAGCAAGATGCGGTAGAAGGGGAAGAGGAGCTGTGAGGGGAAGAGGTGCAAGGGGAAAAGGAGCTGCAACTGCTAATGGAGATGTTGATACTACAAGTGTCAATGCAAGTGGAACAACTGCAAGTGGAACAACAACTGTCAGAGGTGTTAAGAGAGGCAGATGTGTTGTCAGTGAACAACAACAAACTCAGGCCAGACCAAAGTTTAATGTAAGTACTTGGATTATTGTGGTGTGCTTTGAATCAATCATTGCATTATTGAAGGCTTAAGGGATCTATGCTTGGAACAGGTGAAAAGAGGAGCTCAGGCCCCCTATGTCATAAGGAAGACCAATGTATTTGCTGATTCACAAGCTGGCCAAAGTTCACAAGCTCCTTCAGGACCTGCCCCAAGGTCACAAGCTCCTTCAGGACCTGCCCCAAGTAAACAAGCTCCTTCACAATCTGTCCCACATTCACAAGGTCCTTCACAACCTGCCCCAAGGTCACAAGCTCCTCCACAACCTGCCCAAAGTTCACAAGCTCATCAAGGTTCAAGTTCACAACCTCAACCTATGGTAACTTCTCCAAAAAGGCCTAGGTTAAAATCTCCAGCAAAACGAATAAGGCCATGGAGAGTTTAGTCAGTAATTTGAAGTGAATGGTTCAAGAGTTGTTATGTTTATTTTGGTGTTCTAGATCATCTTGGTTTGCAATCTATTTGCTAGTATATTGTTGAACTGATTTTGATATGAAGTGAATGGATGAAGATGTATTTTTGAAACAGAATTTGGACAAGCTTTTATGTAATCACATGTGAATTCAAATGTTGTATATTTTGGCCTTTGAAGTGCAGTTCATTTGGTGTGATAGTTACTATTTCAATGGTCAAAATGACAGCTTGCATTTTCATTCACCAAAACAGTTCTTACATTGTCAATTACACACCCTTTCTTACCCTTACAAAAAGTCAATCACCCATCTCTTTCTCACCATTACAAATTGCCAATTACCCATCTTTCTAACCATTACAAAATGCCAAGCACTCATCCCTTTCTAGCCCTTACAAAATGCCAACTACCCATCCATTTCTACAGCTGCCCATTTGTGCCTTTATCTTCATTCAAAATCAAGCACAAAATAACCCCAAACATGCACAATGACACCCAAAACCATGGGTTTTTCAGCTTCGAATTCCCTTTCTTTTTTTTCTGCTTCCAAACTGTTAATTCTCCTCAGCAGTCCTGGAATTATTTGCTTAGATCTATTGCACATAACAGGGTCACCCCACTCCCACATTTGACAACGTTTCTGCAAACCCACAGTTTTCAAAGGTGGAAATTCAAAACTGCAAATTTGAAACCCAAACTTCAAAATTCAACTCACCTGTGCACAAACATAAAATCTTTGTCCTGGATGTGAAGAGGTCCACGAAGTCTGAATTTTTGCAACCTTCCCACAGTAGCAGACCTGTGATGGCAACATCCATGGATTGCCATCTTCCAACTCTGAACTCCCTATGTGTGCGTTCGTCCTCATCTCTATATCTCTCTCTCTCTCTCTCAGCAACCTTCAATTTCGTTCTATTCCAACCTTCGATTTCGTCCTTTTTTCCGCCCAATTTCCGGTCCCTTTCTAACCATACCCTACCAATGTGAAAGAGAAGTGCGAAGTGTGTGAGAGAAGAGAGGTTGCTAATTCAACCCGCGCCTAATGCCGAAAATAACCCTCAATCAAGCGTCAACGTGGGTCAAATAGACGGACTAATGGATGAAATGTTCGAATTTTGACGGTGGGGGTAACATTGATAATAAAATTTAATTCGAGCCTTTAATTCGCTAAAAAAAAGGTCAGGGGGTAAATTGAGAATTATGTACAAATTCAGGGGGCAATTCAGCAGAATACCCTTTGCATTATTGTCTTTGGGAACTATCTAACAATTTTGTCCATATCTTTTAAAACTGTTACAATATTCACCATTTCGTCTGTCAAACTATGAACTTAACCATCTTTTAGCACTTTGTGAATTCATTTTTTACTTGTATGAATACTAGGTTAGGTTAGTGTTATTTCCATTATTTTTCACTTGGCCATATATAATTTATTGAGTTTACACAACATGAATTTAGCGTACAGGCAAATTGAATTTTGCTTCAAGAAAACAACGAATATACTCATAAATAATGTCATTGTAGTATGACGATTGTAAATTGTAATTTGAAATTTTATTTTTTTTGAAAATTTGTAAAAGACAATGACCAGGCTCATATAGGTATAGAGTGACTGATTTTTTTTCTTCTTTCTTTTAAAGTTTTGAAGTGCGTGACTTAGCCAAATTGTATGTTGGAATGACGAATTAATGTGATGGATTATTATGTGATTTAGTGATTGTGTTTTGTTTGTTGACCCCATATCCTCAGTTCAACTCAACTGGTGTAGGTGCCGTCTGAATTTGTATGCGTGTTTTGGTTTATGTGAGCTCCAAAACACCAAAAAAAAAAAAAAAAAAAACACAAGTCCACATAACATAACCCTTTGACTAGGACTCGGTCTATACCGTTTAGCCATGCTTTAATTTCAGGTTTACTTTTCTACCTAAGTTATTAATTTCTATAATAATAAATAATAAAAGAAGTGGAAAAATAAAAGAAAGAAATCTCCGGTTGGTTGTTCAATGCATGAATGAGTGTTGATTTGGGTGCATGCACATTTTTCTTTTGCTTTGCTATAAAGAATGCTAATCCTTTATTGGTGCTCAAAAGAAATAATAAATATATTGAAAGATAGAAAGAAAAAAAGAGAGAAAGAGAATCAAGTGTTATGTCCACTAGTTTTCCTTTATCTCTCTTTAAAGGCCATGTAATGACTCGTATATATTTGAAAATTATTTTGAGACCCTACTCCCATGAGTTGCCACATTTCTATGACATCCAAATGAAGTATGCAATGGAATGGTGTTGAGTAAATATTCTTAATCACTTTAATTATTATAAATTTTTTATCATATGCAGATGTCGGTCACTCATATTATAACACGTGAATTAGTAACAACACGTGACATTATCACTTTCACACCTATATATTTTCCAAAATAACAGTAATTTCATATATGAGAATAATCTAATTCTTCCAACCCAGTCAATCCGTTTGGACAGGCTTTGATAACTTCATCGGATTTGACTGGATCTCCAAACATACCTAGATTTGTTGATAAATATTTCTGTAAAATCTAATTAAATCTGGTTAGTCACATACTCACACACTTGGGAAGTTAAAAAGTAATTTCATGAAGTGAATATCGATCAGCGGTCGTGGTCTTGATTTAAAGTTTCAACCGATGGTCAAATACGTTGAGAATCAAATGAATGAACGATGGTGATTTAAAATAGCAGCAAAGAGCAAAGACCAGTATGTCCTTTTTTCTTCAAACTTCAAACTGCACTTCAATATATGAAAGTTTCCACATTTTGAAAGGTCCAAGTTCCAACTGAGGAGGGCACGTGTATGTATATATATATATATCTTCATTCATCCTCATGCAATGCAAGATGGTCAACACGACAACACACTGATATTTTGGTGGCATCGTGCCCACCACCATTATTCAAACTTTTCAAATATGGGGGCTTTTTTTATTTTTTATTTAGAATTAACACTGACTAGTCTCGCACTTCAATTAATGGTTAGAATTTCTCCTACTCTCTTTTACTTATATATTTTTGCTTTAATTTCCAGATATCTTCCAAGTCTTCTCTAGGTCTGGTCTTAGTTTCTGGCCTATTTTTTGGGTCTTGCTATTAATATACTTGTAATTTCATTTCTAAACTGTTAATATTCGTGTGTTTGGATTGTTATTGACTTATTCTTTGTATGTTTGGATTGCTATTTTGGAAGTGAAATATTCTAGTCTTTGTTGTTAGTTTTTTTTTATGGTCAAATGTGTCTTTTAGAAAGATTTCTAAGCTGATTTATGGTGAAATAACCAAAGGGGTTTATGATCAACTATGTTATAACTTCAAGCAATCGACTTGTAAATTTCTCAAGTGTTGGATATACAAGAAAGAAAAATAAAAGCAGAGCTAAACTTCAAAACATTTGGGCCAAAACCCTAGCCCACAATAAGGGCTCAAATGGCTCACTTAGAGCCCAATATATATATGTGTACAATTTTGGATAAAAAGTCAACAATCTTCGTTCTGGCGGAATTTTGAAATATCGATATCCTTTCTGAATAACCCTTTTTTTTTCTTTTTTTTTTTAAGTGTATCAAATAACACCTTTGATGAATATGAATAAAAGAATGTCATGGACTGAGAATTGTAACTATAACGGTCCAAACCCAAAATAAAAAAATTATCGGAGGTTCAAACCTGACTTTGAAGTTTGAAAGTAATTAGATTTATTAAGTCTATATATAATAACATTCAACAATGTACTTTTCTTGTGCTTCATACTTCTAAATAGGGGTGGGCATCTTAAACCGAAATACCGAAACCGTACTCTAATCGTACTGTACCATATCGATTTCATACCTTTTCAGTACCGTACCGTATCAATAGAGTATGCTATGGTAGCGGTATCAAGATTTTGGTACCGATCAATACCGTACCGTTCCGAATAGTACTTAAATATAATTTTGATTGCCTTTGTGTGTATGTTTATAGAGCCTTTTTCTTTGATTCATTTGATAATTAAAAGCTTTTTCTTTGATTTATTTGGCAAAAGTCATCTTTCTTCAAGCAACTCAATTAGTAATTTTTGATTTATAGGTGAAAAGGTTTTCATGATGAGAATATAATAAATAAAATAGTTGTAAAATATTCAACCAAGATCCTTTGAGTGAAAGAAACAGTATGTATTTTTATCTCTTAATAAAATTAGTGCCTATCACCGTTTGATTTTAGGATTATCCTTAAACTCTTTACTTTTGATTTGTAGAAAAGTCACTTAGAATCTTGATTAAGATGGAGGCTTTTTTTCTTTTGGTTAAATGGCAGGCCTAAGCTGACAACAAACTAAATTAACAAGGAATGACCCTGGGTTGAACTTGTTCTTTCCAATATATAACTAAGTTTGAACTTGTTCTTTTCACATTTTAAAAGTGGAGTTGTTGTGAGCTTGATATTAAAGCCCTGCGGGTATGAAGATGAAAATATGGAGTGAGGATGTGTCACAATGCTTAATTGTGTTCATTTGACATAAGACTTTTATGAGATAGTCATAGACTCGGATAATTGGAAACTAAGTTAAGAGGTGACACGATCAGAATTAATGTTACATCTTAAGTGACAAAGACCATCTCATCACGTGGCATGTCCGACCAACCTCACAAACGAGAGTTTTAAATCCGTGTATTTTGATCTCATCCAACTCCACGCACTTCATGTGTGAATTCCCACAAAAACATCCCCACATTGACTGTCTTTGTGCATCGTGGGCTTAATTAGACTGCAATCTTTCTAGAAAGCAGCTAAATTATTAGATGATCAAAAATATTGATCGTGATTCGTGTGTGGAAGATGAATTGTGGGCTTTAATTCCCTTATAGGCCTTGGGCAGGAAAGCCCAATTAGTTAATGAAGATGAAAGAGAGAGAGAGAGAGAGAGAGAGAGAGAGAGAGAGAGAGAGATTCTTCTGACTTTTAACTAAACTACTGGTGCAAGCAACAGCTGCTACACTGGAAACTTTGGGCTGTGGAGTCTGTTTATAGCCAATTAATGAAGATCAGTAAAAGGGTATATTCTTCCTAGTTACTATTTATTTTCGGGATAAATTGTAGTAATAATTCCTGAACTGTGTTTCTAGTTACATTTTTGTCTCTAAACCCCAAAAGTAGTTGATGTCGTACTCGAATTAGGTTCCACGTTGCACTCGTGGTCCACGAATTGCCCCTAGTTACATTGTCTTGGCTCTTTATTTACTATTTGACGCGCATATCTAATATATTATCAATCGAGCCACGGAAGCGAAGAAGATGAGAAAAGCAGGCTAGATATTGTACAGCATGCGGAAAAATACACCAACTTGATTCTATTCTCTTTTCTTTTCTTTTTTTCTCTTTGGGCAAACATATGCAAGTTTTATCACTTTGGTTGATAGCAACAGTACCTTTCTCGTGCAACGCAAACTAAGAGCCAGAGATTAAGCAGTATATAATATATATGGAATCTGATCTCTCTGATCTCTCTGATCTTTTTCTTTCACTGACGTTTATGAAGTTGAAAACTTAAAAGAAACCATTGATGGCCTGCTGCTGAGGCCCTGAGCAAAAAGAGAAGGAAAATCAAAACCTTTCTAAAGCTGGGTACGTGGTTAAGCTGTTTTGCTGCTACAAAATCAAAACCTTTCACCCCAAAATAATTGTGCAGAAGAAAATATTGAGGCTGGGAATTTGGGATTTGCTTTATTTCCAAAGCCATGTTTATTTGTGTTACGTCTGTAAATACCAGTGAGAAAGCAGTAACGAAGCTTAGCTGCATCAGTAAAAGCTGGTTTGTGTGTTATTAATTGTTGCAATAGTTTATAACTAAATTAAAGCCGAAGTAAAATACATAGGGTGTACGCCGTGCGTTTCAGAGAGACAATACGGCAACAATTATTTATGATGTTGTTTCACAGAGAGAGAGAGAGAGAGAGAGTAGAGAGATGAAACGAAAAAAAGAAAAGCACATTGACAACTCTCCATTGACAACTCTACCGAGTTAAGGAAACTGTGTCTCTGTCTCTCTCAACTCTCCATTGACAAGTTCCCTCTCTTATTTGGCATGAGCTTATTGAGCTGTTCCTTTCCTTCCTTTTCAACCAACACCCTATCAATGTTTAATAAAAGGAAAATGCTATGCATTGGCCGAAACCAGGAATTTTTTAACGGATATGCAATTTTGAAATGCCAAAAAGTCTTTGTGGATTGAACATTTAAGACTTTTCACCTAAATTAACTTTAGGTCCGTTCATGCATTCATATCATACATGAAAAAAAAATTATGTAAAAATATTGACTAAGTATGAAAAATGGTTTTTTGAAATAATCACTTTCTCAAGATAATTTTTTGCGGCTTTTATTTCTTACACATCAAATAAGAAAACTTGATTTTATGGGATTTTAGTATGAAGTGTATATTGACTTAATGAGCCATAATTTTTATCCTAAATCGTATTTTGCACTAAAACCGATTTTTCATATTTTGATTTGGTGGGAATTTGATTTTCTAGTATTTTTATTTGAGTCCAAATGAGGGGTACTAAGGTTTAGGCTAGTACAAACAAAGATTGTTTATGTGTTAATTGTTCTTGTTAATTCATATTTTCAGTTAACAGTGGTTAATCAATGACTTTTAACTTTCATTGAATTTATGAGTACTAATAAGCATTAAATTTTTTGTTTCAAGCTTGTAAGGTAGCAGGTAAATGAAAGGAAATTGCATTGATTCATTGATTTACTGTATGAGGTTATTCCCAAAAGTATTAATGGGAAATTTGATACGATTTTGGTTATGCCATTCATTTTTTATATGCAAAATTAGTGGGAGCTGAGTTTATTCCACTTAAATTCATTATTTTCTTGGAGAAAATTCAGTTATTTTGTTTGCTACTGTTTGGTTCAATTTTTTAATAAATTATGTGACTTCAGTTTTATGTTTATTATTCTTGACAAATAAATCCAGTTACATGTCATCATGTAGTATAGCTAGATACAGTCACTGCATAAGACATGAATTCATACCAGAGTAAAGGAGAGATGTTGGTAATCTCTTAAGAGAGGGCGTATGAACGAAAGTGACCTTTGTAAACACAAATTAAGTTTGGTCATGATCATTTTGCGTTCTAGTCTTGACGGTGACTTGATTAGGAATTATAATTGAGTTGAATTCTATAGGCCGTACAGTAATTGATATTGAGTTCTTGATGATTATTAGACCAAGTGGGAGACTGTTAGACATATAGATGTCTATCTCATTAAAGTGTGGTCTTATAATCATCAAAGGATTCTAAGACTTGATATCAATTAGGAGTTCAAATACAACTAAACCGCTCTATTAAAGTTAGTGTACCTTATTTACATTGTAAACTTAAGTAAATTGACTAATATAAAAATAAATTAAAGTAAATGCTTAAAATGGAAATAAGGTAATCTGTAATAGGTCCGTCACTGCTATGCATATATACCACATTATGTACTACCTCGCTAATAAAGGTGGGCTCCACCTCTATTAGAAAGGTAATATATAAATGCGGTAAGCTAAACATTATCCTTAATTAAAACAATCCTATTTTCTCTACCAAATTAGGAGGTGGCCATTTTAAAAAGTACTTGTTGCATTAAATGTTAGGGTTAATCATTAAATTCATATGTCAACTACCTATATCACGTGGTTAACAACTCTACTCCACTCTACTCGGCTCATTTTTCTTCGTACTTTATGTGAAGAACAACTTAATGTATGCACATGCGCGTCAAACTGTAAATATAGAGTAAGTAAGTAAAAATGACAACTTCCAAGAGAAAGAGTCAAACTGTCGGTTAATATGGTCGGAGCAGTATTGCTCTTTCCTCCCAACCCTCATAATAACAAAAATTAAGTTATTCAATTCAACCAAAAATAGATGGTGAATGAACATTTAGTATGGTAACATTCAATCTCCACTTGGTCTCGTACCCAAAAGAAAAGAAGAGGAAAAAAGGACAGTTTATATCTCATGTAGGACAGCCCAAAAAAAAGCCTGGAATAATTGAAATTTGTGTGGGTTCCATTTTGTACCTAATGTAATGTTTTGTTTGTCCAATTTTTGATTTCCTTCTTGGGAGTGGAGCCTTCTTTTATTTGATAGATTATCAAATTCTTAATGAAGGCCAACAACTCTGCGCGCTCCTTCCAAAAGGACCAAAAGTGTTGTTGGGCCTCACCCACCAATCTTTTTTTGTAGGAGGATAGGAACCAGGAAATTTCTCTTCGGATGCACAGGCACAGGATCTTCTTAAATTCTTACTTTAATCCCTATCTACCAACGCTACATGATACATCGCTAACACAAACAAATTTCACTTTCCATGCACTAGGAAATTTCTCCTTTCTTTTCAATTGCAAGTTCCATACCAGGACTTATTAATTGCTTTAATTCAAAAATAATATTTTATCTAATTATTTTTAACTTTGCTTATTAAAAAAATTAATGTTATTTGTATTACATTTATTTATAACATTATTGACTATCTTTCTAATATCGATGAACCCGCTAATCGACAATATAATCAATAAATATAATACAAATAGCAACATCCATTAAAAAAATATTCGTGAAATGACTATTTGTTAAATTGGATTTTTATATTAACTGTTTTAAGTTTTTAATATTTTAATTAGAATAGTGACTTCTCTTGGAAAGCGTAAATAACCCAAAAAGCTGCTTAACTCGGTAGAAAAGTAAAGGGCGCTGCGAAAAGGTAAATAATAACATTCCTCTGTTTGAATTTTGGGAGAGTAGAAGAAATAAACCAAACGACCAGAGCAAAAAACCAGGTTGAGCATCTCTGTGAATCCAAAAACCGACTGTCGGTAATTCCAACAAGCCCCACTGTTTGTGTCATCGGGTTGACTAACTATGCCTTTGTATTGGTACACGTGTCACTCCGTTAGAAAACACAACAATCACAGCCGGGGTAACTTTATCAACCACGATCATGTTCTCCGTGGTCAACGCTTTATCTTCACTATTGAGTATTGTTCCCGCGTGATAGTCACGTTTCCATCTCAATCATCGAAGTCTCCCAAATCCCCAACGTAGAGACTGTGTTTCACGCCCTCATAAGGAAAACCAGTCGCTTTCTTATAAACACTAAACTGAAATTATTAGGCCCCCTAAAAAAAAAAAAAACTAAAATTATTTACTCAAAAATCTCTAAATAATAATATTTTTTTGGGGGATAAGAAATAATAATTTATTTTGAGTATAATTCCAAACTACAACTTAATAGTGTAACATGTTGAATTGTCTTAATAGTCGAACATCATCCACTAACACATACATTAATTAGTATTTTAAGATTAAGGAATTAGTGTTATTATTTTTAAACTCACACTTAGAGTTTATCTTACACACCAATGAGAGTTAGTTGAGTTGGTAAGGATCGTCATCTTCGCTATCAAGATTTAAGTTTGAGTCTCGCTACAGACAATCCCTCTTGGTGAATAATATATAAAAACCAAAAAAAGAACTGAGACCCATCTTTAAGTCCTTGAATAAAAGCTCTCCCCCTAAACTTTTGAAAAACCCTAGAATTTATCTTACAAAAAAAAAAAGTATTTGTGGACTTGTATAGTCTAAAGGTACTAATTGATAAAACTTCACCTTGCAAAACCAACTTAAAAGGAAGGTGAGATGACTACGCTATCAATTGTTACACATTAAATTTTTATCTCTCTATGTCTTGCTTGAAATTTATTTTTATATGAATTGTGAGTCGAGAGTGCAAAATCTTAGAGATTTTTTAGGGCTGAATACATATTGGTATATTTCTATGAAAATCATTCCTTATTGTAGTGATTTGTGGTTGAGATTTCCAAATTTGAGAGTAAAAGTTCAAGTCTCCTCTATGAAAATCATTCTCTCAAATAAATTAGTTGAGAGTTTAGTTCATTTAATATTTTAGTCATTTTTTTTGGTTTTTGGATCATTAATGTTTTAGTCAATTTTCTTTTGTATTTAAATTGTTCTGATTCCATCTAATATATAAAAATACGGGGCAAAAAGAAAAAGGAAAAATATAGGACAGGCGTGAAGGCTTCTCAGATAAAACCCTTCGTCTGCTTGCTGCAATTGGCGCTCTCTCTCTTATAAGTCCAGAGAGAGAAACACATTCAGAGATGGATATGGGCATGAGCTTAAGTTTTTCTCTTTTCCTTGTGCTTATTGTATAATGAGCAAAGCTTTTATTTTCTTCTTCTCAGAAGAAGATGGCTCTGCAAGAAGAACCCCAAGAGCTACAGAACCCTCCAATGGCTTTTGACGCTTTGTTTTGTGAAGAAGGTCTTGAGGAAGATTTGGGAGACAATGGTATTGAGGAAGAGAGTGAGGGTTGTGTTGGGAATATGGAAAAGCAGTCAACTTTCCCTCTGGTTTTGCTAGAAAATGACTTTTTTTGGGAAGATGATGAACTTGCCTCTCTAATCTCCAAAGAGGAACAGACCCATGTGTGTTTCAGTGGTTCAATCTCAGATGAGCCTTTAATGGCGGCTAGGAAAGAGGCAGTGGAGTGGATTTTGAGTGTTAAGGCACACTATGGGTTCTCTTCTTTGACTACTGTTTTAGCTGTGAACTACTTTGATAGGTTCATTGCCAGCCTACGGTTTCAGAGGGACAAGCCTTGGATGAGTCAGCTCGCTGCCGTCGCTTGTGTGTCTTTGGCTGCCAAAGTGGAAGAGATCCATGTGCCCCTTCTCTTAGATTTGCAAGTATGTGTAATGCCCATATTCAGTTTTGGTGTTTGTTAAATTGCTAGACTATTGTGTTTCTTGGTCCAGTTCTTCTGTAATCAATCAATGTGGTTTTTTTTTCTTCTTCCTATTGTGTTTAGGTGGAGTCGTCAAAGTATGTATTTGAAGCAAAGACCATTCAAAGAATGGAGCTTTTGGTGCTATCAACTCTTGGGTGGAGGATGAATCCGGTAACTCCAAATTCATTCTTTGATCATATTATCAGGAGGTTTGGTTTGAAGATCCACTTACATTGGGAGTTTCTGTGGAGATGTGAGCGCCTCCTTCTATCTGTCATTGCTGGTGAGCAAACAACAGGGCTCTCTATTTCATTTATACTCAATGGGTTTATTAGCATCAAACTTATATAAAATTGACCAAAATGTATGCACAATGACACCAGTTGGCACTAAATCTCATCTTCCATATCGAATTTTAATCGCAGATTCCAGATTTATGTGCTTCATGCCTTCCATATTAGCTACTGCAACAATGCTTCATGTTATTGATGAGATTGAGGCATTTAATCCTGTGGAATACCAGAGTCAGCTTATGAATGTACTTAAAGTCAGTAAGGTTTGTACTTAAAGACATGGATTTCTCAGTTATGTAATTTATTCTCTCCTGCTTCAGAAAATATAATGTAATCTAAACTTGATGTCCTAAATAGTTGAGTATTATGATGTTTTTTTACAGGACAGAGTCAATGAGTGCTACAAGCTCATCCTGGAACTATCAGGCAGCTATGGCAACATCCACAACCAGAGCCACAAACGAAAGCATTTATCAGTACCCGGCAGCCCTAATGGAGTTATTGATGCATCTTTCAGCTGTGATACATCAAACGATTCGTGGGCTGCAGCATCACCGGTCTCATCCTCACCAGATCCTCGATTTAAAAGGAGCAAACTGCAGGACCAGCAGATGCGGTTGCCTTCTCTAAATCGTGTGTCTGTGGATGTGCTTAGCAGTCCTCATTAATCTCTTCTTGTCTATTGTCTACTATTAAACATGGTAGAATATACAATCCCTCTTTTGCATATTATATTATTGGCGTTATCTATCTTAAGGTGCAATTAGTATGTTCTATGCTATATGATTCCTTTTGTGGCCAAACTGTGAAAATGAATCGGTATATATATATATATCTCTCTCTCTCTCTCTCTCTCTCTCTCTCTCTCTCTCTCTCTCTCTCTCTCTCTCTCTCTCTCGATGAAGAGATAGTTTGGACGGGGCAGGACAGGACAGGAGGGGGAGGTGTGTGTGTGTGTTTAAGGATGAATGGAAGAAATCGTGTCTGATCTGCCATATTAGGGTGTTGATATACCTCTTTTTATCTAGAAAAATAACTGCAAGACATCCTCTTGATCTCAGCTTAATGTTGTTTTAGCAACCTATTAATCTTATGTTAGGTCAAGTGGTATGGGGGTGGGGTGAAGGGTAGATTGTAGAAGTCCAGGTTCAATTTATTTTGTAAGTAAAAAGAGGAATGGAAGAATGTTAAAGCCAGAGGTGGAGATGGGTGACGCTAGTAATTTTTTGTACCAAACAATAAAGGGGTAAATGATGGACAGCAAAAGTCTTTGGTTCCTCTGTCTGATTGAACAAACCAATGACTTTGGAGTTTAGGGTTTAGGTGAATAATGAGCAGTGTGTTTGTTAGCAGGTTTATTAAACTAGATTAGAGAGAGAGAGAGAGAGATTGGAATGTCAAATAGCTGAAGTTCAAAATATCTAAAGCTATAAGATTAGGTAATTTGGGTGGGGTGCTCTTACCAACAGACCAAACACACCATTAGACTCCCTTGTACACAACCAATATTTTCTTGCCAACAATTTTTTCCTGCTTTAGAGGCTTTTGCATTTTGTGTTTGTGCTATATGCATAAAACCAGTATTCATGAAGTATTCTCACATTTCTATCATGTTAAATGAAGTGATATACATTATCTTAAATGGAGAATACTTGCAGTAATGCGTTTGTCTACTCTGCTTCACACTGAGTAACTAGACTCAATGATGAAGCTTGATCGTAGTACATATAAACTATGCATAGTCCTAAATAAGCTTCTAGTGTGTGAACAGTTCTTTTCTAATCAATTGGACTCTAAACTCTACGGTCTAAATAGTTTATTGTGACCTTATTTAGTCACATTGACTTCTTACTCTTTGGGTCTCTCTGAAGTGCCCTATCAACACCTCACTCTCTTCTTCGTTTTCTTCTTTTGATCCAACACCTAATTTTAAATATGCCTTGTGTGTAGTATAAAATCCTATATTTGCAAATAACCAGTTGTTTAGAGAATGAGCAATGTGACTCTGTTGCATTTACAAGTCAGATTCTGTCAGTCAATTGCAAGAAGGCAATTAGCAATTAAAATATGTCAATGTTTTTATTAATGTTATCGTCTTCGTATGTTCGTGCAACAGTCTACGAGTTAAAAAATCTCGTTTGTATTTTTTACATTTGTGTGTGGTTGCATTCAGAAGTTAGATTTTGTCATTGCAAACCAAAAAAAGAAAAAGAAAAAGAAAGAAGCAATTATCCAAATGAAAAATGTTGATTCGTAATGCCGTCTTATAGTTGAGTCTGCAAGTTATTAAGCACCTGATTTTGAACATTTTTGCAGTTGTGTGCCTGTATGTTGTACTAAATGCAGTTTCCTTCCCAGTATGATATGCCATTTCCTGTCAACTGTTTCTCATGTCCAAGGGAACTCAGACACTATCAAATCCCGTATCGTTTGAAATGAATATACCTCATAATACTATGTGAAAGTTGTCTGAATTCATTGGAACTTCCACTAAGGACTTAATAGCTGACAGTTTCTTCCAGCAACTTGTTCATGTGATCGAATGAAAATCCCAGTAAATGCATTAGATGAATTGTGGTTGGGGATGCCCTTGTAGAAGATTAGGAAATTTCTAGATTCTGTAAAATAGCTTTGCATCGAATTTAAACGGAGGAGGATAATAGGTCATTGATGCATTTAGAAACCAGTCTGAAATAAGTAAAAGAGAAGCAGGATGGAGAAGACATGTAGCTTTGAAATTAGGTTTGCAGATATGGGAATTTGTGTGGATATCTTTGTTCTTGTTGTCGGTGGTCCTGCCCTGCCTTTTGTCTTTAAGTTGGTTAAAAGTTTGGCTACATCTCTTTCTTATCATAAGTCGCATGCAAAGAGATCATGAAAAATAAAGATTCTTCAAAAGTTTTGAGCCAACGAATCAGAGCCTGTTTGCATATTTTCTTCAACCCCTTTTTGCCTTTTGTCTTTTAACATTTACGCGTGCCAATTCATACTGAGAGAGAAGTGAGAAACTTGGAAGAGTCAAGGTCAAAAATTTTAACTTCAAATCATATGACAAAGAACTACTTATGTTTGTTTCTCAAGCCACATGGCAATCACCGCATTGTCAAAATGACAACTCCATGTATGATCCATCTATCTCACCAAACATTATGATGTCTTTGATGCCAAAGAGCGCAGACCAGTCCAAAGCTCATAGCCAGGTACAGAATCTTGTTGGTTGTAATTGATGTGGGTTTTAAATGCCAAAATCAATGTTAACAATGCATGGTTGTAGTTTTAATGCATGAAAAGAATGTATTGTGAAAATTTGAGTAATTGGCACAGCAAAGCCAGAGCCAGAGCCATGAAATTTTCAACATCTAAATGCCTCACTAGGACTAGGAACAGGAACAGGAACAGGGAGAGTAGGGTCCTCTCCAATTGAGCAAAAAAAGTGGCTTCACATGTTTGCAATTATCATACATAAATGTTTGTGTATTCACTAAAATTAATTCACAAATTGGATGAGGTTGGCTATTTGGTTATTTCCATTGATGAGCTTCTGATCAAAATAAATTATAGACTAGCTCCATTTGTTGCAGCTCACCTCCACATATTCATTGTGTTTGGATAGACACCTTGGAAGAAGTAAGCATCCACTTGCATGAAACGGGGATAATGTTGTTTTGTTATCTCCGGCCAATAAAGCTATGACACGCCTGATAACATTTCCACATGATATCGGCCGGAAATAGCAACTAAATTTTTCTCCCCTAATGTTATCCCGTTGCAATCAAGTTTTTCTCCTCTAATGGGCTAGAGAGACTCATTGTTTGCATCAGTTGATTAGCCAAATGATACAAGCAAAAGGGTAAATCAAAAGGTAAAATTCAAATTCAGGCATGGTAATTAATTAGGAAATGGTAACTGTAAAACAGAATATAGGTGAGGTTGAGGTTGAGGTGATGATGTAGAGAGCAAATAGTAGAACAACGCACGTGAGAGAACAGAAGTGAAGAGTTGTTGAGTTGAGAACAGCTAGAAAGCTTGTTTCTATAGCTTTTTGGAGAAATTGTCAAAAGCCTAGTACTCTCTTGTTTGTTTCAAGGTGCTGAACCTGAAATGGGAAAAGCCCTGTGAGTTTAAATCAGTATTTGGCCATCAGACCAAGAAAGTTAAATCAGTAGGAAATTTCAGAGAACCTTTCTTCTTCCTATTCCTTTTGTTATTTTTTTATTAACTATAATCTGTTAACCTGTTCTTTTCTTTTCTTTTCGGTATGTCCAAGACACAGTTGGAGTGCATGTTGGTTAGTGCTCTAAAGGCCCTTGTTTTGTTCTTTCTTTACCTTATTCCTTTCTGTTTTGAAAGACTGGTCAAATTATCTCCTACAAAGATCAAAGACATTAAACTTCCCAAAGTTAATGAAATCTAGTATCATGTCCGTCGAGAAGAGCTTCTATGCAACAAGAATGTTACTGTAGCGGTATCTCAAGTCAACTGCATATTGCTATATTAAAAACATTAAAACACATGACATTATATGATTGGTTCGGAAAAAAAAAATGAAGGTAGAGTTGTGTGTATCTTTGCATGATGTTGAAAAGAAGCTTACATACCCTTGGTCTCTTTTTTCGTTTATATATTCTTGATCCATCCAAAAAAAAAATAATAATAATAAAGAGAAGGTTAGTACATCTGAACTACAGGGCCTTGAACTTGTCCACATCCTACCAAAAAGTCCAGCATAAGAAATGAAATGACATTACATGCAACCAGGTAGCATAGTGAACTCCAATGCCTTATGCATAAAATACACACACAAAGTTGAAGATGCCAGCATTTTACTTTCATCCATTTGGCAATGCTCACTGCTAGCCAAAAATGATAAACAAACAATATATAGCAGGTAGAAAAAAAACTGCATAATTGGAGATTTTACACCATTGTGTTTTACAACAACTACCAAAACTGCAGCTGTATTTTGAGTTTGTCTTTCCCAAAGAGCTGAGTGGATGGGGTGGTGCTTCCATGCATTATGCCTCTGCTTTTCTGATAAGTTTGTGCATTATTTTGGCCATGATCTATGCATTGATGTGGTCAAATTGCAATCTGGAAATCCATTTCCTGTGGTCAAAGTTCAATCAATAGTACCATACTTATCAAGTCACTTGATAAAGCTTTTCTCTTTTCATTTCTACCACCTACTAGAATCAATCCCAGTTTTCTACAAACCTACAAGCTTTTCCTCTTTAACGTTAAATGCTTGACATCTCTGCATGCTCCAGTCACTTTAATTTGCTGATGACACAACAAAACCCTATAAAAATGAAGCCAGGGTTCCATGGCACATGAGCTGCCAACTTTCAAAAGTTTGAAATACATCTAAAGCTTTAACTTGAAGTACATACTACCTACAATTTCTGCTTCTCTTCGCCAGAAAATTGATCATGAATGGCCAGCATTTTCTGCTACCACTCCACTGTTTCTCAAGATGATCCTAGACGACACTTCTAGAGACACAAAACTTGTAAGTCCACCTCTTTCTTTTTAAGTATATAACTGTTTTCTGCATAATGAAAAACCTAGATTGCTTTATGGAACTACCTACTTGACAGTTTTTTTTGTTTTTTTTCACTTGCGAAGAGAATACCGAAGAGTTTCGTGAAGAAGTACGAAAAACATCTATCAAATCCAGTACATTTGAAGCTTCCAAGTGGTTCAGAATGGGAAGTAGAAGTGACAACATGTGATGGTGAGGTTTGGCTTGACAAGGGTTGGCCAGAGTTCTCCAAGTTTTACTCTCTAGAGCAGGGTGGCTCCCTAGTTTTCAAATATGATGGGAACTCAAAATTCCAAGTTTGCATATTGGATGCAAGTGGCACAGAGATCGACTATCCCCTAGCATTGCCCGTGATGGAAGAAACCAATGAGGATGATGAAAATAACTCTGTTGAAATCTTGGAGGATTATGATGATGAAATGATAATTCTGCTGAAATTTTTGGGGATTATCAACCCTGCCCAAAAACAAGGCAGAAGTCTGGTCCATTGTCATGTCCTCTGCCTCGCAAGAAAACCAGATTAAGTACTCATTCTTCACCTGAAATATCATCATCTCTAAGAGGGTTGTTGAAGCTGCCAACAAGTTCATCTCAAACCATTCCTTTAGAGTCACTGTGGGCTCATCCCCTTATGCCGGTAAGGCTCATCGACAACATTTACACAACTACATTTTGTTCAAATGGTAAATTTATGAACAATTCTTTCAATATCTTGTTCTAAATCATCTCCGTTATATTATTCATCCATATATATTTTAAAGTGACTAATATTGCTACACATGTATTTTATGCAGCATGTACCAGTTAGTTTCTCCAAGCATTTCAGTAAATTGGAGAAACAAACCGCCAAACTTCTGGTCAGAAAGAAATCGTGTTGTGTGAGTTTGATTGCACATTCTGTTAACACATTTCCATTTTCTGTTGGCTGGGCCGCTTTTGCAAGGGAAAATTGTTTGAGAGCAGGAGATGTTTGCATCTTTGAGCTTGTCGACAAAAACGACATTTCACTGAAAGTTCACATGTTCAGATGCTGATTATTGGGGTGTTGTTTGTGGTAGTGATGGGTTTGTTTTGTTGGGGTTAAATTTGCAGGTCTTTGTTAGAACTATTTGTCTGATACTTCTTTGAAAGTCCTTCTAGGCCTGGTTAAGTGCATCTGACATACCAAAAGTCCAGAAACAAACCAATATTATAAACTGGCAATGCTTTCTGATGGCCAAATATTATACACAAACCAATATATCAGGTAGCACAATTGCATCTTAGAAATTTTATTACAACAGTAACCAAAAATCGCAAAGTAAATTAATCTTAGTTACAAGGTTTGTCCTTTAGGAGGACTAGAAAGTCTTCTTGGCAGCCTGACTAGATTATGTCTGCATAGAAAGACAGACAATATCCATATAAGTACTTTCCAGTACTAGATATACAATCAAACATTTGCTAAAATAAGAAATAGGAGGCTGAAGGAGCCTGGCTTATCGTGCCTTGCTTGAGATGTTGCTGGATAGCCAATCAAGCCCCTCATAAAGTCCTTGGCCAGAGGTGGCACAAGCAGCCTGAATGTACCTGCACATATTAAAATCCAGAAGCCATAAGAACAATATTTTAACCCAGCAGAAATGAGAACCGTTTAAGAGTAATTTGTTCTTTTTCAGACTGTAAATCAAGACCGTTGATTAGGTGGATCACATTTGAACGTTCAATCCTCAATCTTGTTTTAAGTCTAACCACATAACATGTCCCACTATCTAACAAGACAACATTCCTGATCATGTAGTTCTCATAAACAATTGGTTGAGGATTATTAGAATAGTATGTATGTGGCATGGTTTGGTTTTTACCAGCGGCGTTGGCGGAGTGAATGCAGGCCAAGCTTATCAGTGATCTCAGAAACACTCATGGCATTTGGAAGATCTTGCTTGTTGGCAAACACAAGCAGTGTCGCTTCACGGAGTTCATCCTGCAGCAGCAAAGAAGAACATTTGTATTCTGCAAAATTGTTCTGATGATAATTTGTAGAAGAAACTGTAAGAACTGACCTCACTAAGCATTCGGTGGAGCTCATCTCTGGCTTCTGAAACCCTGTCTCTATCATTGCTATCCACTACAAAGATAAGACCCTGAGTGTTCTGAAAATAGTGTCTCCATAGTGGCCGAATCTACACATAGCACATGATAATCAAGATCAAGTTCCCATTAAGCTTAAGTACCCCCCACGAACTTTGTTAAGTTTTCAGTGTTTAATTAAAAAGAAATTAAGATAGAACTAGTTTAGAGAATCAAAGCTAGTACCTTGTCTTGTCCTCCTACATCCCAGACAGTGAAGCTTACATTTTTGTATTCAACTGTTTCCACATTAAACCCTGGTCACAGAAGAAAAATCAATCAAAAGTTCAAAGCAGAATTGCTTAATTCCAATTTGAATAGGTACATATCAAGTTCAAGAAAAAACATGAAGCAAAAATTCGGGGTAATCGATTCGAAGTGGATACCAATTGTGGGAATGGTTGTGACAACCTCTCCAAGTTTGAGCTTGTAGAGGATGGTGGTTTTTCCAGCAGCATCAAGACCCACCATTAGTATTCTCATTTCTTTCCTTGCAAAGAGCATCTTCACCATCCTAGATATTGCCATACCCATTGCTGCTAACTGGTTCAATCAAAAGGGCAGTTGAACAATAGAGGATCAATAAAAGAAAAAAGAAAAACCCTTTAATCAATACACGAGGAAGAAATTGGAGGGTTGAATTACCAGAGCAGAAAATCAGAGGAGAAAGAAAAGGTGTGGTGATTCAAGCAGAGGGAGGCAAAAGGAAATATATTTTGCTTGTGTTATATAACAAATAATGAAATGTATGTATGGCAAGTGGCAGAAAAGGAAAGAAAGGGGCAAGAGAATTGGATTCTGATGAAGATTAGAGAAGAATAAAGAACAATTGCTTTAACTTGTTTGACAAGAATTTCATGCCACAGCCCACAGCTGTGTTGGGATGGGAATGGCTGTGACATCTACAGGTTGCAAGTTGGCGGGAAAAAAAGAATGTGGATAGGATAGAACCTGCTCATCAAATATCCACCGTTTAGGATTATACCTAGCGGAATAATCTGAGGATGGAAGATTGCTTTGCCTCCTTATATAGGAGTAAAATTATATATATATATATATATATTTTGCTGCAACAAGAGTAATTATATAGAGGTGAACAAGAAAGAAGAACTTACGTGGGGAACACATGGCATGTTTTAACTGGAGGATGCTTGTCATTCAACCTATCACTAACTTGACCTGTGTATTGGGGGAGAAAAACTAGAGAAGACTTGATAGGTTCAAGGTTTTAATTGGACGGTATATGTCACTCAACCTGGCACGTCGTTTGACTTATTTGTCGTGGAAGACAAACTTAAGTAGATAACACGACATATTTTAATTGGATAATACATGTCACTCAACCTGTTACGTGACAAGTGTGGTGAATAGGTAATGGGGTATTCGGATGGTGTGCTAGAGTTCATGTACTCCACAAATCTCAACGCATTTTCATGTTTTAAATAATTACCATAAACGCTAATGCATCAATATTGAACAATTACATAACAGTTATTGGAAGATTGTATTTGATCCAAACTTTATAACATAAAAGTATTAATACGTGTTTCTATGCAATGCATAAGCTTCCAAGCAGAGTAGCAATTTTCTACCAGCCTAAAACTGAAAAGCATATAATCCAGCCACAGAAAAAGCCTATCCAAACAAGAACATCATACATGCATAATGTATATCATAATATTTGCATTTCTTTCTGCAAATGGCAAATAAAAACTTAACAAAACAAACTACTTTTACTTTCTTTTTTTTCAATAAATGCTCGTAGGCAATGCTGATGACAAGGTCCGTATTGTAATGTTGCTATTCGTGTTTGGAGATAGCATCCTTGGCGGACTGAAGGGTAGTTGCCACGGCAGCTGCAGCACCGGTCAAGACACCGCCGCTGGTATTTGTTTTCGCAGAGGGATGTGGCTGGTGAACCACCTGCACATTACTGTGTTCATGGCCTTGCTGCCCCGCCGATGACCGGACGTCTACTGTGTTCACCTTTGTCTCTTTGGGACTTTGTGCATTTTTGTCCTTCACTTCCTGTATGAATTTCACAGAGATTGATATACAAAACGAAGGAATATGATGAAGAAGAAAAAAAACGTGAAACTAGAGATAGAGATTGGGGAAGATACCTTGATGGCTTGTGCATTCATTTTGGAGGTCATCAAATAATTCAAAAAACTTCTTTCGGGGAGATGAATTATTTAAAATTTATCTCTCATAGTTTTTGGTGTTGTTTTACATGGTCTTTCAAAGGAGATTATTTAGCCGAAGGAGCACGACCCTTGGCATCCACAAGTTAACCATTTTTAGATCTTAGAACCATTTTGTTCCTTCTTTTATTAGATAAATCGAACGGAGCATCCACAATGGGCTCCCTAATCCACCTCTTTAGACAAATTTTAGGGAGGAATTATAAAAATGCAACTCCAACCATGCTCTTTATTCACATCCTAAAATAGGGAGTCCTCTAGGAGCTCCTAAATCTGAGGAGAGAAAAAAAACTCCTAGTGGCTCCCTATAATTTAATGCTGCTTTATTTAATAAGTATTTCAAATCTTTATTTAATGCTAACTATTTTTTATTTTATTTTTTAATAAAGATGGATCAATCAAAAAAGAGTTATAGCATTTATGACTCTCCAAATTAAGGAGTATGGTTGGAGTTGAAATTTTTTAGAGAGCTCATAAAATAACTTTCTTATATTTTTAGCTAAATTTTAGCTCAGAAATAAAGAGCATCATTGTGGATGCTCTTATGTACCCAAAAAAAATGTTTTTCTTTCAGCACCAAAAAATAAAAATAAACAACGGGTAAACATTGTATTAGAACGCGGCTAAAACAACTAGCACAAAATCCCCGCAGCTGAAATGAAAATATTTCATTCATATACCTTCTAGCTTACAACACAAAAAGCACGAGACTTCTCTCAATCGAACAAGGCATGAATAATATCCCATGTCCCTACCATTACTTGTTGAACTACATTTTGACATATATATAAAAAAAAAAATAGGATAAGAAATATATCGGTAAGAAGTTCAATGGAAGACTGTTTTCAGAAAGACGGAACTGAGAGAATGCATCAGTAAGTCATAAGGGGTGACCCACTACAATGGACATCAGAAGCATCAGAAATCCTTTGCTTGGGAGATAATGTTGTGATGGCAGCAGCATCAACATCAAGATTGAGATAAGTTTTCCTCTTTTGAGTCTCTGAGCTAACCTTCTCCTCGGAAACCTCTGCAATCGGACTCAACAGGTCTGCTTCCTTTGAGGGGCGAGATAACATGGCTTGAGCATCTGCTACCACCGATGCATCATCTTCGGTAGCATAAAGAATCTTCTGTATAGCAGCAACAACCTGCATAAAGAATTGAAACGGTAAATTGCCATTTGTTCTTTTTGTAGTCGTCATTTTGAAAACAAAGAGTGAAAATACAGTACATTTAAGTGCTCAATCTCAGGATTCTGGCAAAGTATCTCAATATCCCGGAGCTTTGCAAAGTAGAAATCCCTCTCCTTTTCAAGGCTATCCACTGAAAGTTTCAACTCCGTGATCTGCATTGAAACAAGTATTAGACTACTCTAAATTCATTAACAGAATTCTCACTCCTGCACCAGTGACTAAAAGTACCTGTTCGTCATATACAGGGGGAGCAGGGCCTCCACTAGAAGCAGGTCTTGAGATCTTCCCGGATTGACTTGTAGAGTTCACAGAAGGTGGTACATCATTTCTTCGAGCAGTGTGGGAGGAGTGAGATCTTTGGGAAGCTGCTGCACCCTTGGCTGATGTTTGTGAGTGGGCACCTCTTTTGTGTGCTTCTTTCCCACCTTTGCAAGCATCTCTCCTTTCTAGAGCATTGTAACTGACAATGATAATAAGTATATATATCAGAGAATACAAATTAACATTTATTTTTCAGCCGAAAGGCCATTCAACCTATCCAAAGAATGAATAGTTTTTTGCTAAAGTAGGCAGCAAAAAAGGAACACTGCTTATAATTGACAAGTGCACACTTGAGCCTAATTATTTCACCCATTCTATTTTGAACATCATCTACATAGAAGCTCATATTGCACAAAACTCATAAGATTTATTACAAAAAGATCCGACTTTAACCCATCAATGGTGACCGGACAACATCATGTTGTGCACAACGGAGTAAATAAAACTCCGTGGCACTACCAAACAACAGCAACGTGCTTGCAAACACAAGTCAAACGAGTGAGCATAACTATAAAAGACTTGTGAATTTTGATTCTAACAGAGGCAGCAAATTGGATCAAAAGGGAAGTTCGACAAGAATTTGCATTGTGCATCTCAGCATGGAAGAACCCAAATCGATTTAAAAATTATTCAGCAAGCCTAAAGATAACTACAAAGAGTTGGTAATTCAAATCACACCAAAATGTCATTTTAAGTCCACATATAATAGGAAAAGGACAACATGAAAAATTCAGTTAGTAAATGAAGGATCAACAAAAACAGAATTAGGGGTAGAACTTACGTGTTCATGCTGCCTCCATTGACGGAATCACAGTATCGCTTCATCCATTGCATGAACTCCAAATTATCCAGCGGCCTTCCTTTCACAAGCTTGCTCACCTCAATGTGCTAAAAACCCCAAACACAAACACACAGAGCAAGACAAAAAAAAGAGGTAAAGAGACAGAAATTATTTAATTAAATTTTATAACAGAAGTTAAAGAAAACTTGCAGATCCACATAACATCCGATTAAATTTAAAAAGGAAAAGCAATTAATCACAGTTAGAGATAGACCTTGGTGATTTTGAGTTTGTTAAAGACGTCCTGAAGGACCTTGTAGTTCTGAATCATCTCATACTCGCTCTTGGCATCAAAGTTCACCTTGTGCATCGGCACCATACCGTTATGAACCGCATCCATGAGCTGGCATTGAACAGCACCGGAACACGCCTGAGAAGCACAGATCGGAAAAAATCGAATAAGAAAACAGTAATTCGAAAAATAAAGGTTAAAAGGTTAGGGTTCGGAGGAAAAAACCTCTTCGACTTTGTTGAGATTGAGATGCAGAGTGGAGTTGATCCAGGCCAAGATCTCAGATCTGCCTACGAAGTAAGCCCCATCCATCATTCCGATATTCGTCGCCATTTTCGGAGTATCTATGTGCGTCTGAGATTTCGGCGATTTCTCTGTCTTAAGCCCTCTGCGTCTCTGAAGAGGAAGAGATGAAGACTCTAATGTCTGAATGTGTGGCGCAGAGAGAGAGTGAGTGAGGGTGGAATTTAAAAATGGGAGGGATTTTAAGGGGAGCGGGATATTTTTAAATTCAAAAGGTGTTGTCGGACCAAACCGCTTTTTCCGGAGACTGGATATTTGGGCTTTTCTACAAGGGAAGTCCATAACTGTGTTGAGCCCAATATTCCGGATATCCTACCACTTGAGGCTTGTTTGATTCGCGAAATGAAATTCCCATGTTTAGTCTTACAAAATACGAATGAAATATTTTAATTCCCTTTTTTGGGAACGTTGGGAAAAATGCATAATGAGATACCATTTTTTCCCATTCATATATATATATATATATATATATTTTTTTTTACAATACCGTTACTTTTTTTTTTCTTCAAATTATTAATATTAGAATGGTATTTAAAATTTAGAACATGGGTACCAAAAAAGTGCACTGAAATTCCCTCATGCTTACCAAACATGAGAATGTAATTTTATACCCATTGCGTTTGGTATTCTATTTAAATAGGGAACTCAAAAACTTTGATTTTTCTTTAAAACAAGGAGTTCTTAAATCTATTTTTAAGATTCAAAAACTTGTTTGGTACGTAACTTGAAAACTGTTTTCAAATCTTAAACATTTGAGAATTTGTGGGTTGTAAGAAAAAAAATTGAAAAAACATATATTTTTTGTTTTTAATAACTAGGGTGTTTTTTAGTTGTTCTTGAGTTTGAGTGTTTAAAAATAGGGCTATCAAAGATATTTTCTTTGTTTTGAACTCAAATTTTATTTTTGAGTTTAAAAAGTTGAATTCAAGTTGAATACCAAACAGGTCCTAAATCTTTAATCACACGAGTCCTAATCATTCTTCGTTGTTATGAGATAAAATCAAGCATCAATGAAAATGAAGCACGAAGACATAGATATGTGTAATGTGGTTGTTGTTGATAGCTCATACGCAAGCCACCATCAATTAAGGAAGTATTTCATCAACATCAACATACCTAATCAATTGACCCAACAAACTTAACGTGCAGTCTCTGTTGACTATGGAACATTATTATTAGCCAATCAACATCTGAACCAGCTACAAGGACCAATCTCCAAAGAAAAAAAAAAACAGATGGATTCATGCTGAAAAAAGAAAAAAAAAAAATTGGGAAGGATGAACCAACTACAAAGACTATCAGTCAATCATACATAGATACATCTCTCTCTACAAATTAAAAGGGCAAAAAACATGTCATTAGTGGCCATAATAATATGATGATGATGATGAAGATGGGAATTTCTCAAGGACTTGCAGGGCTTCTTTCATTGCTGGTCTCTTTTGTGGGACAGGTGAGGCACAATTATGCCCTAACTTGAAGCAGGCCAACAAGGCCTCCTCTTTGCCCTCCAACTCAGCCCTAATTGCCATATCTGCCATCCTGAAAGCCCTGCTTGTGTCATCAACTGCAAGCCCAAGGCCCTGCCCTGTCTCATCCACAATCACAACTTTCCCTGTTAGTAGCTCAAGCAATATCACCCCAAATGAGTACGCATCCCACTTTGGGTTGGGCTTTAGGCTCCGAAGCGACTCAGGTGCATGGTAAGGAGATGCGCCCATGGAACTTGGGCTCGGACTTGGGCCCGGACTAGGCCCAAGCCCAAATTCTTGAAAGCTATCGCGCGAGGTGGTCGATCTCTTGCTTCCGAAATTTCGGATTGAGCTTCCAATTTTGTAGCTAGTGTCGCCCGACAAAAGTCTCTCGAGTCCAAAATCGCCAATTTTGGGCTCCATGTCATTGTCCAAGAGAATGTTGGTGGGCTTGAGGTTTCCGTGGACGTGCTTCTTCTCGTGGAGGTACGCAAGCCCACGGGCTACGCCTTTCGCTATCCTGAGCCTAGCTTCCCATGGTAGATGACAAGGCGAGGAGCCCACTTTCCCTGAAAATTTCACATCCTAAAATGAGTCTCAAAATTCTAATTCTGGTAAGTAATGAGCATCAGACTTTTCAATCATGGCGCAAGTTGAAAATCTCAGTCACACACACTCACTCACTCACTGTCACATAGTGGACAAAGCAAAAACAGAGACAAACCTACAGAAAGCGACCCAAGCACAAAAACATTTGGCACATTATGAGTTCTAAATTATTGATTTGGTCATCGCTATCAGAAGACCTATGGGGTAAGAAATGGCAAAACTCCACCGCTGATGGTTGACTTCTCTTGCATTAAAAAACAAAGCTATAGGTGCACCCACTCCACCGTCATGGTCTCCCTGGCGCACTTTAGTAAAGACCAATACTGTTCCACTAACATGCGCATTTTCACACACACACACACAGAGCAACATAGACAGAGACAAGAGACAGAGACAGAGACAGAGAACTCACTGTAACGGGCGTTTGCGAGGCTGCCATTTGGGACGAAGTCATAGATGATGAGCTTCTCTTCCACCCCCCAATAGAACCCACGAATTCGAACCAGATTTGGGTGGACTAACTTGGCCACCAGCTTCACTTGGTTCTCAAAATCCTTGAACCGGTCCACACTGTGCTCGCCGATTCTGCGAACCGCTAGGGAACTGCCATCTTCAAGAACCGCCTTGTACATTATGCTTGAACCAGTGGCTCCAAGGATGTAAGCTGAAGCTTTGAGTAGTGTCTCGAGCTCAAGCGCCTTTTCACCGTCAACAGTCACCAAGGTCCCGCCTTTGCTCTGTTCCTGCTCTTGTTGGCGTTTGATTTCTTGACCCTTTTGAGCATTTTGGTCCGTTTGATGATCTTCAGTGTCGGAGGCGGTGGTATCGGAGCTCTCTTCTTCTTCGGTCCTCTTTCTCAAGCAAGACCATCTTGTGAACCCTTTTGATTCTGATGAGGAAGAAGACCAATCATTGACTGGTGGTGTAGAATTGGAATTAGCTTCTTTCTTGAGCGTTGTGGTGATCTCAGCCTTGTTGCTCTTCTTCTTTTTCTTCAATCTGTATATGTACAAGAAAATCAAAGCAAGAAGTGCAATCCCTGCTATATCACCAGCTATGATCCCAACAATGGCTGCTGGTCTAAGCCCGCTTTGGCTCTCACGTGAACGCCCCTTCTCTGATCTTGGTGAAATGGCTTCTGGGTTCGATGAATTCAAAGTCCTGGGAATTGCAGCAAATGCTGGAGGAGAATTTGGTGAAGAAACATTGGGTGAAGAAGAGGGTGAAGATGGAATAGGACATGGGTTCTTGGTTGGCTGGCCACACAGATCAGGGTTTCCAAGAAAAGACTCTGTTTCTTGGTTCAAGAAAACCTGAGATTCCGGAACTTCGCCACTGAGATTGTTGAATGAGAGGTCGGTTTTGGCATTACCTGGAATTATCTCGGAAAACAGCGGTGGGATTTTCCCGGAAAGTCCGTTGTGGGAGACGTTAAAGTAACTCAGACTGTTGCCGCCGAAATCAGAAGGCAGAGAGCCGTTGATCAGATTGGAAGACAGATCTAAAACCTGTACGGACTGGAACCCGCTTGGAAGACCACCAGAGAAGTAATTGTTCTTCAAAGAAACGATCGTTAGGCTGCGGAGAGAAGTGAGATTGGTGGGTAAGTTTCCCGCCAAGGCATTGTCGGAGAGGTTGAGGAGCTGGAGGTTGGTGAGCTGTGATATGGTGTCTGGCAGCTCACCGGAGATGAGATTGTACGACAAATCAAGAACTCGAAGCTCCGTGGCGTTGAATATGGAGATTGGCAGAGACCCATTGAGAGAATTGTTGGAAAGATTGAGACTTTGAAGGTGCTGGATCATGCCAAGATTGGATGGGATTGAACCCAGAAGCTGAGAGTTGGGCAGAGCCAAGCCTATGACTCTTTGGTACGTATCAGACGACACGCCTCTGCAAACGACACCTCTCCATGAACATGGCGTGTCGTCGTGCGAATTCCAGGTCTCAAGAACACGTTGAGGGTCTTGAAGAATGGAGAATTTGAAGGAAAGTAGAAGAAGGCCATCTGTGTCAAGCCCAAAAGATTGCACTGAAAGAAGAAGAAGAAGAAGACATGTCCACAAATGGAGAGTGGCGCAGTATCTTTGGGTGCTCATAATTTTTCTGCACAGTGATCCCACATCTCTGTTTCTCTCTCTCCTTCTCTCTATAATGAAAAAAACAAACAGGTAGAGAGAGAGAGACAAGTGAGATTTATGATTATGATGGTTTGGGAGAAAAAACTGAGGCCATGTGATGTGGGATTTGTTAAAAGGAAAATATGATGGGAAAAGTTGTGTTGGGATAAACAGCTCACAGGACCAAACCTTGGCACCAATATGCTCACACAGCTGATCTGCAGCAGCAGCAGATATAAAAATTAAGGCTTTCTGAAATGATTAAATGCACTCACCGTCGTTCGCTTCTCTCTCTCTCTCTCTCTCTGCCTTTGCTCACATTTAAGAAATAAGAAAAGGAAAAAAAAGTAGGACGCGAATAGCATCTTTGCTACATGACATGTAGGTGGGGTTAGGGAGTTTCAGAAACTCTTTCTGATTATTTAGATTGACTTTACAAAAACCATCTGCTTTATTTGATTTTAATCTGAGTTTCCCATTATTATATTACTGCCACTACCAGTTTAACGCTCAAGTAAAAGAGGCTAATGGCCTAAATCTCCTGCAAAGCCAGATGGAAAATGTGTAACATCTCAATCCCATTTCTATCTTTAACGTAGAGATTCTTGTGTTAGCCCGATACATTGAGCCGGACTCTAAAATATAACGTACGTACGAGATTCACCATAGACAATTGTTCTCTATGAAAATTCGTCGGCATGTTACGTTGGCTCGTACTGATCAATAATTTTTTCAATATTCAGTGTAGTGATAATAATGTCATCCCATCACAAGTCCAGAATATCATTATTGGATTTGAGAAGTTTTGGTGTCATCTCTAGTGCCCTACTGTTCAACTTTGAATGGCAGGATCCTCTGTGTCCAGTTTTTGGTTTCATCTAAGATGCCTACTGTTCAATTTTGGATGCAGGTACCGACTATCAAGATGCAAGAAGAACATTATCAAAGGTAATAATAAATCAAACGACCCACATTTATTCCCAAGCTACAATTAATTTTTAGGTTGTCAAGTGATATTATTGATCAAAGCAAAATACCCATCAAGGCGTTTGGGGACCAAAGCTTTGAAATCAGCAATTGATCACAGTGGAAAAGATCAATCTGCTATCATTTCTGGTAGCTCCCCTTTGTCCAAATTTTTATGGCGGACAGGCTCTCTAGCCGGACCACCATATCTCTTTTTTGGAACTTTTAAGAAATGCCAAAGCAAGATGCACATTTTATATTAAATTTCTATTGTCACCAAGTCTTGCTTAGCTCTCTGGTTTTGGTCCTCCACTGCACCAGTGCATGCAGCTCCTTGAGTCAAGAATTGATCTAAAAGCTAAAAGCTTTAAGACCATGGGGATGCATGCTTTATCTCATGATCATCCATCGCCATCTAATCTTTTTCTCCTTTCTAACTTTCTTTAATTATGCGAGGACAGCTTCATTTACTGACCACTTTGGCTCTTTATAGAAAAAATTAACCAATAACAAAAGAGTAGGTGATCCGTATCATATAAATTAATCCAAGGTTGAAAAGTCTAGTGCTTGTGTTCAGATTAGGGTATAATTTTCCTATCTACTGTCAAGAAAAGCTGCTTTTACTCCTAAACTTTAAGATCCATGTTTTCTAAAGAATAAAATGGGCTTGAAAAGCTCCAGAGCATTTATTTTTTTTTTCCTTTCTTTATGTTAAAAATCAGGGAACGGATGATAGAGAGTGAGAGAGGAGAGAGGTTTTGGACTGTTGAAGGTGGAGGTAGGGCCATGGTTGTTTTTGGAAGATGACCAAAAGAAATAACTTTTCAAAAGGTCAATCTGGATCAACCAAAGCTAATACAATGGCAAGACAACGAATGCTAAAACTCACCAGGGTTAAGAATCTTCTCGAGCCTTTTGGAAAAACATCTCTATTATATATGTCAAATATTGCTACTTCAATAACTAAGCAAAATAGATTTCAAAGACCTTCCAATGGTGATCGCATGTATGTATGTCCTAGTTGATTGAGTTCTAGTTATACACATGATCATGTTATAGTACAATACAATAATTTATTCCATCGAGTTTAGGAAATTTTTCTCTCTCTTATACATGATTTACTCAGTTTCTAAATAAAAAGTAATTGGAGCATAATAACAAACAAAAAAAGAAGAAGAGAGAAATTGGGACACTATCATGTGTCACATGTAGACGCTAGGTTTCAAGAGTAATATTGCCACGTGTACTGCATTTATTAATCATAGTGTTGATTATATCTCTCTTTCTCAAGCAAGATTCGTTCTTTCAAGTCTATTTTATGTAATCAGAATGAGACTCGTTCATTGTTTTAAGTTTAATAGTATATAAGTTGTTGCTTTATGACATGTCATGACTCAAAAACGTTAAATGTATTGATAGAACTCATGATGACCTCTTATAAAAACACAAATAAGAGCTTGTGACCACTCAAGTATGAATTTGTAAATGCAATAACAACCTAAAATTTGCAAAATATCTTTCAACTTAAGGGAAAAAAATATAAAGAGATGTTAATTTGTCCCTAAATTCCTAATTATAATTAGCATCCTCCTCTTTATCTGACTCACAAGAGTAATTATCACATTGTTGTTGTTGAGCCAATTCAATCATTTCATGCTTTGGCATATGGAGGGGTCTATTTATACGAAAAAGGGTTAGAGAATAAGACCTCTTTCAAAGTATTGACATGATTTTTCATAGTTTTTGCCATCTTGAAGTCGGGTCGGGACAAACATTACCCATCATGTATATATGAAAGCAATTAATTTCTCACCTCTAAGGTAAAAAAGTAAGTGACACCTTGGACTGTCCATCTATGAAGATAAGACAAGACCATAGCTGAACTTACTTGAAGTGAACGAAGCAAGCATTCTACTTCAGTTTCTTCCCCCCAATGAACGGATCGTGTTCCTCACTTCTACTTCTCTGCATGTCACGCGATTGTGACATCTCTTAAGGTTTTCATTTTCTACTTTACCCAAAACAAACAAAAAAATATTATGTGGATTAAGTTGGTTGGTGAGGGCAGTGAACACGCCGTGCACTCAAGTTTGGATTTTCCTTTCTGTAAATCAGACTAAGTTAAAGTAATTTATCGCTTGTATTATATTGTAAAAAAAAAGGAAAAAAGTCTGAATTATTTCTAGGTGGTTGAGTTCTTGATCATCGAGCACAACAACCAGGCGAGGAAAACCCATAAATTCCATCAGTACAGTAGAAGCTGCTTTCTGACCTGAGTTACTGCTATGGATTTGAAGGTTGAACGTATGTAATAAATTAATAGAATATTTGTTCCAAAAGTCTTAAACAAGAAGATTAAGAAAGAAGTATCCTATGAACCACATTTTCCAAATTATAGGTGATGATGAGGGTAATTTTATATATTTGCATTGCATGGGGTTCTAAAATGTCAATTCCCCCACGTCAGCTATAAATTTGTTTAATTGGTCAAACTTTGGGGGAATAAAGAGGTTAATTATGTTTCAATTAGCCCCTTCCAATAGAGAAAGAATTATGGCAGTCCTTTGCATTAAACCTCTCTATATGTCATGTCACCAAAAAAATGATATGCAAATCATCAAAAGAGTCAAAAATTTACTTTACCAAGTTTGGTGAAAAAGAAAAAAAAACAGTTAAATTTTTTTAGTGTACTGTGCAACTGATTGAGGGACAGATAAATCGCATACACAGTTCGCGAGAGAGAGAGAGAACAATTATAAATATCCAAGACTTCATGGAAAACATGGGCACCTTTGGGCCATAAACCATAAATATGGCGCTGGGATTCTCAAGTGATTGGTAGGGCACTCAGCAGTGGATTTTGGCTTTGTCCCTGTGGCTTCTTTGCTTAATAAGCATCTCTTAGGAAGAGCCAAAAGGATAGGCAAACCTCATTTGCCTTGTCATTTTAGTATTTTTATAGTACAAATGAAGAGGCAAATGGGTAGATAAAATATACTTACTCTTTCCAACAAGGCAATATTACCCACTTATTATTATTACTTCAAAGTGAATAGGCCAATAAGAGTTGGTTCGGTTAGTAAGGATTGTTCTCTTTGAGCTATACAGGTCTAGATTTGAGTCTCGCTACCGACAATCCCTCTTGATGAGTAAATTATAAAAACTGAAAAATGGGCTAAGACTTCTTGTGTAAGTCCTCAAAGAGACTTTGGTATTATGTCTTGGGATGACTGTTACTCATTACTTAAGTAAATTTGACCAAACATCACTTTATCCTATTAAAAATGATGCTTAGAGCAGCATTAAACCCTAAGTACATACATAGCTCCAAATATAATTAATAACCCACTTGGATCCCATTGAAAAACTAATCTAAGCTGTAAGAGCACGTGCTATATCACTTGCTATTTACGCCATTTAATTTAATTTAAGTATATGTAATTTGTAAATGAGATCAGAATCAGAAGAGAATGAACACATTAAATTGAATTAATATGAAATTAGTTGGTCAAGCTTCGGTAAATGAAGTCAACCCCGTGAGCACAAAGCCAGAGAGTTAACAACCCAACCCATCAACTTAGATTAGTACGCTAATTAAATACAAATTGGGTTTAAAATTTTCTAATGTAACTTGTGAGCAACAACATGGTTTTTGCTTGTTCTATCTCCTATCATTTTTGTCTTAACTTGTGTCCACACATTGGGGATCAGCAAACATTTGGCACAGATTTATTGGCAAAAATCTTCATCACAATTAATGCACCTAATAATAATAATAATATTATTATTATTATTATTTTATTTTATTATTGGGGAACAAAATTCCTATCTGTAAGGGAATAAAGTCATGATGATAAATTGATAATGATATGATGTGAGCTAGCATTAGTTTTTCATATAACTAGAATTCTATTATTCCCACTAGTGTAACGGTTTATAGTAATTATTTTTTTAGATAAAGTTTTAAATTCGAATTATAGCATTCGTATAATGTATGTGAATTTAATATATTATCGATCGTTTTAATAGAATAAATCATAAAAACATATATATATAGATATATTATTCGTAAGCAATATATATGTTTTGGAGTCAGAGAGATTGTACTATAAAGTATTAAATTGAGGCAGTGTTATTAAGCTAAGCTGTTAAACAACGGCTTCTTTCTTTACTGCTTTTTATTAAATCCTTTGGCATGTGGGTTCCCTCAAATGATTAACTCTCAAAACACAAAGGACGCCCAGCTCATGTGTATCACTTACACATTTGCTCACCAAATTTGGTGTCTAGCGGCATGGAATGACACAACTTTAGCTGTTAGTGAGGAGGACTCTTTATAGTAGGAAGTTGGAACAATGAACAATCCCTCTCTTGGTCTTGTAAGTTTGATGTATTTTGTCTGGTTTTTTTAAGATTGGTAATTGTCTAACATGATATCAGACTCTTCTTTTCACGTGGCCGTAAATTTGATTTGTTTCCATGGTACATAATAGGGTTGCAGCTACATGTTTGTCTTTCTCCTCCTATCGGTCGACCTCTTCACATGCAAGATTAGCATGCATATGGAAAGAGTGTAAACTTTTTTTGTTTTTTGGTTTTTGGAGCCAAATGAGAGTGAGTGTCAATTCGATATGCATAATGCATTCATTTCCAACAGTTATAGCATACGTTTCTCATTTTTAGAAGAAGTATAACTTCAAAATGAGACTAATATAAACAAGGGTAATGTTAAGCTTATCGCATTTATATACCACATTGTGTATCATTTCTTTAATAAAGATAGAGCCCACCTCTATTACAGAAATAATGCATAATATGATATGAAAATATGTGAAAACCTAACATTTTCCGGCAACATATTATCATTCAGTAGAGTCTCTGGCAACAATAAGCGACTCATTGGTTTGGGGTTTAAAGCTTTCCATATTTCCACGTGCGCAAGTACTAGCCTCTTTAACGTGTATGCATGGAATCTTAACAATGAGAAAAATGGGCTTACAATTCTGACCCAAACACGAGGCCTTAAGGCCAATGCTTTATTTTTGCATTCTCAGTAACAGGATGAGGCAGGGCTACAAGAACTTTCAGGTCAAAAAAATGCTATATAATAGGGGATGCTATATGGTATTTCAAGCCAATCATGTACTGTAATATAAAAAAATTAACACACAACAATAGTGTGATTATTTGCAATGACAGATCTAATATTTTAAAATGGATTAGGCTGGATTTACCTTACAAAGAAACTCAATGGCATGCGCGACTTTTATTGATAACAAAAAATAATACACCAAGATAGGGAGGACATAATGAGTCGTACCCCTCAAAAGACATCTAATACATAAGATAAAAGCTAGTAAAAAACTAAATTAATAAAACATGCAATGCAAATACAAAATAAAACTATTTGAATTGCACCTTTCAAGTCTTTAAAGAATTAAAATAATTCGTTATTAATTCATTATCGATATTATCAGTTATTTTTTTTATTATTATTTTGGTTGCGTGTAGTATTATGTATAGCTCCCAACATGGATTCACCCTTGATTGTTCGGGATGCCGCCAGTGAAGTACAAGAAAGTTAGAATACATACCGCCACAATGAAATCTCCGGTACATAAACGTTTTTCTCTCAGAATCGCCCTGGTTCCAGAACCGAAACTTATTACATTAGTGTGCAAATTTTTCAGAGAAACAAGGGTCCAGCTCCAGACCTATAAAACATAAAAAGACAAGGGTCCAGCTGGATGGCAAGAAGACTGATGCCTACTAATTTGTAATCTTCCATTTCATGAATATCAGTCATTTTTACAATGGCTTGGACTTATACAACCGCATTCCTTTGCGTTGCTTCTCACACAGGGCAGGGAACGAACAATTACAGCTAATTACACAAACTCCTGACAGTCTTAACTATCTTCCAACTACCATACTCAGCTGCTACATGCTTTCTTGCTTTGCTTGCAGGCAACTGCAACAGCTTATTTCTTTTGACCGCCGCTGCTTGATTCCTGACTGATAGCTACCATATGCAGATTCTTTCTTACCTTCAACTGAAAATTAAAAAAAAAACTACACACAGTGGTTTAAAAAGATACTATCAGTTGACACTGATATAAGTAAAAGTTCTTTAACATTTTGCTTTTGTCGACAGATATACAACATGTAAGTGTTGGGATGTTTTCAAAGTTTTCAGATAAAAACGAAAATGAACCTGTATTTAATTTACCTCCAGATACAACATGACTTCACTGCACTTCCTCAGTGCTCTAAATCTGTCTACACCAGATTAATGTCTTAACCCTTCTTAAGCCCAGCAAATCTTGCCGGACTAAACCGACTGAGATCTACGATGCTAGCTTTCCCATCCAGCACAAGCTCAGCCACAGCAGCTCCAGTGGCAGGACCATTCAGAATCCCCCAACAATTATGCCCAGTAGCCACATAACACCCCTTAACCCCTGGCACCTCCCCAATCACAGGGACACCATCATCAGTACAGGGCAGGAAACATGCTTGCTCTGCCTTCACCTGTGCCTCTCCTTCTCTCAAATGGCTTGACACACTGCTTGCCACCCCTCTCAGCACCTCTATCGACTCCGGATTGCCCACTATTTGCTCTGGATCATCCGGTATCTCTGCCTCTGCGGACATCCCACACACATACACCTCACCTGCAATCCACAAATCCAATCAACCATTCAGTCACTAAACTTGAAAAAGGTTTTGCTAATAGATCATGCCAGATTAGCCCTTTTGAAGTTGAAGCATTGTTATGAAACGCCAGGCATTGTCTTGTTTGAAATTTTCAACCAGTTTTAGTTTGCAAGCATACTAGTTTTAAGATACCCAGATGAGAGAACTGATCAAAATGTATACTTCTTCAGATTACTTTAACATGTTAATCAAATGATTTGAAATATGTGTTTATACCATATCTGACCAAGCAACTAAAAGCAAATCTAAGCAAGGCAAAGAGTCCCACATTGGAATATTACAAGATGTGTAGACTCCTCCTCATCTATAAAAGGAGACCACTCTCCACTAAGGAGGGGATTGGGTTGCACTTGATCTTTAGTCAAGGGCTTCTCCCTTCTTACCTTTATATTTGGGTCCAACCCCATGTACAAATGTAAATACACATTGTTATAATAATGAGAATATACTTCTCCGTGGACGTAGCCCATTCATTAAGGGTGAACCACATATATCTTGCCTTCTGTATATTTATCGCTTGCCTAAATCTTCACACACATGCTGAAGGTCCTCACCTTCACCTATCATCCATCATACATTATCACTAAGTTGGGCTCAAAAGTGCCGAACCATTTTTGAGCATCAACAATATGGATACCCAGATAAGAAAAACTGATCAGAATGTGTTAATTTTTCCGAATCAAATAAATTGAAATATTTTGATCATTGTAAAATGTCAATCAAAGGTTGGAACTTTGGTACCTGTGGGGCGAGGGTACACTTCTGGGTCCAAGGGCTTTCCTCCTTGAGACGGATAGTAACTCAGGAAAAGCGCATGAGGGGTTATAGCCTCAGGTTCTTTAGGCTCCAACACAATGCTATGAGCCTTTATACCGTACACTCTGAACAACGACGACAACAGCTCAAATTTCCCACACCATGGCCCCAGCGCCAAAACGACAGCGTCCGAGTCAATCACTCGTCCTCCCTCCAAAACCACCGAGCTCACTCGCCCATTGTCCACTCCCAAGTGCTCCAATTTCCCAATCACCACGTCGACGCCATAATCCTCCGCCGCCTTCGAAATCAAGGTCCGGGTAAAGAGCTGAGGATGGACCTGGGCCGTGGTCTCCGTGGTCCCGATGGTTCTCGGACTCCGACCCGGCCCATCAACCCAAGACGGCAAAGCGGACTTTCCGGAGGGTTTCGAGCTCTGAGACTCTGTGACGGTGAGGCTGAGAGTGGTGAGGGATCGGTAGCCGTAAGAATTGGGGCCGTCGAGTTCTTGAGCAAGCGAACGGTGGAGGTTGAAGCTGGCACGGGCGAGGGAACTGAGGGGCCCGCCGTCGCACCAATCGAGGGCGAGGAAGCCGCCGGCTTTTCCGGAGGCAGCGCAAGCCACGGAGGATTTCTCGACGAGGGTTACGGCGGCGCCGCTTTTGGCTAAGAAGTAAGCGGTGCATACGCCGATGACGCCGCCGCCGCATACGACGACTCGTTTTGGGTGGTGAAGGTCCATTGGCGATGATGCTGATGAGGACGACCGGATCAAGGTCCTTTTGTAGCTTCGGGTTTGTCGGAGAAATGGAGATACTGTTGGTGGTGAGGTTAAAAGCGGTGATGCCACCGCCATATGGCGCATATTGTGTGTGTCAGTGGCTCACTGGTTTGTTTGTGATGAGCCGAAATGTGGGCTTAGTTGAACCAAAGAGAGACACAAACAAAAAGAGGCCCAATTTTAATGGCTCAGTCTTCGCCGAATTACATTTATTTTCCAGTAGCAAAGGAGGTCCAGTTTGAGTTTCTGAAAATACAAATTCTAAGTTTTATGTGCAAAAGGCCATTGCACTTTTGCCCAAACTTAGAGACAACTTACCCCACACGTTTGGTGGGGCTGTCTAAACAACACTGGATTGGGCTTTCTATGTTGGATAGAGCTCGTTGACGTAAAATTCGGATTTGAGTCATGTCTTATTGACACCTACGTCCATTCCAAAATGTTTATTAGTGCACCAAATATAGGCCACGATTCTAATCTAGTTTGATTGGAATAATTATGTCTAGATCGATCCACCAAACGAGGTCCTTAAGTCATGTTTAGCGACTAAGATTAGATTGGATTGCACTGAACTATATCGGACACTAATCCAATAACGTGTGTAGTACTACACATGATTATGGGGTCGGATTAATTGAAATATGCTATGACCTGGCTTAGTAGGATTAGACATACTTAATCTGACTTAATTCCAGCATTTTGGTAGGATTAATTGAAATGTGCTACTATATTTGGCTTTAGTATGATTAGACATAATCCAGTCTATGTCGTTTTTAGGCCACCAAACATTTGACTACGATTATGAATCCAATACAATTATATAATCCAACTCACCAAACGATTCTTTAAAGTTATAAATGGACTAGCTTTGAAGATAAATCAAGCATTAATACGAGACTAGAATAGTAAAATTCGTCCGTTCATAAGTCGTAACTCACAAATGGCATGAGATAGTAGATTGAAAGTTTTTGTGGTCTCATTGAATTTTAAATTCAAATGTGCTTTAGGACGCTCTGTGGGATGGTCTCTTTGATCGCTTTAATAATAACTTCACACCTATTTGTCTGATTATGGGCATATTATAGCATATTATATAATGCAATTATTTTGCAGACAAAAATTATCTTGGAACAATATTTATTGAACGAACTTAATTAGTAGATACTGAGAAAATAATTGTTCTTAAAAAATGTATCTTTTTAAGGAGAAATAATATAATATTACGGTAGTATGGTCACGTGATAATATCAATATCCACTAATATTATAACACGTGTATACAATATGTACCACGTAACCGTACTACTATAGTATTCTATAATCTCTCTTTTTTAAGCGGATATGTCAAGTCCAAAATTATTGTGCATTTTCTTTTCAGCCATTATTTTGCAGGTTGAATTCAAACAATTTAGAGTGAGCTCGCTCTAGTAGTCTATCAATAGATGAGGAGCTTTCGGCGAATGGGGTTGGCGGCGATCAAAATTTCTTACTCTTTACCTTTTGTTTGATTTTAATAAATAATCAAACATAATTACATGTACCTTCAGATCTATTATTATCTTTTTAAACCTACAGAAAAAAGGAAGAAAAAAAGAAAAGAAAAGAAGCAAAGTCAAGCAGGAATAATATAGGGTGGCCATGCCTCAACTACATACTTTCAAATCAATAGGAAAAAAATGGAAGTAAGCAGTTAGAAGTCGTAATCAAGAAACACAGAAACAGAGAGAGAAAAGAAAGAAAAAAAGGTCGAATAATTATAAAGCCCAGCAGCGGCCACAAACGAACAAGAAATAAAGAACCATCCTAACTGAAGAGATAGCAAGCACATCATAGACCCTACATTCCCAAACAACACAGAGAATCGCAGACGACCCTACAAAGACCAAACCCACCGTCCAATAACAGACCTCAAAAAATCATCATTACCAAGTTTTGGTGATGTTAGGCGGCTTTCTTGACTTGTTAATAGTGTTTACCACTAATTGGTTTCCAACTAAGTTTTTTCCATTACCACTCAAAAGAAGAAAGCGTACGACTTCAACAACTTTGCTATATGCTATTCAGATTAATAACGTAATAACATAATATGTCAGACTGAAATGGTAATTTTTTTGACAACTTAACTATACGTGATTCGAATTGATAACGTGATATAACATGTTAATACGTCAAACTGAAATGATAACTTTTTTGACAACTTAACTATACTTGATTCAAATTAATAACACGATAACATAACATATTAGACTAGTAATAACTTCTTCGACATTATTGGAGGGTCTATAAAGGTACATAGAAATTGCAATGTGAACGGTTTGGGCCGTGAAACATTTTGTTTGCCTATATTGACTTGGAACTGATAGCTTGGTTCTGAGTTGGGGATAGGCCATATTTGTTGTTAACTGTCACAATTACATTGGATATATGGACATTTTTGGATTATTTTGGATTATTATTATTTATTTGGGCAACCGGCCATGAGCGTGCAGCCTGTAAATACAGTGACCTCCGACCTAACCCAAGGCCCCAACACAAGGGTACAGAGGGCTCCATGCGTTTGACAAATACCCAAATCATCGGGGCGGTTAGGGCCCTCTAATATTCTGGTGTAGCTCCTTCTTTAACATATTTTTTTTAAGGTATATTTGTCTTTTTCTATAATATTCTCAATTCCCTTTAAATTAATTAGGATATTCTACTGCTTTTTAAATTAGAGAAAAAAAAAAAGCAAAGAATTGAGTTAATACATTTACATGCATTAACGGCTGACAGTTATATGTGCATGTATTTGTTTATCCCAGCATCCCTCGAGCCACTCATATATTAAGGATGCGATAAAATGAAAATAGCATCCCCTACAAGAGGAAAGTGTGAATACTGCAACCATTAATTGTATGATGTATCTAAAACATTATTTGGAGACAGCCTTATGGAAGGTACGGTACTTGATTTTTTTTTATTTAAAGGAAGGATAAATCCAATGCCATAAATTAAGGTGCAGCAAATGTTGCTTAGATTCCATCAACGTGTGCTTGGTTGTAGACTTGTAGTAGGAAGGGAAGGCCACCAAGTTTTCAGTTGGGAATAAAGGAGAAAAAGGAAGATGGATTATATTAGCAAAAGTAATCCGCATAAATGCTTAATCAATCATAAGCTTGAACTTAGCCTTGCTAGGTGTGCTTCAATAATCATATATTTATCTTTATAATTATTGTAATCTTCAACTAGTAATTTAGTATGAGAAAGAGAGAGACTTAATGACAACCCCACTCACAAGACTTGTTAATCTCATATTAAATTATGGATTATATCATTATTCCCTCAATGTCATACATAATGCCATACAACTGTAAAATTTAACCTTAAAGTATGGGCGTGATGATCATAGGTAGGCTCAATCATAGTAGAATTAGCTTGTAAACAAGTCCAATCATCGTTTTAAGCTAGGGTCATTCTACAATGTTAAGAGCATCTTTAAATTGACGTTTGTTGACTAACGTGGCAATTTGAAAAGCCAAGGTAACTTGCCGATTCTAAAAATGACTGAGTTTGACAATATTATTAGAGAGAATTTCAATAATATGACTCACTTATTTTAGCATTTTAAAGCTGTTGAAGATGCTCTAAAAAAAATAATTCCTCGAGATATTTGAAACTGTTAGGTAATTTTCAGAATATGGTTAGGCCAAGCTCAAAATATAATAAAATGGTTTGGGCAACGTTTGATTGAAAAAGGGTTTGTGACTACTTTATGAATGAGAAGATGAAGATGAAGATGGAAGGAGAGTGGAGGTAATTTTCAACGGGAACAGGATCCAATCAATTATATATTTTGCCATCTGTTTGCATGATCAGATAAATATATTATATATATATATTTTCCTTTACGCTTCAATGGGTTTGACCACCCCTGTCATATCTACACGTCAATTAAGTATAGTTTTGATCAGCAGTCATTACTCATTAGCTGAAAAACAATATGATTAATCTCCCATATTGGATTACACCTGTTCTTTCAAAGCACGATATGTAAAAATCTCATCTATCTGTCAATTTTGTTAGAGTCTATTTAAAATCACTTTTGTAAGCAACCATTTCTGCTCATAGGCTTTATGTTACTTGCTTCTACAGAAAAATCTTTTATGACTCATAAATACACTTTTTTTTTTAAAAAAAACTTCTGCTAAATAGTATCAAAAACGCTTTTAGCCGAACCAAAAATCTGAGACAAATAAACTCATATAATTCATGTATTGGCTGATTTTAGAGGGTTTAGATCGTTGAAAAAAATTCTTAGGTGACCCTAAAGGATGTCATTAAAATAATTTTATTTGAGGAATTTCTCAATAAAAAGGGACTATATATATAGATTTTTTACCCCTTAATTTTATTTTTTTGCTAATTAAATATAAAACCATTCAAATTTTTGATTGCCGTTGAGTTGAATGTAGAAAAACAACAAAAACAATTTTCACATTGAGAACAATGGGGTTTTTCACCATGGCCTACCATGATAATTAATGAACCAGAATTATTAGAAGCAATTGTCAAGTATGTATATAAATTCAGAAGAAAAGTATTAAAAAGTAGGACCTATAATACATGCACATTTCTATGTCAAACAAACCAAGCAAATGCAACCAAAAGCAATAAAAGTGATAAAGATAGAGTAATTGGGTGAGCCATCAATTATGTATCTCTCAGGGTCCCCTCCTCCCAGCAGCAACCAGTGCCATTAAAACAGTCTGAAGAGATGTCCCTTTTTTTGTGCTAGACTACTAGTCAATTGGTTTGGAGATGGCAATTTCAAATTTTTGTTTGTTTTTTTAAAGAAAGAAAAAAAAACAAGGTCTTTATAATCGCACCACATCTTTGTAAAATGATAAACTATAAATCAAAAGTTATCAGTTCTAGTCGTGCTGTCGTAATATCTGGTGAGTTTAGTATATTATTGTTATTTTCAATAAAAAAAAATTCTTTAAATAAAAAAATTATAAACCAAAAAAAAATTGAACCACACAACTTTTTAGTTTATACAGTTATGCAGATAAAGTATAGAACCGATCACATCACATCCCACCTAACATATTCAACACACCTTTGGTAAAAAAAAATAAAAAAATCAACACACCAATTATATATCATTTTTCAACGTTATAAAATCGAATAATAAAATTAATAATACTAAAAAAAAACACCAAAGTTTTAAATTTCTAAATTTCAATTAATTTAACCGTTACATACATGTGTTTCTATGTGAATTTACCTTTGGAAATAAATTTTGATGAAATGCTTGCAAGCAAGGGCTAAAACGGTGTCGTTGCGAGAGCAAGGACACGCATGTACGACATAACAAGAGATGTGGTACGATGGAGAATAGCGGGAATCATGGGCATGAAGTCATCTCCACTTGACACAAATCCCGAAGCAACCAAAACCCAAAGACCCAAAACCCGAAACCAAAAAGAGATGCTGTCTTTTTCGAGAAACCCGCCAAAAGTTACCATAAACACCCAAAAAATAAAATAAAAAATCCCCCCACAAATGCGTTATAGCTGGCAACCCCCCTCTTGACGTGGCCTCCCTTCTCTTCTTATCTTAACTGACGCTTCCAAAGCAGACAGCAACCTCAAAAAAATGACGAAAAATAATTCGAATTTCCTGTAATTTATGAATTGGATAAAAATGTTTGGGTTATGTTGGTGCCACGTCACGGGACAAAGGACGGAGGAGTGGTGGGGCCGGGTTCAACAACCTGATGATGTGGTGGAAAGAAGGGGGCTCAAGTTGGGCTCAGGGGCTACGATGCTTAGGACGGGGGACTTGTCTCTGTGTCGGAGCTTGACTTGAACAATCAATTCGGGTACACACGTGGCACCGGTTAAAGCTCAACGTGTGTGTCGTCTATGTTTTCGTAACAACTGTCATGTTTGTCCCTTTTTCATACGGTGCCTACTTTGCCTAGAACGCTCGTTTTCCACGTGATCCGAGAGCTGATGTGATTAATAATTCAGGAGAGAGAGGTTTTGTTCTATGCGGGCAGCTACGGATTTCATGCTTTCCAAATTTTATATTTTCTTTTGGTTACAACAAGTTGTTCGTTACATGGCCAACGGGGTTTTAGTTTAGTGAAAAAATGTTTTGATTTTTTTTTTTTGGGATAAGGGAAAAAATTTGGAATTTAGCGAAAAGTCGAGAATTTAAGTGGAGCAATTGACAATTCTATTGTTTGGTAATTTAAGTACATAATTTATTAAATGACGTACGAAAAAAATCTTAGAAATTGAGGCATCAAATTTTCAAGTTTAATTTCTACCAAAATAGGCGTCATTTCACAATTTTCATAGTGCAGGAATTCATATTTTTCAGTGTGCCAAAACTTACATAAAAAAAAAAGAGCCAAAATTTTCATTAAAAATAAATAAACAGTGCCAAAAGCCTATGATAAAACCCTGAAAAATAGAGATTGCGAGCCTTGTCGCTTAAAGGCGTCATAAAAAAGTTGTGAGCCATAAAAGTAAGGAGAAGGAGTTGCACGTCTCTTTGGATCAAATCTGAAGGTTAGTCTTCAAGCATTTCTCTCCTTCAATTTATGTTTTTCTATTTTAGGGTTACCATGCTTTCTGATGCCTATCAAAATTGGGTGTTTCTGACTAAATTTATGAATATATTATGAATGGGTTTTGTGATCTTTGTGGCATTATGGCTGGATTTTGGGAAGTTTTAACAAAATACTCTTTGCCCTGGGATATTGGTGTCTGATATGTGTTTATGGTGAAGCTTTGTATTTGTTTTCTAGCTTTATCGATTTGTGTGATGCTTTTGTCTTCTATGTTTTCTATATGCTTTGTTTTCTAGTTTTCTTGGATTGTTACAACTATGAGTCTGTTGTGTTAGCTTTTCATGTCATGTAGTGAGTTACCACTAAATTGGAAAGTAATATTAATTCACAAATATAAATCGTGCATCAAAATTCTTCTGATATTCTTCCGACGAAGAAAAGAGGTTGTCAAAGATGTTATTGCTGATTCGATTGCTAGAATGACTTTATCATTTGAAGAGTTTATCCATGCTGATACTAAGAACCTTGATCAAGCAGAGGTATATGTTGAAGTACAAGCAGTACCAGGTCTCAGTGAAAATGAACAACTCAAAGGATGTGCTTGGCTGATAGAAAATGACAAACAATTTCAGATACTGAAAGCACTCCCAATTAAGAAAAAAGAGAGTATGTTGTTGATGTTTATGGCACGTGGGGAGTGATTTGGTTTGCTAATATGCTATGTTTGTTTAACTTGAGTTATTTAGTTCATCAAATGATATGTTATTTTATACTTCGAGGAATACCAAACACTGAAATCTTCAATTGTCAGAAATTGAAATGACAGAAATCTAAATTCCGTCATTTTAGAATTCTATGTAATTTGCAATTCCTTCATCCAAACGGATAGAGATAAGAGATTTCATCTTAGGTTTGAATTCTCATGACATCAGTTGTGTGTATGAGAGAAATCTATTTCTATCTAGTTTAGACTATCGTTTGTACTAAGAAAAAAGCAAATTACAAGTTACATGAAGTTATATATATTTTCTTTTTCAAAACTTTTTCCTCCATAAACATTTCTACGACTACTATACTAAATCTAGACTTAAACGTTCCATACTTTTAACAAGGTTAATGTGGACACAATAATTTTGAAGTTGTAGCTCTAACTTCTTTCATGATATCAAGTTTAAACCACAACACAAATTTGTGCTTAGTGAATGAGATGTCCTTTACAAATAAGGGCATTAAATTTATGAGATAAGTTCAGTAGATATATCAAATTAGGTAAGTTCTATGAGAGATATTTCCTTACGACTAGAGGCCGAAAATTCCTTGGAGAGGTTGGAATATGCCCCTATATTGCTTACAAATATGGACATTCGAACATTTTATTTTTGAAATGTAATTCAATAATTGAAATTGTTCATTTTTTAGGATATCATCCAAGGATTATCAATATAAAAGATCATTTAAGTCAAAAATTATTTAACCTTTTGATTATCCACATTTCATTTCATTTGAACAATAAGCAAATATTATATTCATGGCTTATTATCACAAAACATCCCTAAGGTTTGCGAAACTATCAGATTGCATCCTTAATGTTTTTTTTTGTCATTCGTGGTCCTCAAAGTTAGCATGCATGATCACAAATGGTCCCTGCCGTTAGGTTCCGTCAAAAACTCCGTTAGTTTGCTGACGTGGCATATATGTATATCACAAAACATCCTTGAGGTTCCCACACCTATCACAAATGGTCCTTACGAAATTTTTAAAATTTTTAAATTTAAAATTCATAAAATTTTTGTTTTCTTTTTAAAATTTTATGAATTATAATTATTTTAAAATATATATTAAATTTTAAATACATGTGACACTATATTATTGTAGATGTGGGCTTCATATATATGCCACATCAACAAAGTAATGAAGTTTTTAAAAAATAATTTAAAATTCATAAAATTTAAAAATGAAAAAAAAAAAAAAAAACTAAAGGTTTAGGGTTCATAAATGGTCCTCAAGATTAAAATCCTTCTATAAATTGTTTTTTCATTTATAAATAATTTTAAAAAGAAAACCAAAACTTTATGAATTTTAAATTTAAAAAAAAAATAAATTCGTAAGGACCATTTGTGATAAGTGTGTAAACCTCAGGGATGTTTTGTGATATATATGTATGCCACGTCAGCAAACTAACAGAGTTTTTGACAGAACCTAACGTCAGGGACCATTTGTGATTGCACATACAAACCTTGAGGACCATAAGTGACACAAAAAAACATTAAGGATGCAATCTGATAGTTTCGTAAACCTTAGGGACGTTTTGTGATAATAAGCCTATATTCATTATCAAAATGTGTGGTGCGGTTGATAAATTGCAACCTATAGCTGGCGAGTTACCTAGTGCCTCAATGATAAGGGTTTGAAACCCGTTGGAAGCACTTTTTGGCCAAGGATACGCCGACTCCCAAGCTGGGGATTAATCCCACCATTCAGGTGTGGAGACACCTATTGGTATTTACCCAAAAAAATAAAAAAGAAAAACGAGAGATATGTTGTTATTTTTCTTTTTCTTCCACAAATACTATTATTTTGACCCTTTAAGATCCCTATCTCGTTTATAGACATACACCATTAAAGATAAACCACCAACTTCCCGATTCTCAATCCAGATGTACTTAGGTTTGAGATGGGAAAACACACTATTATTGTAAGATAATGGACCGACCATGTCTAATTTTAATTACAGTATAAGTTTATAGCTTGGAAAAACAAATAAAAAAATAATGAGTAAGAGTATTTATATATATATAAAAAGATGTGCCTAGGTAACGTGAGGATGATTGTACGATTTGTACCATTTATTTAACGACACATTTAAACTTGGTATTTGTTTAAATCTGAGGATTATTTTTAGGCACCCTAGAAACATGTGTCTAATAATTATAAGTAGGGTGGGGGGTTCTATTTCTTAATCCGGTAACGCAAGATTTCCTTGTTGCTTCTGAGGATGCAAGCCGCACGTGTGTTCCCTATACCCGATGAGCCAACACGTGATAAAGTCACATTTGCACATGCCCCCCATGACGGTTTATGATAAAACTAGGATTTTTCCTTTTTCCTTTTTTCCTTCTTGTTTTTCATTTTTTATACTCTTAATTTTTTTTTTAATTTAAAAAACATGCAAAAAAATATACTAAAACGAAGCGGGTGCCATTATGATTGGTGACCAAATCTAAGAGAGAGGGAAATATTTTATTGGATATCAATGAGCTTGACTCTTCCATGATCTAACTTGAAGACTAATTCATGATTTATGAGACATAGGTTCTATCCAGCAAAGGTTTGATCGATAAAAATGACGGTATACGTTATTGAATTTCATTACACTACATATCTATTTGTTATGACGTTTTTTGTACTTACTTGGACCAAAAACAAGAGTTCTTATTTTGATTTTTGACTTTGCATACGTATGTAATGAAAAACTATCTTAGCTTCACATTATAAAAGGAGGAATGCCAACTATTTTGTGGAAACTATTACTAATACATGTGAAATTATTCAGATTTTTGACTTCGCATATGTATAGAATGAAAAACTATCTTAGCTTCACATTACAAAAAGCAGAATGCCAACTACTTTTATTATGAATGTAAGTTTAAAATTCTATAAAAAGAAGAATGTCAACTACTTCGCAAACGTTATGTGTATTTCACTCACACATAAATTTAAGCATTGTATGTAAGATATTAATATTTTGCTTGTAAAGAAAATAACGAATTTTTTTTCCTTCTCTAAACACGTTAAAAATTGCCTTCCGTTTAAGAAAAATACTTATATAGAAACAAACTTCTATATTTCTATCAATAATAATTTGACATATGTGTAATATATATATATATATTTTTATGAATTATTTTTTTACACATTTGTCAAATCGTGATTAGAAAAAAAAGAGTATTGAAAGAGGCAAGCACTCTCCTTTCGTTAAACTTGGATGGAGCTGAGTGGTGGAATTTTTTTTGAAAGCAATACCAGCTGCATGGCACTATATATATAAGGTCATTCAAAGCTTTAATATTAAACAATAATTTATAATTAAAAAATAATAATTGAACTGATAATTATTTAAAGAAAAAGCCCATCCGGTCCTCCACAACAACCATACAGATAGAAACAGAGAATTAGGTAGTAGGTACTACGTACGAGTAACAGAAACAGATACGGGGAGATCTCTCTTCATCCCTTCCATTTCCTTCATTTCCTTAATCACTCATTAATTAATTTAATCCCCTTATCAATCCACAATCAATGTTCAATCTGTGCGTGCATCCCCGTGTGATCGATGATTTGATTCAGCAGCAGCTTCAACTTTAAAATTAATGACAGTCTAATTGAAGTTAGAGTAGTTAATTATGTTTAATTAACTCTACTTAATTAATTAAAGCAGAGGAAAGAGGAGGAAGAGGAAGGTGAAAAGAAAGTGCGTGCTGCTTCTCAGGAGTTCGCTCGAAGCCTCATCATCATCGTGATTAGCGAGTGTTCCGTACATTTCTATGAGTAATATATATTTATAGAGAGAGGGGGCTTGGAGGTTATGTCGGTGGGTGAGGGGGAGGCCGTTAAGGAGGAGGAGAGAGAGAGAGAGAGAGAGATGAGATGAATCAGACGATGATGGTGGTGGCAGGTTTACAGCCTGGCCTGATGGGATGGCGCGTAATCATTGGCGCTCCCATTCGGCCTTTTCTTGTCGTCTTCTGCCACCTCAACCTCCCTTTCTTTTAATTTTGTTTTAAAATTTTATGTTTGAAAAGGAAAATAAAAATATCCCACACACGAAAATGCTCTACAGCCTGGCTTTCCCCAGTCAAACTCACACCCAACCCAACCCAACCGTTATCAACTTATCATTCATCGTTATCCCTCAACAATTATTTTTTTTTTAATATTTATTTTTTTATTTATATAGTAAAGTTCAAAATCTGACGTAATTTATGGCTCAAAAGTGTTTGGCTTTTGCCACAAAAAACTTCCACAACAGTAAAAGCATGCGTGCAAAACCAGAACGCTCCCAATCCCATCGCGAAGAGTCGTACCCAACTTGATGCCTCAATTTAAATCCCACTAAAAAGTTTGTAGCCCAAGCTGTTAAAAATAATTATTTTGCCCCTGACTCAAATGCAGTGGTCAAATTATTCCTCTCTAAATGTGAATTATACGGAAAAAAAAAACCAAATGTGCGCTAATTAAATTAACTATTAGCTTGAATTTAATTTTGTTTTTAAATTTTAAAAGAGAGAGACACTCAACTCAATTGTGAGTAAAGCAGACGCTCCATTCTGCATTGTCATTAAAGAAGTAAATAAAGCGAGAAAGAAAGAAAAAAAGAAAAGCAAAGCCTAGGAAGAAGAGAGTGATGTTATGCAAATCAGTGCAGTTTGGATTTGACGCGTGTCCCTTCGCCAGCTGTATCCCAAACCCCCCAACCTCCTCCATTTAACCGATTGCCTCCAACAAGCGGTGCCGCTTACCCCTACAAACCTCCAAACCTCCAAACCACTAACAACCCCTTCACCTGCTCAACCGGTCACCCCCACCTCCCACTCTCTGTTATAAAAGCCCCCTCACCCCTCTCTCTTTTCTGTTTTTTCCTCTTCCTCCAACCCAAAACCAAAAAATCTCTATATTTTCCTAACTTCAAATTCAAAATTGGAGAGAAATAAATTGAGAGAGAGAGATAAGAGATTGACTTGGTACTTGTGATGGCAGTGAGCAGAAAAGATATGGATCGGATAAAGGGTCCATGGAGTCCCGAAGAGGACGACGCTCTGCAGAGGCTGGTACAGAAGCACGGCCCCCGTAACTGGTCTCTGATCAGCAAGTCGATACCCGGTCGGTCCGGCAAGTCTTGCCGGCTCCGGTGGTGCAACCAGCTCTCCCCTCAGGTGGAGCACCGTGCCTTCACGCCAGAGGAAGACGACACCATAATCCGGGCCCACGCCCGCTTCGGCAACAAGTGGGCCACCATCGCCCGCCTCCTCAACGGCCGAACCGACAACGCCATCAAGAACCACTGGAACTCTACGCTCAAGCGTAAGTGCTCCGATATCGGCATCGTTTTTCCCGGAGGAGGTGTAGGTGGAAGCGGAGGCTACGATGGTCATTTCCTTCATGACCACGAGCAGCCGCCGCTGAAGCGATCGGTGAGTGCCGGGTCGGGCATGCCCGTTTCCACCGGGCTTTACATGAGCCCGGGTAGCCCGTCCGGTTCAGATATGAGCGACTCCAGCGTAGTACCGGTTATGTCTCTGTCCGAGTGCCACGTGTACAGACCCGTGGCGCGGTCTGGAGGGGTTCTGCCGCTCTCGGAAACGACGTCGTCTTCCAACGACAACAATAGTAACAACGAAAAACAGAAGGAGCCTACGACTTCTCTGTCTCTGTCGCTGCCCGGGGTTGACTCGGGCGAGGTGTCCAACCGGGTGGCGGCAACCGAGTCGACTCAGGCGCCGGTTCCGATTCCGATTCCGGTTACGATTCCGATTCAGAATCCGGTTCCAGATCCGGCTCCGGCTCCGGCTCGGGCTCCGTTTCAGAATATACCAGTGGAGTTGTTGGCGGTGATGCAGGGGATGATAAGGAAGGAGGTGAGGAGCTACATGGCTGGGTTGGAGCAGAGTGGGATATGTATGCAGCAGGCTGCTAGTAACGATGGGTTTAGGAATGTTGCTGTAAAGCGAATTGGGGTTAGCAGGATCGAGTGAGAAATTTGATGAGAAGTTGGGGAGTTTTTGGGAAATTCTAATTCAGTGAAGGAATGAATGAATGAAGCTCAATGCAAAAGCTAAGGGCTTTTTGGACGGAGGAGTTGGACTAGTTAGTGAAAAAATGATGATCAAAAGATATGGTGGAAGTTGAAGCTGGGAAGTGAAAAATAACTGGGCTTGTGTTGTTTTTTTTTTTCCTTTTGCTTTCTTTGGGTTTAATTATCAGGGGAAATAATAATTATGGTCAATGTACAGAGGGAGAGTAATGAGAGAGGGAGAGTAATGAGAGAGACTGAGATGAGGAAGAAGATATGGTGTTGGAGAAGAGAGAGAGGTCTGAAAGTGGGCATCCAATCCAAGAGGGAAGGGAACTTTTGGGCCTTGTTCATCGAAAAACAACATGCAACTTCATTAAAAAAAAAAAAAGAAAAAAGAAAAAAAAAAAATGAATCCCCGAAATTTCAATCTTATTTCTCGTCCTCTTGAATATTTTGGGTTTATTTTTCCTGCTTATGTTATATAATCTGAAATAAGTAAAAGGAAAAAAGGGGGTTCTGACTGAGTTCTGAGCCACCTGTTTAAAGATCCAAACTAAAAAGCAATAAGACCCAAAAACCACCAAACCAAAAGAGTCTGCCACACAGAGAAATTCTATCTGGTAAGTCCGTACAAAATGTAGAGGCCATTTCGGTAATCTTGAACCACACGATTCTTCAGACTGAAAATACAGGGGGTTTATGTGACAGCTAATGGCCTAGTATCTACCCTATAATACAACAGAATAGGTGCGTGACCAGTCTAAGCAAAACAAGGAAAAAAAAAAAAGCAACCTCTTTTTATCGTTTTTCAGTTTTGGTGGGGAGAACGATTTACTACGTTTACTTATTGGGTAAGGAAAAAAATTTCTTTCCAAAATTAAGGTCTCGGTTGGTACAAAAATTTGTGGTTTGTATTTTTATTTTTTTATTGTTTGAGACAAGCGATATTGGAGAAAGGAAGAAATGAAACTAGGATTGCTCTTTTGACCACTTGAGATATAAAGTCGGTTGCAAAATTTGTGGTTTTGAAACGTTGATGTTTTGTTGGAAAGTTGGTAGGTAAAGAAGCACTTGCAGTTAAAAACGAGAAATTAACATGCAAGTTTCGTTATCCTGTTATGTTGTTGAACCATGTCAGCAAAAGGCGACAGCTCCATGCACTGAGTTGTAAGTTTGGATTAGGTAACGAAAAAAAGGTTGTTTGGAGAGCAATACATGGGAACATGTCAAACACGACTAATCTATCTCAGCCGTCGCCAAGTTTTCTACGCAACTTACTATAACTTGTAAAATTCTCTATAAACTTTAAGATGATCTATCTTCATATTTTGGTCAATGAATTTCTCCCCAAGTCTCTTCTTTTTTTCTCTTCTCTGAATGACTGATTTTTTGCTTTCTGGGGTTTAAATTAAACATACAAATTGAATGTCCGAAGCTTTACAGAAGAAATTGTAATGATCTGTCGACAAATTAGGCAATTCGACCCGAAACCAAAACTAATTACAGGTTAAATATCGGACTCTTGACAAGATAACATTTACTTACATGAGATTATGACGGTTCTCCTGTTAATACATAAATGTATTTGGATTAGCTTGCCCTTGCCCTTGCCCTTGTCCTTTGCTATATACCAACTTGCTAAAAGAATTATAAGGAGTGAGAGTGCTGAAGTTACTCAACTGCAGGTTGGGCAGTGTTTGAGCCGGTATTGAGTTTCTTCGGTAATACGAGTCTAGATTTCAGTTCGCAAACCAAATGCCACAAATCCTGTCTCCAGGACCATGTTGGGTGGTTTAGAGCACGGATAGAATTGAGGCAAACAACAAGGGTACCGCCTTCATGTAATAGAACCTACATGTCACCAAAGAAGAGCAATCATGAAACCGGAAGCTAAAGTTAGCAGCCAAGAGTTCAGATAGGAAAAAGGTGCAAGCCTACAACTTTCAATCACATGCTAATGCAGAGACATGTCTTATAATATGCCACTGCTTGCAATGCTCTACATGGAAAAAGAAGTAGCAATAAGGTATCAGAGAATGAACTATTAAAACGATTTATACCGTTAACCAGAGGGGAAGAAATCCTAAAACAGATGGAAGAGAGGCCAAAACTATACAAGATAAAGCAAGGCCTACACTCTGCTTCACCTGCATGTACATAAAGGAAATAACGTCAGGAACAGAAAATAACAAACACATGATGGGATAAATGTTATAGCACGTACCAGGGAAGTTGTTTGGCGAGACTTAGCGATACAGAATGGTACAACCGATATATTGTCCCGCAGCAACAATACATCTGCAACAGCTGTGGCAGTTGCACTAGCACGTTGGGCAAGGACTATCCCCACAGTGGCTGCTGCAAGTGCTGGAGCATCATTAATACCTTCACCCACCATTATCAGACCTCCACCTGTAGTAAAACCCCTGAATCTTTTGAGCTACAAAACTTCTGATAAAGATGTGAAGAAAAGAACTTAGTTTCCATCTTCACCTTTTTTTTTCTTTCCTTACAAAACATTCTTATGACTTTATTTTTGCATAGTTGAAATGAAAATGGGAAAAGATATGAACATGACTGGAGAAACAAGAAGAAAAGACATTCTGGGTGAAAATACATCATGCAAATGTGATTTCTCTTATTGATTCTCAGAGTAATAATAGTTAAAAAGCATGCAGGACAAGCATATATTGATGACTGCATACAATTGTATGAAGTTGTATAATGGCTTGTATGCATGAAAAATGTCAAATCCTTGTTTTTGACAAATGACAATCTGTTAGGAATTTACTAGAAGCAAAGCATTAGAAATCATGGAAGAGAAATTTTCAACTAGACTATGTAATAGTAATGAATTGAAACAAAGTGGAAGCGATAAACAAATTCCTCAGCATTTTCATTCTGCTAACTCAAATGATAAAGATTGTAAACATCTAGTCATAGACTATGCTATTGCTAAACCTCAGAGAGACTTAAAAGAATGGCAAGGATTGTGTAAATCATTTCAAATGGCATGTATAAGGATTGACAATTGCAAAACTCACCCATATCCCTTGAGACATCCTTAACATGACTCAGCTTATCCTCAGGCTTTAGGCTAGAATAAACTTCATTGATACCAACAGCATTTGCAACTCTCCATGCACTTGACTCATGGTCACCAGTCAACATCATTACACGGAGCTTGGCTTCATCTCGTAACTCTTCTATGACATCCGAGACCCCAGGTCGAGGCCTGTCCTCAAGGTGAATCAGCGTTACCTGCATAGACTCGTGATAATTTAGTGATCCATCAGCTTGCATCCCTAGAAAAGGCTAAAAGAAAACCTAAAATAGGAATATGGGTGCTCCAATTGATAAACAAACAAAATTTCATAAAGTGCCAATCCTGTTTAGCTTGTCAACATATGCTCCTATTATGTATAGTTATCAATTTTGAACACCAGTGCACAAGTTAAACCTTTTTGATGAAACCTCACCTTTTCGTTGACTGAAAGAGCAGCACGAACAAATTCAGTTCCATAAGAAGATGCATTCACAGCTTCCTTGATCTTTTTTGATGCATCCTCCGATCTACAAAGTGAGGTGATGAAATCTACTGAACCAAGAGATGCTTTCAACAGTTTATCCCCTCCAGTTCCTAACTATAACAAGATAGAAATCAATGTGCATCAAATTACCTGTTACTGACCAAAAGCACTCAAAAAAGGTAGGTTGGAAGACAACTAATGCCTGTATGATCTTATTCATTACAATAGATGAACTTCCAAAGAATTTAGCTAATGTAAGCATAAATTAGTGGTGAAATGCAATCAGAGGAATAAATAACCATGCACTGTGTAGTATGTCTAAGAGAGTACTGCTGGGACATGGTATGTGCCAGATAGAAATCTTTATAGATTAAAAAATGGCTAAGACATGACAAAATCACAGCAAATATAGCCTACAGAACAGAAGGGGTCATATTGGAGCAGAAAAATGAGTAAAGCATTGCATTACTAAAGCTGAAATGTATAAAACAAAAGATATATGCTAGTTAGAACACAAATTACCTCTATGCCATTGAGAGTAGCAATTAGACCTCTGCCTGGAAAGTACTCGAAACTCTCAACAGAAACAGTAGGAAGGTCTTTCCCTTCACTATGGTCTACCACAGCTCTGCACAAGAAAAGAAAGATATATAAGTACTGATAACATCAAGTTGAACATGTTTCATACGTTAAACAGTATATATGATTCAAACAAACCCCATTAATAGACTAGAGGAAATTAAACCAAATATTTTTCTGCAAGGGGTAGAATTGTACAATACTCTTTTTGAGCAGGAAACAAAGTAGATGAATACATGTTGAATCAGAAAGGATATTTACAGATTACAATCGCATGGTAGAGTAAGTTGAAGATTCAACAGACAAAATAACGGGGTTCTGTCAGAGAACACTACCTTCCAATAGGGTGAGTGGTGCCCTTTTCCATTGCAGCAGCAACAGCAAGGGCCTCCTTTTCACAGCTGGGGGCACAACAGGAAGAAAAATCTGATATATTGTTTCTCATCCGGTGCCCGTAAATTGGTTCAATCGCTTTGAATGCTAGCCCCCCAGTTGTCAAGGTCCCAGTTTTATCAAATGCAATTGTGTGACAAGAAGCTAGAGCATCTAGCACATGGCCACCTTTCAGCAATATCCCCTGTATGGAAAATGGAAGGTGATGTGTCAATCCATAATCGCATTAACAGAACTTTCTGCTAATACCCAATGGAATTTTACTGCACACAGTTTACAACTGCAATACATAAATGCATGTAAAAGAAGCAAATATCATGATGTCTACCTTCTTTGCGCAGGAGCTAATTGCAGTAGCATATGCCAACGGAGCTACAGCCAAAGCACATGGTGATGCTGCCACCATGAGGCCCAATGCTCTATAAACTGACCCTCTACAAGCTAAAGTATTAAGCAGACATCAACCAAATGGATGACAAGCATGTCCCCAAAAAAACAGAAAAGATAAATAATAGGGGAAAAAATCTGTAGACCCCCCAACACTGGAGTTAGGTAAAATTTTTTAACATAATGGTTTCGAACAGTTCTTTCAACCTATTATGAATACATCTAGTGCAAAGCAGCTCTTTAGCTAGTTCTTTTAGTGGCAGACAAAACGTAGTTCTTTTAGATTTTGATATTCCAAACTGGTAGTAAAAAAAGAAAAATCGTTAGTGGCAAGAGTGTGTCATAGTGAAAGTGCTTAGTGCAGATTACCTGATGTACCAATAAATGGCCACTTGAATAGGAATGGACCAAGAAGAGCAATAGCAGCTGACAAAACTACAACCACCTTGCTGTATTGCTCGCCAAACTGATCCAGCCACCTCTGAAGCTTTGGTTTATTCAGTTGTGCTTCTTCAGTCAATTGCACAATCCTGCTAAGGGTTGACTCTTTCCAAGTTTTTGTTGCCTGCATCAACAATTGGATTTAGCACCCAATCACCATCATCATCACACAAGATTTACTCGCACGAGAACTCTAAAAACCTAGCTAAGGCAACTGTCACCTTCACTATTATCCTGCCATCCAAGTTCCTTGCACCACCAGGTACCCTGTCTCCAACTGTTGTCTCCAATGGTTTAATTTCTCCTGTCAAGTGCTCAATGGTAATGGTGGCATTACCTTGGAAAACTTCACAATCTACAGGCACAGACTAATCACAATACAAGCTCCCATTACTACGCTTCCACATTCTAACGTGTCATTTAATGAGATATAAACGATATGTCATTAGAGTGAGGACAAAACCTATCTCACAGACAGGCATTTAGGGTCATAACTTGACTATAAACTACTAACCATATCGAAAAAAATAAAAAAAGATGGTAAATTTGTTCCCATACCTCGCCAGCTCCGACCAAGATAAACGACCCCACTTGTAGGTCGTGCACAGGAACCTGCTTGTACGCCAAATTAGATGTATTGGGAAGTTCTTCATCATTGATGTCAAGCACAAGAGCGAAATCCGGATAATTTTCTTTCAACTCTTTCACATCGATCATGGAACGACTGGTGAAATACTCCTCAGCTGAAATCAACGCACAAGCATTGATCAATACACATTGCCACAAAACAAAAGTATCGAACTTGAAATTGAAATGCTTACCGATATGAGCAAGATTGAACATTGCCAACAGTAACCCTCCTTCCAGTGCATTCCCCATGAACACGGAAGCAAAGGCCGCTAAAGCCATTAATACATGAATGTTCACCTTCCCGCCACTAATATCTGTCAGCGCGTCAAGTGCAGCAGAGACCTACGATTAAATTGAATTCAAACTCAATAAATAACTGCACAGTGCAGACCAAATTCTAGGGTTTATTAGTCAACTGAACACAAAAAATGTCAGGCCTTGGTTCTCACCCCTACTAGAGGAAAAGCGATGAGTATGAAAGCGTTCTGCATAGGCTTCACGGCGAGCTTGGGCATCAAATAAGGGCAGGCAGCGGCTGCGAGAAAGAGAGCGGTGGAGCAGAAGCACAACTGCAAGTGCTCCCTGAGGAAATCGGCGAGGTCGGTCCAACGTACTGCCTTGGCGAATCGGACGAACTGTTTCTGAGGTCCGGTGAGCTCATCAGAGCCATGGTGCTGATGATGGTGATGGTGGTGGTGATGGTGGTGATGGTCGTGGTGGTGGTGATCGTGATCGCATGCGTCGGCGGTGCATCGGAGAGTGGTGGAATTTCGGAGAAGAGGAAGGGGTTTGAAGCGAAAAAGGGGAGCGCGGATGATGGGTTTTGGGGAGGAGGGCGAGTTGAGTCGAGTTGTGGTGGGGTGATGACCCAGAAGAAAAGAGTGGTGGCGGTTGCTGGCGCTGATTGGAATTGGAAAATGTAGGAGGCTTTCCATTTGGCTTTTTGAGATAGGAGAGAGGAGAGAGGGTCTCTCTCTCAGAGCTTGGCGTGAGTTGAAGGTGAGAACTTGGAAGCCGGAAGCATCGTCTCTTTCGTTTGCAGCGGTGGGTCAGTGGCTCTGAGACCCAGACTGGGGGTTAATTGGAGGAGGTGATGACATGGTCTCCACACCATGTGCTCATTTCGGAGGTGGAAGGAACAAATGGGATTTGGGCCGTTGAATTTGTTTGCCAAAAAGTCATAATCTTCAATGGCCTACGGCTACGGTCCAGTCCTTTTCTCTTTCTTTTTTATTTTTCCTCTTCTTGGATGTAAATTTGCTAATTTGATTCGATTTGGATTTGATTACTAAATTATTTATTATGATTTGTTCAATTTGATTTTACGTTTTCTCGTTGATTGACTAATGGGCGTTTGATAATCTTATTCTTAAGTTCATTTGTGCTTATTCATGTTCTTAAAATTTATGGAAATTAGTGACAGAAAAAAATAAAATTATGGAAATTAGTGTGATTGATTTGTTTTAAAATAAAAGAAAATGGTTGCAGTAAGTAACTGTTAAGTCCATAGCAATTTAAAACCAAAACTTTTACAGGGTCTTATTTATGATTCAATTCTGCACAAGGAAAGTTTGATGCAAAGTGAAGGGGCAGCTTGGATATATGGATGGATAGGGTTGAGCAGCTGATGAGGAGAATTTTGTATTATTCTTATCTTATATAACTGTTTGTGTTTTTTTGTTTGTTTGTGATTTAAAGGTGATGGGAATGCAAATTGGTCTGGCAACAATCAAACCCAAGAATGAAAAAAAACTTCTGTTGTCACATTCAAATGGTCATCCGATATGGGCAGCCAATTCTTCGGTCAAAAATTCCTAAAACTAATTTGTCAGACATGGCTTCTCCTTCGGCTAAAAAAGTTGCAATACCCTTTGCATGCATGCATTCTGGAAGCAGAGGCCTGATGGAAAGTATATAGACTGCCAAATTATGAGGGGCTGACCAACTTTCTGTGTTCTGCCTTATCTACTGCTGTGCTCATAGGGTTTTTGTATTTTGTCTTACTTATTGCCGTGCTTACAGGGTTTATGTATTTTACTTTACCTACTGCCTTGCTCACAGGGTTTCTGTGTTCTGCCTTACCTAATGCCGTGCTTACAGGATTTTTGTGTTCTGCCTTACCTACTGCCGTGCTCACAGAGTTTCTGTGTTCTGCCTTATCTACTGCCGTGCTCACATGGTTTCTGTGTTATACCTTATCTACAGCCGTGCTCACAGGATTTCTGTGTTTTGCTATGTGCCCTATTTTTTAGGGATTGCTCTTGTGTTCCCGCTGCGAACTTTGCTTTAGTTTGTCACTTGTTTCACTCGTGATTGACTAAAAGATATTCTCTACAATTGGTGCTTCTCAAGTATGGTGTTTTGTGACTCGCTTGTCAAGTTGGGCTTGCGAAATATCTTTGCCCAACTTGAGGAGGGGTGTTGGCGAGTCCTTACTTACTTAGGATTTTGGTTCCTTTCTATGTTAGAATTTTAGTTACTTACCATTTATCTAGTTATATTATAATTGAGATTTATTTCCTATTGTAATTTAGATATATTTCCCATTTTATTTAGAGTTAACACATATTTGTACTTGTATAAATCTATATTGGAAAAGAATAAAAATATGAGCATAATTGAATATTTGCCCTACTTTGTTTGACATCTGGTAACTTTACTGCAAACACCAGAAAGTTATCACGACTGCATTCAAATTCTAAAATATGACAACTTTCATTACAAAACATATTTTACTTTGAAATAAATGATTTGCACAAATCATCTCATGATATGGTAATCAAATCAGAAGAGACTTCTTATACAAACCACGAGATTCAGTGAGTTCTAAATGCAGAGGGGACACATTAGGATTGCAAAATCAACAGCTTGGACTAAATTTCTCCCAAAAGTTGTCACCACCACAGAAAATGACTAAATTATGGATGAGAAATTTATTCATTCTACATAGATCGAATAATACTAGGAACAGCTTCCTTAAGCATTGCAAGAAGCGATTCCCTTGAAAAACAAAATTCACTTAATATGTAAAACAACTTTCAAGTTAAGGTCCTTTCTTGAGGATAATTGCGTTAGATTTTCAAAGAAAGCAATTATAGAAGTTGCAAGGACTATAAATGCCTAGCTATAGGTATCTTTCCCTTCTTCCTCAAACCTCAACCTTTACAAACCCAATCTTGTCCTGTCCCGCCAAAGCAAAGGCCCAGGAGACCTAACAGGATAGTAATGCTTCTGAGCCAGCAATGATTAAACTCAATGCAAGAGACATCAAAAGCACACATTTACAAGAATCAACTGGCCAGCCTCAGTTCTTATCAAACATAGCATGTCAAAATATTACAATGACAACCAGACAAGACCATAACATTTCTAATAACTGACACTTATTGGTGATCATACCAAAGAGTCGTAGTAAATGTTCAGCACCATATATTGTTGATGGAGAGACATCACCTACAACTGCAGAAACAGAATTCTTCAGCAATCAATATAATAATGAAACATTTAAAAGTGTCATTGAAAGGCTGGAAGAACCAAATACATTTCTGAAAGTCATTTAACTACGAAACCATCATCCTACATAATTGTCAGAAGAAGTTGCTTCTAACAGTTCATGTCTACCTTATCCTGCTGAAAAATGAATTCCCAATCATCAACAAGTTGCTTCCTTAGTGTTGGAGGAATTTGAATCTTGACAAGCTTTTCCAGGGACACAGTGTCCTTCTAACAATTATAGAACCCACAATTACTCCACCATCAAAGAAAGGTTAATAAGAAAACTTAAAAAGATCTAAAGAGTTCTGGAAGGAAGCATCTATCATTTGTGAGTAAACACACATGCAGCTTGGCACAGATAAATATCAAAATTTAGCAGGGATAGCTGCATTTCTGTGTTTCTTCTTTTCATTTTCTTTTTTTATTAGAAAGGCTCAAAGGACCAGCACTATAAGCATCTTAAAGCTTCAGAAAAGAAACACTGAGTATCAATTTTATGCGCACAAGCCTATCACACACAGAAAAATGGAAGTAAGGAGTAAAGATGGCAAGTGAGAACAACACATCTGACAGCTATCCAGAAAATGGGAAAAAAAAAGAAGCGAAGTGGTATATTTAATCCTAATAAATGCCACACCTCAGGGCCTAAGTCATTCTTCCGCTTCTTCCCCTTTGTCACTGCAATAAATTTAATATTAACTCTTTAAGAGACGCAGGTAATTTGTTTTACAACATATGTTTTTCAAGAAAAAAAATATTAAAGAAAGTAAATTGTACCATTGTTCTTGTGGTCTTCTTTCTCTGCTTTTGCATCTACAAAAATTCAACACACAGTAATTAGTATCAACAGAAAACAAAACAAAAACAAAAATCATTGATAACAAACAAAGGATGATAGGCAGTGAGAAAACAGCTATTGGAGCCTTTGCGGCACTAAAATTAAAGGAAAAAAATGAGCAAAGCTAACCAGAAGAACTTTTCGGCTTTGTTTGAGCTGAGCGTCCTGATTTTGTATTCTTGTCCACACCTTGTTTCTTGTCAAGAGCTTGCTGCTTCATGATATTATCTTCAGTATTTTTCAACAGGCAATCCCCACCTACCCATTCGTCCCAACTGTTGGCAAGATGTCCAAGCCATGTAATGATTTCTGTAAAAAGAGTGCAAAAATGGCTATAACATAAAACTTCTGTTGTCACATTCAAATGGTCATCCGATATGGGCAGCCAATTCTTTGGTCAAAAATTCCTAAAACTAATAACTGTTCTATTTGTCAGGCACGGCTTCTCCTTCTGCTAAAAAAGTTGCAATACCCTTTGCATGCATGCATTCTAGAAGCAGAGGCCTGACAGAAAGTATATAGACTGCCAAATTATGAGGGGCTGACCAACTTTCTCTCAGTGAGTCCTTGTAAAGGTGAAGGTACATGACGTGTGTGATGAGGCTAGGCAATCAACTTGAGCACCCACCAAGAAATATTATAGTAAAAAACATTGATTTTGGTCATGTCTCCACAAATCTCCCAAATGCCTTGTCATGATCCAATTGGAATTTTGAATTGTGGATCAATAAGGTTTGGTTGGGTTGTCTGTCTCTGCCTCACATTTTTTTAAATATGTTTATTTGTTTGTTTTTACTTGCAGCCTCCACAGCCTTGGACTACATTTTTGTAACCTTTTCTGACTGAATGCAGAGCACCTCTCTGATATAGTACTCTTTGAATTCATTAAAAAACTATGGCTGAGGGTCAATTGGTCATGGAGCTTGAGACGAGTATAAAACCCCCAAAGAGCAATACACCAGCTTCACCATTCTAATGATTCTTAATTATTACTCTCTTCTTGCCTTGCTCATTTTGTTCATTGCTTACCAATTGATATCTGTAACAAATGGAGGGAAGAAAGGCATTTGGTTGGGCAGCCAGAGACACTTCTGGAATTCTTTCTCCCTATTCATTCAATCTCAGGTCTCTCTCTCTCTCTCTCTCTCTCTCTCTCTCTCTAGGTGGTGGTGGTAGGTAGGTAATGAACCAGTTTCTAAATGTCCCCATGAACATGCAGGAAAACAGGTTCAGAAGATGTAGTGTTGAAGGTTTTGTACTGTGGAGTGGACCACACAGATCTTCATCAGATGAGAAATGAGATTCACAATACCAATTACCCTTTGGTTCCTGGGTGAGCATATTTTGGCATTATATATAAAGCACACAAATCAGGCGGCTTCATTTCATGCATGCTGCATATTACCAAAAGAAGCTTATGTTTAGGGTTTCCTTGTAGATCAATAGTGCTGTTAAACCTGTTATGCTTGAATTTGAAGGTATGAAGTGGTGGAGTTGGGTTCAGAGGTAAAGAAATTTAGAGTTGGGGACTTGGTGGGAGTTGGGGGTATAGTTGGGCCCTGTGGAGAATGCCTGTCTTGCCAATCCAACATGGAGCAATATTGCCACAACAAAATCGTCACTTACAATGATACCAACAAAGATGGAAGTCCCACGAGGGGAGGCTTCTCCTCTGCCATGGTTTTCATCAAAGGTAACCGAAAAAACAAGAAAATAAATCTATCCATGTTGCCTACGTTTTGAGTTACCCTGAAAAAATTAGAGTGAACGTAGGTTTGTGGTTCGAATACCCGAGAAGCTAGCACTGGATCAGGCAGCTCCATTGTTGTGTGCTGGGGTAACAGCTTACAGTCCACTGAAGCAATTCATGGGTTCTAATAAGGTTCTCAAGGCAGGGATATTGGGTTTAGGAGGAGTTGGTCATCTGGGTGTGGTAATTGCAAAGGCAATGGGTCACCATGTGACTGTGATAAGTTCTTCCGATAAAAAGAGGGAAGAGGCTTCGGAAATTTTAGGTGCAGATGCTTTTCTGGTGAGCTCCAATGCAGCTGAGATGGAGGGAGCTGCTAATAGCCTTGACTATATTCTTGACACCGTGCCAGCTTTGCACCCGCTGCGATTGTACCTTTCGGTGCTCAAGGTTGATGGGAAACTCATAATAGTTGCTGCTGTGCCTAAGCCTCTGCAGTTTGATGCAGTTGACATAATTCTAGGTACATCCTCTGCTACCATTTCTATTACATTTTTCCATTGAAATGAGTGAGGTTAGAAAATAGAATACAGTGATTTAAATTTTGTGTTGTTATACAGGGAAGAGGACCATTACCGGGAGCTTCATCGGCAGCATGGAAGAAACTCGGGAAATATTGGAGTTTTGGGCAGACAAGGGTTTGAAATCTTTCATAGACTGTAAAAATGGATTATCTTAACGAGGCATTTGAGAGAATGGAAAGGAATGATGTGAGGTTTAGGGTTTAGGGTTTAGGTTTGTCCTGGATGTAGCTAGCAGTAACCTGGAATGATCAAAGACAATTCTGTCTGTCAATTCACGAATAAACTTGTGCTTTGATTCTTATTGTGGATCAGCACGCCATGGCCGATCGATTGGCCACGGCCAGTGCAATTTTGCAGTTTGTAGGCGTTGCAGCCGTCCTCCATTCCACAGTTCTATATGTGTTTGTATCTATCCCACCCTTGATTTTTATCAAGACTGGTTGAAGAAGATTAAATTTTCATGATTGACCAAACTGAGGATTTTCTATAGATATGATAAGGGTCATAATAAATGTCAACTTTGTGGATGCCTAAATTAAAATTCCAACCACAATTTTTGTTTCTTTAACCAGAGTTTTTACAAATGCACATCATAAACACAACTATTGCTTGCCAGGGTTTACAAGAATGACTTGTGGTATTCAAGCAAGAAATTCTCTTCACAGAGCAACAAGTCCAAAAAAAAAAAGGACAAAAAAAGAATGAATTAATGCTAATGTTACAACAACAAACTGGATGTTCCATGTTTGTGGATTGTCTTGGTGGATGAATCCATAACATGCCAACTAGGTCATGAATCTCTGCACTGCCTTTGCCATCCATCCAAAGATGGCAAGTATGAGAGAGCAGAAGTTAGAGCAGTTTCTGTGGCAATTCAGTCATGTTTCCCCTTGCCTTTCCCTTCAACACTTTTTGAGCCATCATAAGCAGGAAGGAAGAATGTACTGTGATTTTTCTGCAGAAACCTGCATGACCATGAAATATTACTTCTTGTGAAAAAGTGCACCCAGCATATGTTTACAGTATGCTGCATTGAATTGGAAGAACACAGAAATAAATAAATGACAAAGTGGAAATGTAAATTCTAGTACATCATAACTACTCGAAAGGTAAAACAAGTGTTCCCATCCCAAAAGTTCAGAGAGAGAGAGAGAGAGAGAGAGAGGGAGAGAGAGAGAGAGCGGGGTTGTGTTGTGTGTGTGTAGCAGATTGCCTTTTCCCCTTCATGTTTCCCATAAAGCACACAGTAACTGCTTTTAAAAGATTTAGATCCTCTAGTAGAATTCACCGTATAAATATACAATCACATATAAAAAATGATTGGGAAATGCACAACTAATTTTTCAGTTCAAAGGAATAGTCAAGAAGAAGCTAAATGTGACGACGGTGATGATGCATAAGTTTTCATCTAACCTTACTGAAACCAAAATTGAGAAAACGGAAATATCTCCAAATAAAGTAAAAGGTTTGAATGCGTACTTGAGAAAATCAAGTAATTTCTGCTGTAAGCGGGTCTGTGTTTCCTCCTCAATGTTGACATAAGCCAATAGCTCTGGTAACTTTACTGCAAACACCAGAAAGTTATCATGATTGCATTCAAATTCTAAAATATGACAACTTTCATTACAAAACATATTTTACTTTGAAAGAAATGATTTGCACAAATCATCTCATGATACGGTAATCAAATCAGAAGAGACTTTCTTATACAAACCACGAGATTCAGTGAGTTCTAAATGCAGAGGGGACACGTTAGGATTTCAAAATCAACGGCTTGGACTAAATTTCTCCCAAAAATTGTCACCACCACAGAAAATGACTAAATTATGGATGAGAAATTTATTCATTCTACACAGATTTAATAATACTAGGAGAAGCGTCCTTGGGCTTTGCAAGAAGCGTCCTTGATCATTGCAAGAAGCGATTCCCTTGAAAAACAAAATTCACTTAATATGTAAAACAACTTTCAAGTTAAGGTCCTCTCTTGAGGATAATTGTGTTGGATTTTCAAAGAAAGCAATTATAGAAGTTGCAAGGACTATAAATGCCTAGCTATAGGTATCTTCCCCTTCTTCCTCAAACCTTAACCTTTGCAAACCCAAGCTTGTCCTGTCCCACCAAAGCAAAGGGGCCCAGGAGACCTAACAGGATAGTAATGCTTCTGAGCCAGCAATGATTAAATTCAATGCAAGAGACATCAAAAGCACACATTTACAAGAATCAACTGGCCAGCCTCAGTTCTTATCAAACATAGCATGTCAAAAATATTACAATGACAACCAGACAAGACAAACAATCATGAGTCCATAACATTTCTAATAACTGACACTTATTGGTGATCATACCAAAGAGTCGTAGTAAATGTTCGGCACCATATATTGTTGATGGAGAGACATCACCTACAACTGTTTCTTGATATTGTTTGCGCTCCTTTTTGTATAAGAGCATCACTGGCAATGCTTTGTCAAAGTAACATCGTATTCCTTTCAGGACTTCACCTACTGGATCAGTCACCCTGTATTCAAGAGAGCATAGTCCATGCCAATCATCACCATGTACATTAAAACTCAAAAATTACATCTTACATTATACACACAAGCTGCAAGATTACAGTACCTAAAAAAGAAAAAAAATTGAATGGGGCCTACTTATATAGAGTTAGTTAAATCATCGGACATCATATGTCAAAATACATTAATGAATCCATAGGGCAGCATACTTATATATGTCAGAACTAAATAATAGAAACAGCAATTCAAATAACAAGCACAGGAAAGAAAAAGAGCAAAAGCTAATACAAGGATAGAAAATCAACTTCTGTCCAATAGGCTTAGCTAAACTTACTTGCCATCCTTCTTTGTCCTGTAGTCGAGGTACTTCTGCAAAATGTCATCTACAGTTGGAGAACGAGGAAGTTTAACAAGCTGCAGAAACAGAATTCTTCAGCAATCAATATAATAATGAAACATTTAAAAGTATCATTGAAAGGCTGGAAGAACCAAATACATTTCTGAAAGTCATTTAACTACGAAACCATCATCCTACATAATTGTCAGAAGAAGTTGCTTCTAACAGTTCATGTCTACCTTATCCTGCTGAAAAATGAATTCCCAATCATCAACAAGTTGCTTCCTTAGTGTTGGAGGAATTTGAATCTTGACAAGCTTTTCCAGGGACACAGTGTCCTTCTAACAATTATAGAACCCACAATTACTCCACCATCAAAGAAAGGTTATAAGAAAACTTAAAAAGATCTAAAGAGTTCTGGAAGGAAGCATCTATCATTTGTGAGTAAACACACATGCAGCTTGGCACAGACAAATATCCAAATTTGGCAGGGATAGCTGCATTATTTCTGTGTTTCTTCTTTTCATTTTCATTTTTATTAGAAAGGCTCAAAGGACCAGCACGATAAGCATCTTAAAGCTTCAGAAAAGAAACAGTGAGTATCAATTTAATGCGCACAAGCCTATCACACACAGAAAAATGGAAGTAAGGAGTAAAGATGGCAAGTGAGAACAACACATCTGACAGCTATCTAGAAAATGGGGGTAAAAAAAAGCGAAGTAGTATATTTAATCCTAATAAATGCCACACCTCAGCGCCTAAGTCATTCTTCCTCTTCTTCCCCTTTGTCACTGCAATAAATTTAATATTAATTCTTTAAGAGACGCAGGTAATTTCTTTTACAACATATGTTTTTCAAGAAAAAAAATATTAAAGAAAGTAAATCGTACCATTGTTCTTGTGGTCTTCTTTCTCTGCTTTTGCATCTACAAAAATTCAACACACAGTAATTAGTATCAACAGAAAACACAACAGAAACAAAAATCATTGATAACAAATAAGGATGTACAAAGGATGATAGGCAGTGAGAAAACTGCTATTGGAGCCTTTGCGGCACTAAAACTAAAGAAAAAAAATGTGCAACGCTAACCAGAAGAACTTTTTGGCTTTGTTTGAGCTGAGCGTCCTGATTTTGTATTCTTGTCCACACCTTGTTTCTTGTCAAGAGCTTGCTGCTTCATGATATTATCTTCAGTATTTTTCAACAGGCGATCCCCACCTACCCATTCGTCCCAACTGTTGGCAAGATGTCCAAGCCATAGTAATGATTTCTGTATCCCTTTTTGAAAAGGGCATAATTATTAACGAAAGAAAACATTTCGAGTAAAGATTATACAACTCTAAGGTAGTCTTTTCAGACAACACAAATGAGATGTGCATTTTTTTGAGGGATTAGTTTGTAAATTAAAACAGGGTGATGCATGCATGATCTTTGGGCTTAGAAAGCTTGAATAAAACATCAGTTTTCAAAAGACACCAGAAAATCGGTTTCATATATCTATTTTTACCACTTATTATCAAATGATAAAAAATAAAAAAAAAGATAACACCATTCCTACTTTTATTATTATTCTCTTTATTCCGTTCATTGGAATCCCATGCTACACCATAAGAGGTAGTTTTCTTTTATCCATAAACACCCTCAACCTGGTAAAGGAATCCTAGAATTTATGTACAACAATAAAAAGACTTTACTAACTGAACCAGTTAGAACCTTCTATTTCTGTTGTTATTTCCATGATCTAAAATTGTAGCTCGCTTAGCTTTGGAAGTCAGAACATCATATTTGTGGAGATAAGAGAAGCATTGCGGAGGAATGTTTTAAATATAAGTTTTATTTTTCTTGAATGAAACTAGATCCAAAATACAGCACAGTACAACTAGAACTTGGGAAACATTGGAGGTAGCTCTGAGTTGCATTCTTTACCTCATTCACTTCACATTCTAAAATTGGAAAATTTAATAATGTAGATAGAGATAGAATAGAAGTTATAGAAGGCATACTCACTTTTTATTCCAACCCTGCAAAACACCAAACCGTACAAATGTTAATATCATAACCAGAAACTACTTTGCTTACCTACATGTTGTCACCATAATATGCGTTATTATTCAAGAATCTGTATGGGGAGAGGTGTTATTCTACTTACGAGGTAGTGAACAAAGTATCTCCATTCATTTTTCCTCAGCTCTGCCTTTTGAACCTGAAATGTGAAAAGTTAAAGTTGTTTAGATTATAACTACAGAAACACAAAAAGAGTAAAGAAGTCAAGGAATATAGCTGAATTTGGAGCAGATTTAGTATTGGTAATTCACTTTTGCGAAAGGTTAAAGCTAGTTCCCTGTATATATACATACTACACAGATGGCCCATTGCATCTTTCAGAACGAAATCACCAACTACGCTGGTTATGCCGTAGTGCTAGAGAGAGCTGGACTAATAAAAGGTTAAAATTATCTAAAAGGATATGTGAATTATGCCCTTCTGGTGAAAAGGTAAAATCATAATTACTACCTGAGCTAGATTGGAGTTATATATAGTTTTTTAATTTTATAATTTTTGAGGAAGTAGACTGAAGCGTGCAATATGTGCAAGAGTAGTAAATTGGTCCAAATGAATAATTCAACATGAAGAGAACCTGCAATTGATGCAAATAAAGGAAAACTCCTGCATCAATTTCTTTAGAACAAGATTTAAACCATTTCTTTGTGAACTATTTCTTAATTGCATGTTGGAATTCCAAATCAATATTGAACAAACTAATCAAAATCAACAACTGCCTTGGAAAATAAATAGCTATCTAGACCTTTATTTCTTTTCTTTTCTTTTTCTTTCCTTTTTTGGGTAGAAAAGAAATACCTAAAAGGAGCCAATTGCACACAAAGACTAAGGATTACAACCCAAAAACCCTAGACACAAATTCAAAACCATTCCGTCGAAGCTTAATAAAATTCAAGAAGTAAAACAAAACAAGAAATAGAGAATTCGGAAAACTAGGGCACAGAGATTAAAGAAATGGAGGTCAGGGAATGAGAAACGAAAGGAGGGTTCGTTGGACTTGCCTTGGCTTCGTAGATGCGAGGGCCATGGTAGGCAAGGATCTTCTCACCCTCGGAGTAGAGGCTGGAATTGGAGGGAGGAGCGTCGCCGCTAGAGGTGTCGCCGTCGGTGGGCGAGTCATCTCTGGACGAGTTCGCCATTTTCGCGGAGTAACAGCTCCAGCAGCTCCTTCAGTTTGAGAACTCGAGAGGAGAGCACAGAAAGCGCGGTCACTCTGTTGAGCTTGAGAGTGACCCGTCGCGCAGAGTGGGTGTTTAAATTAAAGTACAAGATGAGATGGGATCTGATTTGTCACTCTAATAAAAATCCCCCCTCCCCCATTTTATCTGTTTTTTTTTTTTAAAGGTTATTATTGTGTTTATTTTTATTTTATTTTTTGCCAAACAAGGTTATTATTGTTTCAGTACAGTACAGTAAATAAGTTTTTTTTTCTTCCAAAAAATATAAACCAGCATTTCCATAATTAAAAAAATAAAAAATAAAAAAATAAAAAATGTCATTCTCAGTACACTACACGAATGCTAATACTCGAATTCATGACCTTTTCGGGAGGATAAATTGTTTCAAACCATTCCACTAGTAGGTCTTTTACAAATTCTTTTTATACCTTTAATCAACAGATGAGAGGAAATTCAACTTAGGACCTCTTGGTTAGTGAGTTACAATTTGTTGCATGAGTGTACATCTCATGGAATGACAATTTGCCTATGAGGATCTAGTACAACATATTAAGACATAAAATCTTTAAAACGAGGAGGAAAACAAAACCAATTAAGAAAAATAAAAGAAAATTAATAGATCTTACAGATTTTTAACTACAAAGAGTTTGTTTTTGTGGAAAGATAATTGGGTGTTACTATCATACTATCACATGGTGTTATTAATCCATGTGTTATATGGATAGACAACGTGAATGATATGCCATGAATACAAGGTATAACATTACTAAATAAATACACATGTTATAATATGAGTGTATTAGTAATACAAGGGTCTGACCGTAAGAATAAGAAAATGAAAAACATGGCAGATGACTCGACCCTAGGATCCCCCAATACCGAGAATACTGACTAACCTTGAACTTACGATGAAATTTGTTGACTTTAAAAGAAATTCAGCAAACATTTGCTAATGACGTAAACATTGCATTGCTGGTGCATAAATCAGCAACATCCGTCAGAAAATACATCCATAATCAGTGCAAGATGAGTTAAAAATCATTCAGCAAATTTACTTGTTCAAATACAATTCCACAATATACAATTCATTTCTTAGATGATTCATCAATGAGTTGCTTAACAAATTCCAATTTCTCTTCATTATCTAAGGTAAGGAAGAGTTTAGCATAAAAAGGATTAGCCACAAGCAGTCTTAATGCTTTAACTCGATCCGTAACAGAAAGCCCCATAGGTTTAACCTCACGGTACAGCTCACCTGCTTCGTTACCTTTGGGTTGCAGTGATTCACGTAGGACTCGCGTTTGCTCATTTGAAGCTTTTATCATTTCCACGAATGATACAGGAACTTCGTCTAACGCAACACTTAAACCTCCATGTTGTCTTCGATTTCGTGGTGAGGAATAAGACTGATCTGTTTGTTTGTTTGTTGAGATTTGGTCAACAGGCCTTGAATAAGCGTCTTCCTCTGTTCCAACGTCAGTTGATTCCTCATCACAGTTAATATCTTCATCACAGTTAATCTCCGCTTCACAGTTAATATCGTCATCACAGTTAATATCGTCATCACAGTTAATCTCCTCATTATAGTTCATCACCTCAACTCTTTCAACCGGAGTTTGGTATGGTTTTACAGTTGCAGTGCCAACTCCAAATATATCAACAAGTCTATCATAAAGTGGAAAATATTTGTCCCTCCACCCATCTGCCTCTTTGTGATCCTGCAGGTTCAGTAAACAAACGTTAGTATAATTTATGCTACAATTATGAGATTACAAGTAACACATATGTATAAGTTGACACTTCATTGAACAACAAAAAATCAAAAGTAACATATATTAGGCTTATTAGCCTAGGATAGAGTTAATACTATCATACCTGCACATAAGATTTCCATGACTCTTCACTGTCAACCTCCAAACATTTCTTCAAATCATTCCACCCAAACCCACTTCTGTTGATCATGTCATATATTATACGGTATTGCTTCTTCAATTTTTTCATTTTTGACTCAACATGTGGGTTAGCTTTCAGTTCTGATGCTGGACATAAATTGCATAAAGCTTTTTCTATTAGAGTCAATGTACCAGATTTGAAAGTACCATTTTCACGATAACCCTTTGCAACTAGATCCTCTAGGATCCCTAAAAGTGCATCCTCCTCCTCTTTGGTCCATACACGTCTGCTGCCTTTTCTATTTGTCTCATGGATTTCACTACTACCTCCAGTATCATCTTGCCTTTTCCTCTTTTCTAGTGGGGAATGCAATTGATCCGTTTGCTTGGTGGTTGAGTTTTGGTCAACTGATCTTGGACAAGTGTCTTCCTCTATCCCAAATTCAGTTGCATTAACCTCATCACAGCTTATCTCTTCAATTTTCTCAGCTGGAGTTTGGGATGTTTTTACATTTGCGTGGTCCACCTTAAATATTCTAACAAGTCTATCATAGAGTGGAAAATGTTTGCCCCTCCACCCATATGCTTCCTTGTGATGCTAAAAGTTCAATCAACAAACGTTAGTGCTTATGGTACAAATGTAATATCACAGGTAAAACATACGTTATAAACTGACACTTCATTTATCAACAATTCAAAAAGGATCATACTATGGAGTCAATATTATCATACCTGAAGATATGCTTTCCATGTCTCTTCACTGTCAACCTTCACACATTTCCTCACATCATTCCACCCAAATCTGGTTTTGTTGACCATGTCATATACTATACTGAATTGCTTCTTCAACTTTTTAATTTTTGACTCGATGTGTGGGTTAGCTTTCAGTCCCGATCCTGGACACAAAACTCTCAAGGAATTTTCTATTACAATCAATGTACCAGCTCTGAAAGTACGATTAGCACGATGGCCCTTTGCAACCAGCTCCTCTAGGATGTCTAAAAGTGCATCCTCCTCCTCTTTAGTCCATACACGTCTACTCCCTTTTCTATTACTCTCATTGACTTGACTACTACTTCCAGTATCCATTCCTAAAGGGTCCTGGTGAAAAATATCCAACCATTTTAACCATAACAATCACTAATAATAATACAAAACTGTATCATTTCATATTCATTTAGAATCTGAATGCTGCATTCTTTAGTTTAAGCACATGGCCTCAAACATTATTCTTATTTCTTGGTCTAACTGCTAAAGAATGCTAGCAAAATTTGAGAAAGGAATAGGCAGAGAGTGAAATAATTAGGTCCGTTTTAATTTTTTTCCAATTTGATGACATAGAATCCTAACCCATCATTAGCTTCCTTTGTATTTTATTTTGTATAATGTCCCAGGTAGAGGTTCCATATAAAGAAAAAGAAAGAGATTATTGACGTGCACCGAAGTCAACTGATAAAACATACATAAATATGGTAAAATGTCAAAACACAATTAAAATTTCAAATACACATTTTTATTTAACTACCCCTATTTGCCATCCAACTCAAAAAGCATTTGGGCTACATGTGAAGAACCAAAGGATTCAACAATCAATATAGTATTGAAACACTAAAATGTGTCTCTGAAAGGTTGGAGGTACTTTGATCATGGGAAACATGTGAAGAACCAAATAGATTCTTGAAAGACATATTTAATTTAACCGTGAAACCATCATTCTTTATAATTGTTAAATGACAACCAAGAGAAGTTGCTTCTAACAGTTCATATGTACCTTATCCTGCTGATAAACAAATTCCGGATCATCAACAACTTGCTTCCTTAGTATTGAGGGAATTTGACTCATGACAAGATTTTCCAAGGAGACAGTGTCCTAACAATTATAGAACCCAGAAATAGCCCATCAAAGAAATGGCAGTAAAGAAAACATAAATAAGACCCAAGGAGAATATGAAACAGTTCTCAAAGAAAGCATTTTTCATCTGTGAGTAGAAGAAACATATGCAGCTTTGCATAGACAGAGAATAATTGAATGTAGAAAATAACATGATCAATGTGTATAAATGCAATAAAAGAAAAAGTAAATCCAGATACTGGAAAAAGAAAAAGTAAATCCAGATACTGGAAAAAGAAAAAGAAAAAAGTGGAAAAAAAGAGTTGTGAAAGGTTATAGTTGTTTTACATGAAAATTATAGCAGAAAAAAGAGAGAGTAAAGTCAGCTACTTGAGACGAAGCATAATTTAATCTCAACATACAGAAAACCAGAAATTGATGCAAAGAAAAAACATTCGTATTAAATTTCCAGCATAAGGTTTAAAGCATTTCTAGGTGAACAAAATTTCATGATTGCAATAGGCATTGGACAAACTAATCGATCAATCTTGATAATACTACAGCTCTAGCAAACTTTAATAAAATTGCAGAGCTAAATAAATAAATAAATAAAAAAGAATTCGGAAAAGTGGGGTAGTTAGATTAGAGAAGATGGAGGTTGGGGAAGAGAAAGGAAAAGTGGCTTGCCTTGGCGTCGTACGCAAGGATCATATGTCCCTCCGAGTAGACGCTGGAATTTAACGGCGGCGCGTGGCCATTGGTCGCGGAGTCGTCCGTCGACGAGTTCCCCATTTTTGCAGACCCAACAGTCAACCGCGGGAGAACAAAAATGCTGATCCGACTTGTTAGTCTAATAATTCCACTTCTCTTTTCGGGGGAGCTTTGTAAATTATTATTTTTTTTTTTACTTTTTCGGTTTTAGGAGACGATTTTCACGTCAATATTTTATCCATTTGTTATTTTTCCTAACAAAAGAAAAATTAAATTATAAAACATAGAGAGTGCGTGCGGGTGCGTTAGGTCAGCTGGAGATTGTGTGTATCTCTTTCTACATGAGTTTGAATTTGATTCTCTTGTTACATAACGCATAATATTTTAGATTATTTTTTTGTATAAAAAATATAAAGAAAATTACAAAAAATTCAAATCGAAGTGTGTTTATCACTACCGTGCACTTTCATATACAATAAAGACATTCCATTGAAGAAAGCTTCATATCTACATATATAATATTATAATATTATAATATACATATAAATATATATAGGGACTTTCTCTATTGCGAAGTCCAAGTGTGCAGAGTGGATGCAAACTTCTATTTGTGACCATTAGATACCTTGTACGCTCTAGATTTAAAATATCATTGAAAAGAGTTTCAGTCTTTTGGTAAGAGCCAAAATTTCTTACACCTCCAATCTACTAACCTCTGTTTCCTTCTTCCAACACAACACATTATCTTCCTGTGCTTTCATTTCTGTGCATGCACCTCCAATCTACTAATCTCTCTCTGTTTCTTTCTTCCACCACAAGGCCTTCTCTTCCCTATGCCTTCATCCGATGCTTTCATCAATTGCTATTTGTGACTCTGTATATGCAATACGTCATTTCCCTTCTTCCCTGCGTTGATTTTCTATTTCTTTTTATAGGGATATCCTCGCTGATTTGGGTTTGGGTTTTACTTGGTCTTCGTATGAACTTGGCTCACTTTTGTTTTGTTTTGAGTTTGGTGAGGTGTTGTACTGCTGGGTGGGATTTTTTTATATGACCTTGGCTGATCTGTTGTTTAATTATACTCTGTATTTACCTGATGCTTACAATTACTAACTATATTTCATTTGGAGATGGGGATATTGAAGCTAACTATGATCTCCTGATATGATTTGAGAGTCATGCCTTCTTCGGATGATTTGCAAAGTTTGTATACAGGATATCTTCAAAAGTTTAGAAAAAATATAAACAGATAAATGATTGAAATAGATAGTCATAAGAAAATCTTTTTAGTAAACAATCCCATACCATAAGAAAATCATAAAACTTTGTATAAGAAAAATGGAAAATGCCCATATATCATAAAGCAAAAAAAAAAAGAAATAAAAAAGAAGAAGAAATAAAAATATTCTAACATGGAGGAGCAGCTATGATATTGCCAGGGATGAGAGCACACGGTAGAAAAGGTGTTAAAAAGAAGAAATAAAATATTATAACCTAGAGGAGCAGCTGTGATATTGCCATGGATGAAAGCACAGGGAAGAGAAGGTGTTGTGTTGGAAGAAGGAAACAGAGGTTAGTAGATTGGAGGTGTAAGCGCGAGAATTTTGGCTTTTACCAAAAGACTGAAACCCTTCTCAATGATGTTTTAAATCTAGAGCGTACAAGGCATCTAATGGTCACAAATAGAAATTCGTATCCACTCCGCACATTTGGACTTCGCAATAGAAAAAGTCCCCATATATATATATATATATATATATTTGTGACCATTAGATGACTTGTACGCTCTAGATTTAAAACATCATTGAAAAGGATGGGACTTTTTTATTTGACCTTGGCTGATCTGTTGTTTAATTATACTCTGTATTTACCTGAGGTTTACAATTACTAACTATATTTCATTTGCATATGGGGATATCGAAGCTAACTATGATCTCTTGATATGATTCGGAGAGTCATGCCTTCTTCGGATGATTTGCAAAGTTTGTATATAGGATATCTTCAAACGTTTACGAAAAATATAAACAGATAAATGATTGAAATAGATGGTCCCAAGACTCCATTACAAGACAAAGGAATTGAAGCTGCAACAATAATTGACGTTGTGGGTACAAGTACAAAATTTCAGCTTCATACAAAATTATAGCTTGAACAATAAAGAACTAATCCAGCCACAACTACATTCAAAGTTCAATTTCCACGACTATTACTTCACAGAACGATTATTGATATTGGGTGAAATATTTTCTGCATCCTTGCACAAAGAGGACCTGCATAAGAAATAAGAAATTATATATTTAAGGTAAAATAATCGAATAAATCGAAATAAAAAATTCAAATTAGTTTCTTACTAATTAATGTGAGTTGAACAAGTTCTTCTGTCATGTCC
>NC_047655.1:21964977-21991461 GCF_902201215.1 Prunus dulcis | reverse complement strand
TTAATTATACTCTGTATTTACCTGAGGTTTACAATTACTAACTATATTTCATTTGCATATGGGGATATCGAAGCTAACTATGATCTCTTGATATGATTCGGAGAGTCATGCCTTCTTCGGATGATTTGCAAAGTTTGTATATAGGATATCTTCAAACGTTTACGAAAAATATAAACAGATAAATGATTGAAATAGATGGTCCCAAGACTCCATTACAAGACAAAGGAATTGAAGCTGCAACAATAATTGACGTTGTGGGTACAAGTACAAAATTTCAGCTTCATACAAAATTATAGCTTGAACAATAAAGAACTAATCCAGCCACAACTACATTCAAAGTTCAATTTCCACGACTATTACTTCACAGAACGATTATTGATATTGGGTGAAATATTTTCTGCATCCTTGCACAAAGAGGACCTGCATAAGAAATAAGAAATTATATATTTAAGGTAAAATAATCGAATAAATCGAAATAAAAAATTCAAATTAGTTTCTTACTAATTAATGTGAGTTGAACAAGTTCTTCTGTCATGTCCTGTTTGTCCACACCCATGGCAATGACGTTTACTCTTATTCATTGTTTTCTCTTTTCCTCCCTAAAATCTTTTACCGCAGCCCTTCGCCCTTACTTGAAGAGGGTCATTCAAATGTGGTGAAAGATAACTACTAGTTGCATTTTCATTATTGCCTCCACATATATTGTTACTACTATGCACCACAAAATTTAACTTTTCTCGCATACCTTCAAAACTTTCTAATAGAACTTTACTGGCCTCTTGAGATACCAAGGCACCATCAATAAGCTCAAAAGCAAGTTTAGACAATCTTGTTTGCCTCATTAATAATGAATTATCACCACTTTCAGTTATTTTCCTTCCACCCTCTTCCACAACTATGTCAGATTTTGATGCTCTTGTCCACTTGTTTAATATATATATATATTTAACAAATACTCAATTCGTTTCATTTTCATGTATGCCAACACATGCCTGCATAAGATTCCTTCAAATTCAAATTTGTTACATATACATGAAGCATAGTCTGCAACTTTGTCAACCATGACTTCTGAAGCTACCATCTTTTTTCCTCCCCATTACCTTATAAAAGCATAAATTGTCATCCTCTCTTGCAAGTTGAAGCACATATGCCAAACATTTCCACAACTCTTTTTGAAACTTGTAGAAAATTTTATGAGTATAAATGGTAGCCATTTGCTTCTCCATTATCAATGGAGATTTCAACATAGGCTGCTCATTGATATCAACATGATCAGCAATTATCTCTTCATGACGTTGTTGGGCAAGCGCTCTATTAAACCATAATATGAAATCCATTAAATAATTTCTTTTTGAAATATAGAGCTTGAAAAATGCATGAACACCTTCTACTCGTTGGCTACTTGACATTTCTGCTGAAAAAATATCTTTCACATATGTTGGCACCCATCTTGAACGTGTTCTATAGACTGAAGATAGCCACTCATCATCATTTAGTTTACCTTTGTGGACCACATCCATCCACTTTAACTCAAATTCTTCCTTTGTGTTTGATTCCTACACACAACTTTGAAGTTCTCTATTTTCATCCTTATAAATGCAAGTGTTTATCTTTTGAGAAAACTTATCCAGAATGTGCCAAATGCAATATCTATGAAACACACTTGGAAAAGCTTGTGAAATAGCATTTCCCATCGCTGGATCTTGATATGTAATAATTATTTTGGGTGGAGCAGTAGGCATAGCTTTCTTAAACTGCTCAAACAACCAAAGAAAAGACTCAGTGGTCTCATTGCTCAAGAACCCACAACCAAAAAGAATAGTTTGACCATGGTTATTAACTCTTACCAGTGGGGCAAATACCATACCATACCTATTAGTATTGTAAGTGGTATCAAATACAACCACATCACCATAAAACTTATAAGCTCTTCTAGATGTTGGATCAGCCCAAAAACAATGTTTAAGCCTATCATCATCGTCAGCCTCTATCATAAAAAAGAAAGATTCATTTTTTGCTTGCTCACCAATAAAATGCTCACTCAACATCTGTGCATCATGCCTCTTCATCTTTCTCTGCAATTGTCTTTTGTAATTATATAAATCTTTCTTCGTATATCCAATGTTTTGCATCCCTCCTGCTTGCACTTCAAGAAGACTAAATTGTTGATGTGTTGGGATATTAACATCACCAAATCGTTGTGCCAATCCTTTATTAACTTCAGAAATTTTACGATGCGATCTCAACAAATGTACCATTTGAGGGGCTGTCAAAGCATGATTGTGGCCCTCCACAAAGTTAGAAATTATGTATTTTGTTCCCTCTCTTACCTTAAAAAACACAATCTTAGCCTTACACCCACTTCGTACTAGACCTCGTCGCCTATCACTTCCATTAGAAACTTCTTTGGAATATACTCCCTCTTTGTAGCACACATATTCTTTTCTCAAGATCTCATTAGAAGTTTTACTCTTTTGCTGACAATAACTTCGAACACTAAATCCCGCTTGTTTTGCGTAGTTGTTATAGAAGTTATAGGCATCCTCAAGTGATTCAAATTCTTGACCAATTTTTGGTACATTCTGATCTTCTACTTGAGGATTGAAAAATAAATCTGAATTATTTTCATTAGTATCTTTCATAAATTCATATGTCCCGAGTTCTTCTTGTGCGTTTTCCATCTCTAAAGTTTCATCTATATAAGAGACACTCTTGTAGGGCTCGCTCTTCATTGTATTTCACTAATCCAAAGATCATCTCTACAAAAAAAAAAAAAAATAATAATAATAATAAATAAATAAATCACTTGAATATGATATTATTTGACCACTCAATTAAATTATTGAAATTGAAGTACTTTCTTGATGCACCGTGTTCATTGAGTTTGTTGGTCTCAATTAGATGTCTTAATAATTTTCAATTTGCATGATTTTTTGTAAGGATGATATCTGAATGAAGATGTGAAGAACCTCTCAATAAAAGAGGACTATATATATATATATATATATTAGAAAAAATGTTATATTTGAATAAAGGCTCTATTAAATACAATATATTCATTAGGGTTCATAACTTAGGTCTCTCCATTTAGTATAAAAAGTAGAAACGGGACGGGTACATGAGCCCCGTTATATAAGAGTTGGAAACATGTATGGAAACTTACATGATAAAGAAATTTTTTGGAGAAAAATATAAAATGAAATGACATGAACATAAATTATCTTATCTCGAAGATACATGGAGTATAAATATAAATAAAATCAACAAAAAAATGTAAATGAGAAAATACATAACGAATATTTCTAATTTCTATTGAGATGATCACGAAAATTCATTGATGGGTGTTATCTGTAAATTTGTTTCCTGTACCAGGGCTTGGGCCCGAGTCCTTAATCCCTCCAAGTGTCTCAACATTTATGAATTTGTTTCCTGTACCAGGGCTTGGACCTGAGTCCTTAATCCCTCCGAGGATCTCAACATTTGTTACTTTGTTTCCCGTACCAGGGCTTGGGCCCGACTTCTTAATTCCTCCGAGAGTTTCGACATTTGTGAATTTGTTTCCTGTACCAGGACTTGGGCCGGAATCCTTAATCCCTCCGAGAGTCTCAACATTTGTGAATTTGTTTCCTGTACCAGGACTAGGGCCGGAATCCTTAATCCCTCCGAGAGTCCCAACATTTGTGAATTTGTGTCCAGTACCAGGACTTGGACCAGAATCCTTAATCCCACCAAAAGTCTCAACATTTGTGAATTTATTTCCTGTGCCAGGACTTGGGCCTGAGCTTTTAATCCCTCCGAGGGTTTGTTGGTTGGTAAACTGGTGCCCCACACCTGGGCTAGGGCCCGATTCTTTGATGGCTTCAAGAGACAACCCATCAAAGAAACCTCCAATTGCTCTACGACCAGAGTTTCTGTGCTTCATGATATTGAAAGGTCGAGCACTCACTGCAATGAATGTGGAGCTCAGGAAAAGAAGCAGCAAACTGAAAAACTTGGTTGTCATGTTGGTATTGGACAATTGAAAAACGAGAGAGAGAGAGAGAGAGAGAGAGAGAGAGAGAGTATTGTTGGTTTGTGTTTTGTGTGATCTGCATGATGAAGTATTTGGTCTGGTCTCTATTTATAACCTCGGTATTTGGTAAGCAAGTTAGACTGCGAGACGAGGCTTGTTTGACTAAGATACTTGACAAGCAGCATATATCATATGAATTTCAAACAAACGTGACATTTCCAATCTTTCATGGCATGCCATTCGTTCATGTGCTGGAATTAGGAAGCAACATCGATGGTTCTTGATCTCTGGCTAACATGTAGAAAAAAGAATTGGAAAGATTGGTTGCGAGTCCAAGTTAGAAAATGAGGAAGAAAATAATATCTATATATATATATGATGGAAACAGTATTGAATATTAAGGCCTCTACTAGCTAGCCGGCTCTATAAAGCCATCAGAAAGTTCTTGCAGTTTTGGGGAAATCAAAGAAAAAAAGAGGTCAAATTAGACTATGAGTATGCATTGTTTGATTTGAATTCCATGGCTGCAGTGCAACGTGACTTGAACGATTTATTGGAATTTTCATCACCAGTCAATTTTCCTAGTTGTAATATATCAATTGGGCAAGGGGGCCAATCGGGCTACCTACATTTTTATTTTTGTCAAAATAGCCACCATAACAATTCCATGATAAGAAACACCTTCATATTTAAAAACCTATACTTATACACGTACATTGATTTAGACACCATTTTTTCATATTTTATAATTAAGAAAAATAAGAAAACTCTTTGTTTTTCAGTTGCCATGGATGTAAGTAAACTAAATCTGTCTTTTAGTTTTAATACATTACATTTTTTTTAATCGATTGACGTATCGTATGAGCATACTTAGGTATATACTATACTATATAGTATAGTATCATACTATGTTAAAAATGTTTTTCTCCGTAATGGTTTTGGAATTTATTTAGAGGAGATAAAGGACTGCACACATTTTTATAGCCCACCATTATTGACAAACCAAAAGAGGCAGGTCTGTTTGGGGTTTCCTTGTAACTCCCTTCAAGACCTGCTCATGTCTTGCATGCCAAGATTGTGCACTAATTTAGCAAGGCGGAATTAGAAATTTGTCAATGAGTGGATTAGCTAAAGTTATTAGTTTAAAATTTAATGAAATTTTTTTTTTTGTGGGTACTTATAATTTCTATAGTCTTTTGTATAAAAAAAGAAAGTAAACATTAAATCATATACTGGCTACCTAAATTTTTATTTTTATTTTTATTTGTGTCAAAATAGCCATCATAGCAGCTCCATGATAAGATACACATTCATATTTAAATACCTATACTTATACACGTACATTGATTTAGACACCATTTATTCAGATTTTATAATTAAGAAAAATAAGAAAACTTTGTTTTTCAGTTGCCATGCATGTAAGTAAACTAAATCTGTCTTTTAGTTTTAATACATAACATTTTTTTTAATCGATTGACGTATCGTATGAGCATACTGAGGTATATACTATATAGTATACTGTATTAAAAATGTTTTTCTTCGTAATGGTATTGGTGGAATTTATTTAGAGGAGATTAAGGACTTCACACATTTTTATAGCCTACCATTATTGACAAACCAAAAAAGGCAGGTCTGTTTGGGGTTCCTTGTATCTCCATCCAAGACTTGAAACACATTCTGCTAATTTCTTGCATGGCAAGATGCACTAGTTTAGTCTCATGTATTATCTCATTGTATACGTAAAATCTTATGTGGAATGAACCACTCATTTCGTAAACTCCCATGACTAAGTGCGCCCCCTGATCCCATGATAATTTGATTTCCGGGTTTGTCGGAGGAAATTTTGAATTCAAATCTTATATACGATAGTTGTTGAATGCAATATGACAAGCAAATGCAAGACTTTTTGGCAAACCTTCATGGTGTGATTTTATTTTGTACTGCTTGATTGAGTTTGAGTTGTCTTAGTGTGCCCATTTGGCATTACTTATTTGGGGTCAAAATCACTTTCTTCAAAATCTTGAGCTACACAACACGTTTGGTAAGGATAGAATAATGGAATTTGGTAAAGAAATTCTATTTAACTCATACATATATTTCCATTTGCAAAACAGACTGCCGACAACAAATTGAATATTATTCGAAGGATGAGAAAAGCAATGGTGTTTTGTTTTCTTTGTGAAAGAAAGAGATTCTTATTTACTGTAGACATCCCTGAATTATGGCCCCAGTTGCAATTGGGTTCGTAAATTTTTTTTTAAAGTCAATTACATCCTTTAATTAGATAATCAGTTACAATTAGGTCCTGCTGTAACAGAATCTGTCGAGATTGACCATGTGAGTGTCACGTGATCTTCTTGTTCGGGGTATATTCGACTTTTCGTCGTTTTGAACGAAACAAAATCCAATTTAGCTTTGGAGAGGGGGAATTAAAACCCATCAAGTTGAAGATGAAAACCCATATGCTATTTCTATACCAGAAGAAACAAAAAAGAAAAAACTCAAATTCTTCTTCTCAACCACCGAGTACCAGATTTCCTTTATTTTATTTTATTTTAATGATCTTCCTTAGAAAATAAGGGCAGAAAAAAAAGAAAAAAAGAAAAAGGAGGAGCATTATTGAGATCCATACGGTAATTAGAGGCATAAATGGGTGGATTGAATGATCATCACCACAAACCTCACCGAATTTGAATAAATCGAGGTTGTCCATCATCGGGGGCAGCGACAGGTTGAGATCGAACAGCAAAGGAGAGACTTCGAAACGACAACGTCATGACGCAATCATCGCCGTCGTCAACGATGGAGGACGAGGAGTCGCAGTCGCTGTGGCAGTCATCGGGTGGGCAGGGTGCATGAGTTTCCGCTGCTGCTGAGCATCGGAGGTGGGTATGCGGAAGGGGAGGTTGGGATGGGGGTTGGGGAAGATGAGATGGGGTGCCTTTTTCTGGGTTTGGTGCGACTGTTCTTGTTCTAGTTTTTATTTTTTTGAATTTTTTGTTATTTTATTCTTTAAGATATATTTGTTCTTGTTATTATTATTTTTGTTTTAAATTTACCTTTTCTCCAGCACAGTAAATAATTTTGGAAGAAGGAGCAGTTCATCCATGCTAATTGAAAGGACCTTTTACCCTTAATTTTGACGGACAAATTGACAGATTTGGACAGCAGGACCTAATTGTAACTGTTTGTCTAGTTAAAGGATGTAATTGCTTATAAAAAAAAAAGTTCACATACCCAATTACAAATTGGTGCCAAATTCAGGGATGTCTACAATAAATAACCCTAAAATTTATGATGACAGGTGGGACTCAACTAGTTTTGGCAAACTTAGACAAAGAAAAAGTTATGTACAAGAGAGGAATGTGGAAGAAGAATGAACAATGCCAATCAGTATACAAATAAATACAATAACGCCCAAAGGCCAGGCAATACAAAGGTTAGCCCAAAATGGCAAACCCTTAGCCCTACACTCCCAAAAATAAAGACAATTGGGCCCAACCACATAAAGAACCCGACCTCAAAAGCCTTTTAAATTTAAGGAGAGGAAAAGTAATTATTTATGTAATCTATATCTATATATATAAAGCAAAAGACAGAGGATGGTGAAATATTCAAAACACTAGAAAATGTCATTGGTTAATGCCATTAAGAATTAAAATTATTAATTAAATGAGGATAATATAGTAAATTCAAACTTTTTCATATTAAAAAAATTAAAATTAAAAGAAAAATAAGATAATAGATTCTATATTTATGAAACACAACTACCTATTATTATTATTTAATTCTAAAATAAAATTAATTTTTTTAAAAAGGCCTCTCTCAGGCGCGGAAGCGCTTATAGAGAGGCTAGTATATATAAAGCAAAAGGCAGAAAATAGTGAAACATTCAAAAATACAAGAAAATGCCATTGATTAATGCAAACATTAAGAATTAAAATTATTAATTAAATGAAGATAATATGGTAAATTCACACTTTTTCATATTTAAAAAAATTAAAAGAAAAATTAGATAATTGATCCTATTTTTATTGAACACAACTACCCATTATATTTTTTAATTCTAAAATAAATTTAATTTTTTAATTTAAAAAAAAGCCTCTCGCAGAAGCGGAAGCGCGTGTGAAGATGCTAGTTTATTATAATTGAGGAAAACACTTCATTTTTCATTTTATAGAGATTGAAAATATAAGAAAGGTCACGATTATTTTCCATAATGTGTATGGACGAAGTAATAATTAAAGTTACAAAATAAGGAAGATGATTAGAGATGTCCTTAAAAAAATTAATTTGTTACAGATTAAATACATGCATATAGCATGCAAGATTATTGTGCTAGGGAGGTAGAGGATCTGCATCAGTCAATTTTTATTTTAATTTTTTTGGGCCTCAATCATTTATTGAGAGAGAGAGAGAGAGAGAGAGAGAGAGAGAGAGATTCATGTGGCCAACGATGAAGGAAGGAAGCATCCAGATCCAAAACGAGAGTGCAGATAGCCAACAAATGAGTGATATTCTGCCCTACCAAATAAAGGAGGATATAATCAAGCAACTGGATAATATAATATGATATGGCATCTAGTCATTGCCTAATCAGTGTCCCTTGCCTTTGACCTTATGTTGTTTTAGTTATATGATTATATCTATCTAGCCATTCGTTTTGCCACGGTCTTTACTTTCCTCTCACTCTAGCTATATCAGTACACAAAGTCACCCTCACACACAGCTTAGCTTTGATGTTGAAATTCGTACTGTTTTCAATATTGAGAAGAAAATTATCATTAGATAATACATTAGTTGGTAACTTGGTATTACTTTATCATTAAGAGCAAGTTTTCTGGGGTTAAAAGTGGGGTACGCACAGTTCGATCCAGTTTAATTCACCTCCAAAACTAAAAACCTAACAAAATCGTATTTAACGCGGTTATCTCACTCCCCTTATGCCGTCTGATTTGCTACTCTCAGTATTTTACCCACAGATATACAAGGCATTAAAATCTATATTCTTCTTTTGTCCTCAAAACATTTATTAAGAAATAAAGGGCAAAAAAATAGGCTGACCACACGATGGAGGAGGCATCCGGATACAAAATGGGAACAGATATAAAGGATACTCTGCCCTACCAAACAAGAAGGTGGTTTAAGTTTTTAAACTAGACACTTAGCATAAAACAAGACCACATCTTGATCTTGTCATTGCCTAAATCCCTCACTACCCCATGTTTTCTTCAAGCTGAAGTAGCTAAGTAGCTAGCCATTGTTTTGCTACTCTCTCTCTCTCTCTCTCTCTCTCTCTTTTTTCTCTCTCCAGCTCTCTCTCACAACAAAAAAAAAAAGAAAAAAGAAAGGCATGGCGGCTGATAAAGAAGAAATACGTGTTCTCTTGGTCGTGGCATTACAAGCTCATATGAATCCTATGCTCAAGTTCGCCAGATGTCTTGCATCAAAGGGAGTCTTTATCACTCTCGCCATGACTGAAACTGCAAGAGACACCCTTTTAAACTTCAACACTTTCACAACCCAAAACCCCAAAATCAACCTTGAGTTCTTCTCAGATGGGCTCACCGCCGAATTCAACCGTGAGAAGGGTGGAGAGGCCTTGACCACCCTTCAAATCTCAGGTTCCAAAAACCTCTCAAACCTCATCAAAAACCTCACTTTCGTCAAGAAACTAACAATTTCCTGCATAATTTTCAACCCCTTTGTTCCATGGGTTGCTGATGTAGCAGCTGAACTTGGCATCCCTTGTGCCTTGCTTTGGAACCAATCTTGTGCAACCTTTTCTATTCTTTACAGATACTCTAAAAAGATCAACCCATTTGATCCTAACTTTGAAATGAACCCAAGTGAGATTTTGGGTTGTCCTGGAATTCCAAATTTAGAAGTCAATGATCTTCCTAGCACTATCCTCCCTTCAACCCCTTTCCATTTTAAGAAGCTGATATCAGATTCAGTTCAGAGCTCAGAGAAGGCAAGTTGGGTTTTGGGCAATTCGTTTTATGAGCTCGAGAAGGACATCATAGACTCAATGGAATCACTCATTCCAATTCGCCCAATTGGCCCATTGGTCTCATCATTTATACTGGGCAGAACAGAAGAAGATGATAACAATACCCTTCACATTGACATGTGGGAGGCTGAAGAGTCCTGCATAGAATGGCTCAACAAGCAGCCAATCTCCTCTGTTATTTATGCCTCATTTGGCAGAGTGACTGTTTTGTCACAAATTCAGATAGACAACATTGCCATGGCATTGAAAACCAGCAAAAGACCATTTCTTTGGGTGCTAAAGGCCCCAACGGAAGGCTCCAAGATGAAATTAGGTGAATTGCCATCTGGGTTTTTAGAAGAGACCAGAGAGAGGGGCATGGTGGTCAATTGGTGCTCTCAGGAGAAGGTGCTTATGCACAAGGCGGTGGCTTGCTTCATGACCCATGGTGGGTGGAGCTCTACACTTGAGACTGTTGCCTCTGGTGTGCCTGTTGTAGTTTATCCAGAGTGGACTGATCAGCCCACAAATGCCAAGCTTTTGGCTGATGTGTTTAGGGTTGGTGTGAGAATTAGGGTTGGGGAAGATGGGATTGCTGGCTCAGAAGAAATGGGAAGATGCATTGAGGAGGTTGTGGATGGGCCAAGGGCTAAAGAAATGAAGAAGAGAGCTTTGGAGTTGAAGGAAGCAGCAAAGAAAGCAGTGGAAGATGGTGGTTCTTCTGACCTGAATATTAATCAATTTATCAGGGAAATTTCTGGGAAATCTTGCCAAGATAATTTTCTTGGAACTGTTAGAATTTGACTCATCATTCATCTAGGTTAGGTCTGTTTTTCTGTTTTTTGTTTTTTTGGTTTTTTGGTTTTTTTTTTTTTTTTTTTTTTTTCACTTAATAATTGTAAACACGACATTATCGACTATGGAAACAAAGTGGGATCAAACATAAAGTACTTGTGGAAGTAGTGAAGTACTAAAAGCCAATAAGGTAATGAAGTGATAAGGTTGAGTAGAGGTGATAAAATTCAGAAAGTTCATGATTGTCAATTGTCGACTTGTACTTCATGCACCAATTATTGAGTATTTAATTTTTATTATATATTATGTGTTTTACGAAGTTGTTTTTTATTTATTTAATGTTTAAAAAGATAAGAAAGACTTTACAAAGTTGCATGTTCTTGAGTGTCGGCAACAGAAAAAGAAAAGTATTAAATAGAAGAAACAATTGAAAAAAAAAGTTATATTGGCATCATCATCAGCTTTTTAATTCAACATGATTTTTTCTTTTCTTTTGGAAAAATCGGAAGGTAAGTGAATGATGATAAGAGTTCGAAACGAAGTCTCTGTTTCTGTTGGTATTAGTTTAACTTCTAATTTGAGTTGTGTACACAAAAAACAAGAGTTCTTCGATATGACTTCAAATTTAATGGTGAAATAAGGGATAACTTTAACTTTAACTTTATAATAAAAGGTTTTTAAAAGTTAAGAAATGCCAAAACAAACAAAGGAGCTAGATCTTAAGCATAAAAAAAAAACCAAATAGTCAAAGACCTTGTTATGCCACGTGAAAGTATTATCACGTCTATTTTAGTGTTATTGATCGGGAATAATAAATAGTGATAGGTTGTGGACATAACATTCAATTTAAATAATAAAAATATAATTTTGCTCCTGCATTTAATAGAAAAGGTTAACAAAATTGGCAGCACAACCATTTGTCTAAATGAAACTAAAATTAAAGGACCACAGAAACTATTTTGAAAATTAAGGTACTCAAATGCAAATCGGGGCAAAGTTTAAAGACTAATAAAATGATTAACCCTATTAAATTGCATAACAGCATAATACTTGTTTTTTTTTTAATTATAAATAAAATAAAAATGAGTGGCATGTTTACTAATTAGAGGAAGCCTTGGCCCATGGCGACCAGGGCTACAGCTCGGGACCCAAAGTTGAGAGGGGCACACAATTTTATATATAGCCCATATATGTGTATATTAGAAAAAAAAAAGAACCAAACCTTCAAAACTAGAAGGAGCCGTTCCTGATATGGTGGCATCTCAGCACAAGATCACTTTTTCATACTCTCAAGTAAACTTCCTTGATTGGAAAACAAAGTCAAATATATATATTATATATTATATAATATAACAAAAGAAAAACCAACCACAAGGAAATTAAACAAAGATAAACCAACATGCCTTTTATTTTATTTTATTTATTTATAATCAAAAAACAAAAAGGCTCTCAAACACAACACAAGAAGACTCTCAAATGCAAGCAAATTTTTATTTTTATTTTTTGTGATTCTCTTCTTCTCCAACACCGAGTTGGAAAACAATCCTCCACAACACTAGATGACAGGACCCGACCCAATTTCCCCTTTGGAATTCGAGTCAAGTCCTGTGCGTGTCCGACACCTGGCGAATGTCGGGCACAAATGACCTTTTTACCCTTCTTACTTCAATTTCTCTTTAAATTTCCTTAGACTTCTGCCGAAAATTCGGCAAAGTCTCCTCTGTATTTTGATCAATCCCAAAATTTTTCATCTGTCAACAATCTCAAATATTTTCACCCAACTACCAGAATGTTTCTAGTAATCAATTCGATTCTAAACACCAAATTTTCAACTGGATATAAAAGCATATTCTCAAGTTCTCAGGTTTTAAAGGATTTTCTACAACGCTACCTTACTTGGTGGTGCGGAAGCTATGACTGGCCCGGTGGTGGATCCCGCGTACCTCTATGGCCTGGGGGCGAAAAACAGTTTGAAAAATGTGAGTGGACCAAAAATAATGTTCTTCAAAGCAATTCTCATAAACATAATATCCCCCATTGTAAAAAAAAAAAATTTAACTAAATAAAACTGAATACTTACTTTCTACATCACGCATAGTCAATTCAAGGCATTCTATATCAGTCATATTCAAGCTCGAAAGTTTCATACAAAAACCACTGAATTCAAAGCTTTCATAAAAGTACTGAAATCAAACGCGTATAAAAACTCTGTACTCAGACCTTTCATAACTGAATAAATATAAAGGGATCTATGTCCGAAAAATCAGAAAAAACTGATTTATAATAGCTGAAAATCAACATTTAATAAAGAAACTCAGAATCCTTTGAAAATACCACCAGTATGTACCCCTGTCATTTCCGTCAATTCCCTGGCAGGTCTCGGGCGTCACACAGACTTACCCGAGCCGCAAACTGGCGAAATCGGGGGACTATGATCAGCCTGTCCCGCCGGCAGATTCCTCGATGACACCAAGTCAACTCGAGTCGCTCTGGCAGGATGCAGGGGACCGTAGTCAGCCTGATCCGCAATCCTGGCAGGTCTCGGGGACATAAAGTCAGCCGAGCCGCAATCCTGGCAGGTCTCGGGACACCAAGTCTGCCAAGCCGCAAATCCTGGCACTCACGGTCCGAGCGTCCCCGAAACTCGTGAGGCAAGTCAAGTGCACTGACTAAACTATAATCAGACTGGATGTCCGTAGACATCGGTCCGACTCTGGGTAATCACCATAAAGAAAAACGGGTACGAGGTGGTTTTAAAATAATGTCCTTTTAAAAAGAAATATCTGAATAATAACTGTAAAACTCAAGTCGTGCTGCGGTCTTAACTGATTCAAAACTCAAACTCTGTTTCTGTAACTGGTAAATAAGCAGCACCGACTTATAGCATTATTACTGTACTGCTCATATTCAAAATCGTATTAAAACTTACTCAAAGACTGAATGAAGAAACTTACTCAAATAAACTCATTTATAAAACTCATGTAGATAAAATCATTTATAAAATCTATTTTATATAAAAGCACATCAATTCATATAAAAGCACATCAATTCATTCATGAAATCTGATTTATGAAAGAAGGTCCACTCACAGATGGTCCGAGCTACTTCGATCCCTCAGAGGTCTCCTTTTAAAATCCTGTCGGGCTCCTGGTGCCTGATTACCCCGAAAGATTAAATTAATAAGCTGCTGAAATAAAACGAATTTCAACTAAACACCCTGCCCCCGGCTCCTAGAAATACGTGCTTTTCAATTTACAAAATACTCTTATGCCCACATTAGCCTTTTCGGACAGTTGGACCAGTTTTGGGAGGTCCGATACTCAGCTAAGCGATAACTGTCAGATCGGCCGACCCGGGACCCGTTGGGTCCACAATCTCCGATGGCCAATCTGGATTTCCCTGAAGGTTTCTCACACAACGGGAACCATGTTCTGTGAATTTGGTCCGAATCGGACGGTCGGATTGGCCAAAATCGCGTTATCGCTTAAAACTCAAACCCTAGCCCCAGGGTTCGCGATTTCGGAGTATCCGGGACTCCGATTCGCAATCCGTCGAATCCTACGTGATCCTGAAATCACGTAGACCGACATATCCAAAATTCAGCTCGATCCGACTATTTAACGACACAGCACTCACGGATCGCGCGATATGGAAAATCCGTTCGGGGCTCAAACGGACTCCGAATCGAGATCCGCGAAATTCCACACGCTCGTGACGACACGAGGGTCACAAATCTGCACAGAATTATATCAGTACCCTCGCCCACGCGCTCCAGCACGCGCGGGCAGCTTTGGGTGTCCAAAGCGATACCGGGTGGCCGAAAAATCTCGGAACCAAGACTCCAAACTCCTACCCTAGGTAAAACACCCCATTTGGAGTCACTTTTGTTCTTGGACCACCCCCAAAAAGTGACCGGAAATGGTAGTTTCGAGCGGCCGAAGTTTCGGCCAAACTTCAAGTCGTAAATCGAACCCCTTAACGCTAAAATCGATCGAAGCCCATATACCCATCAGCTAGAGCACGAAAAATAGGTCAAAAACCATACCTTACTCGATCGATTTGGTGGAGAAACGGAGGAGAAATCTGAGCTGGAAGTTCGGGTGGCATTCGGACGAACCATCGTCGGAAATCATGGTTTTCCGGCCAGATTCCGGCACCCCCGAGGCTGGTGTTGGTCGGAAAAGAACGGCGGTGAGTCACGGTTCCAACGGTACCCACGGCGGAGATCGGTTCCAAGTATGGTGGCCGTGGCGACGAGTTGAATGGGTGGAGGTCGCGGGCGGTTTGGCTGCGGGAGGAGAGAGAGAGAGCTGACAGGGGAGAGGAGAGAGAGTATATAAATATCTGACTTTTTGACCAAATTACCATTTTGCCCCTCGCGATTTTTAGACCATAACTTCTTCGTTACGGCTCCGATTCGGGTCTACTCCGTGTCTACGAACTCCTTTCGCCGCGCTCTACGCAATGGCGTAAGCGAAATTCCCAAATTCTTTCTCGATTAAAAAGTCAAATTTTTCCCCATTAAAATATGCGAGGGCAATTTGGTCATTTTGCTAAAAGATATTTTCCTTACCTTTTTAAGATATTTTCTTTCTTTTTGATATTTTGTTTTGGGTTCTTACAATCTACCCCCCTTATAAAAATTTCGTCCTCGAAATTTGCATCTCTGTCCTTCCAGGAGGGGAAGAAGAACTGCTCCTGCATTGGCTACTCGGGTTACTACATTGCACATCTCACTGAAAGCTAATTACTTTCTCTTCAAAAATCTGGACTGCTTGTTTTCTACACGTTCTGTAATCTTATTGGGTCCAATCTAGCTAGGATTTGGCTCCCTGACTTCCTTAAATCTCATTTCACCTTCCTCAGGTGATAACTATCGAGAATACTTATCTGAAGATCCTTCTTCCAATATCTGCCTAACTCCTTGTCAATCCTGGATTACAATACTTCCAGATTTCAATAAACCTTACTTAGCATTCTTTCTTCGTACTTGGGTGCTCCATACTATGTCTCGAGTAAGGCATCTATTGGAAACATCTAATTCAAGGAAATCCAATAATTGTCACTTAAGGCATATCCTCAAACCAGCATCTTTTTAATTAACTCATTCTGAAACTGTAGTTCATTATGTCTCTCCATACTTTTGGCTACACCAGCCTTAAAACCATTTGCAATATTACCATCCTAGCTGGTTTCTCTACTAACACTAGCTCCAATTCGATGGCCTCCAAGCCTGCGGCCGTTCGATGATGGAAAACTGTAATCACCACTGTAGTATCTCTCTTGATCTCTTCCTGAGTAAGATTATCTCCTTCCCAATACTGTGTACAGAGTGCACCCCATAGTCTGCCCCTTATCTGGCTGGGACAGACATCACCACCAACTAATTACAATACCTGGGATGGAGGCTTTTTAACTTTATCATAACCAGATACTACCTCTTACTTCCTATTGTTTATTACTAGAAATAGTACGTGAAACCTTTTTCTTGTATTCGGTTTCAACCGTTATCCTCTATCCTGCTGCAAAACTCCTGTGTTCACACCTTTTGTAGACTCATGAATAAGGTTGACTATCATATTCTGTTCCCAAAATGTTTACTTCGTACGGGTCAAAGGATTTTAACATCACTTCTTAATCACATCCTACCCAAAACTTTATTCTCCTGTGAAACAACCAGGATTTCCTATGACCTGCTATACTCCTTCAACTCAATCCTCTTTTACTGCTAGATACCATTATTATTCCAACTTATAGCTCTTACTCTTGTTTACTTGATCCACCCATCTCGCGGATGGATCTCTGGCTGACTATAACCTGGGCTAACATCTCCAGGGTCTACTGAGTGTTTGGATCTTCCTGCCTACTAAGTATAGTAGGTGCGGCTCCTTACAAACCTCTTAAGAGATTACTCTGCCGGTTTAGATACCGACACAGCTCCTGTCTGACTTGGGAATTTCATTCCCTTTCGTCGAGATAACTATCTGATTTTCCTACGGATACCACCACCATTTGGGCCCAACTTGAGAAGAGAGCGAGGATGCACAAAGTGCGAAGTCTATAGGAAATAAAACCTACGCTCTGATACCAAATTGACAGGACCCCCGAGGCTGGTGTTGGTCGGAAAATAACGGCGGTCGAGTCACGGTTCCAACGGTACCCACGGCGGAGATCGGTTCCAAGTATGGTGGCCGTGGCGACGAGTTGAATGGGTGGAGGTCGCGGGCGGTTTGGCTGCGGGAGGAGAGAGAGGGCTGACGGGGGAGAGGAGAGAGAGTGATATAAATATCTGACTTTTTGACCAAATTACCATTTTGCCCCTCGCGATTTTTAGACCATAACTTCTTCGTTACGGCTCCGATTCGGGTCTAGTCCGTGTCTACGAACTCCTTTCGCCGCGCTCTACGCAATGGCGTAGGCGAAATTCCCAAATTCTTTCCCGATTAAAAAGTCAAATTTTTCCCTATTAAAATATGCGAGGGCAATTTGGTCATTTTGCTAAAAGATATTTTCCTTACCTTTTTAAGATATTTTATTTCTTTTTGATATTTTGTTTTGGGTTCTTACACTAGACTAGTGCCTTTCTTTCAAGATTTTTATTTATTTATCAGATCTTTCAAGGTTCTTCCTTTTTTATAGATAGATATAGATGTATAAATTTTATAATACATTATACACATCTTTATTAACTTATTTTTCTTTATTATTTGATTCAACAAAAAAATTGGCAAAGATTCTTGTTCTTTACAATTAGAAGTTTCAAGTTGAAGAAAAGATGCTCAAAATCCAAGTTTTATTGTTATTTGTTAATTAGTTTTTTGTTATTGTGTTGTGTTTATTATAAAAATTAAAAAAATGCTTCCTAATAAACAACTTTATGGAAATCTCAAAAGACAAAAAAGAAAAAGAAGAAGAAATTTTTCGAAGTGTAAGAGGATCTTTGAATAAATATTTTGTTAAAAAGACATCAATGCTTCACTTGAAAATCTGAGCAGTGTTTAATTTTGATAAAAAATTGTAATTTTAGTGTTTAATTTGTCTAAAGGGTCACACTTTCAAAATTTACCCAGGGCCTTAGAAAACCCTGGACCGGCTCTGTTACTAATCAATAATGAGTATTAGAATGATTCTAATTACTGTTCTTCTTGTGTTTAGTAACACACAGGTATTGGAATAGTTCCAATTCATCATTTCCCTTGTGTTTACCAACACATTAGGAATAAAAAATTATGTAGGTTTCACGATAAAATCCTTAATTAAATACCCTCAAAATCATGAATAATATCAACTAGGGGTGAGTAGTTGATTTGATTCCATTTTTTTGTTGTTGAAAAAAAGGATAGAATTTTATTAATGAGAGGAAGGGAATAAGTACAAAAACCAAGCTATGTCCTCGAGGATTAGGCGAGCAACTATATACATAAGGGTTCGATCGTCGGTCTAGCCAAGTAGCCTACCATCTCAACGACAAGCATGAGAAGGAACCTTGCCCCTGATAAAGCATCTCCAATTTCCCTAGGATCATACCCGTAAAAATCTACTTTTTTTTACCTTTAAAAGTCTCAAAGAACTACTAGTTCTAATTCCTTTATTATCCTATTTAACTTCCCCAATTCATGATTTTCTCCATTTATAGTAAGTAAACTTGGGTATAACTTTTCTGGTCCACAATAGTTTTTGTAAAATTAGTTGAGACATGTCTATTTATAAAACTAGTTATCTTTGACAAAGTCAAAACTAAACAAACCACCTAAGAATTGATTCTACCCATCAAAACAAAAAGAAGAAAAAAAAAGGATTGATTCTAATAATATCATCAATGCTTTATTATATTTTTCATCCACAAGGAGAATATAACTAGTTGGTCAAATTCTATGGTTACCGTGTTAATTTCATATTATCAAACTTGGGCTGTTTTTGACTTTCGTTTAAAAGGCTGTGCAATTTATTTATAAATGAATCCCTTGGGTCACAATTTATTGGATGTAGGTAATTTTTTATTTATTTTTCCTTCTGTCTTTGTTCAACAGTTCATTATGTTCACTCTCCTGCCCTCAAAAATCTTTTTATTGTTTTATTATTTTTTATACTTCGACTTGAGCAACAATCATCCAATAAATTTATCTTGAATACCAAAAGCGTTGATACCAAGTGTAGGCTTTATGGCTATGATACCAGATATAGGAATAACTACTTTGACTGCTAAGCCTACAAAATTAATATAATTATAAATTATTTAAAAAGTTAAAAAGAAATTTAATTTAATTCCTCCACCACTCCCATCTAATTCCTTTTACTAATGACACAGTACTAAAAACAAATACCCAACTGGTTCTTTTTCCTAAAAAAATATAAATTAATATCCACCAATTGAGATTCCCATGAAATTGACATATGTGGATCCAGTTTTCATGGTATCATTGCTTTGCTTTGCTTTGTTGCTGGCTGGTTTTGAGAGAAGAAGGAATGTGAAAAATAAAAGGTGAACAATAATTCAGTGTAATTGAACCATTTAGACCGTTGTTTATGTGACATTGACATTTGAGAACCGCAAACAATTTGGGGCCTTTTGCAGCACGCATTTCAAATTTGATTTGGTATATCATGCACCTACTTATAACCCAAAAAGTATGTGCGCCAACCGACCCTGTGACATTACTCAAATGAGTAAACCCATGTTTGTTTTTTTTGTTTGGTCGGAGGCAGGTAACCCATGTAACCATGTTGGCAAGTCACACAATTGGGTCATAAATTAATCCAAATGCGAAAGAGAAGGACAGTTGTTCAAGTCAACAATTCTTCGTCGCGCACTCAATAATCGTCTATCCACGCTTGAATGGCCAGCTATCCCAAACACATTTTAACAACTAAAAATCACTTACACAATGCATTAACAGCTGAGAGTCGAGTGGTCTCAAGGAGAAGTCAAGCGTGGACTGTGCCAAGCAGAGCTCAATCTCAATGTGAAATTGAAGCTTACTCCCACCGTCTGCGCCTGAACTCATGAGTCATGACCAATAGGAAAATGAAAAGTTTGGGTCAAAGTCAAAAACACTTCTTTTAATGGACCCCACAACCAAAAAGCTCTACACCGTCCTTTGCCACCCAATCCCTCCCACACCTTATAACAAAGGACGTTAAATAGCTTATGAAATGAAGATGCCAAAGAACCCCAAAGCCAATCTTTTTCTGCTCCATTCTTTTTGCCAAGGAGGAGAATATAGCTGAAAGAATCATCCTATATAGTTGGGGGGAAGAAAGAGGTTCATTAAACAAGTTATTGTTCTTGAAACATCAAGAATGAGACACTTTTGCTTATGTCTATTAGTTTTGATGGCGCTAGTGTTCTTCTCACAGTCCAACGTTGTTGTTGTTCAAGTTGAATGTAGAGCTCTTCGTTCCAAAGTTTCTGGTAATGGGCATAGATTGATCGGATCAAAACCTTCATTTTCAAGCTCTGCAACTGCAAGGAAGAAGAGGGACAAGGTTTTTGTAAGGTATCAAATGTCTACGTTGGCTTCTGGACCAAGTAGGAAGGGCTCTGGCCACTAGCTTAATTCCATACTTCTAAAACATTTTTAATGGCTTCCTTCAATCATCATGTAATTCTTCTTTATTTATATCATCAGCTGTGGATGTTTGTAGCCTAAACATATGTATATTTGCAATGGATTATTATGAAATTCAAGAAACGAAACACACTTCTTAGAAGCTATAGCTTATTTGTTATTGCCTTAATTTTTTCAAATAATTCGTATACCGACTTGTTGCTGCAAACTCTAGAGCAACTTTCTAGCTTTCTGCTAGCAAAATCAGACGCCAATTAGCTAATTGTGACTCTGAATTATCTGCTCTGCTGCAATTCGTAGTTGAAAAAGAATATAAAATCCCACGCCGGAAATTTGAAGCCTTACTTTAACAGTATGTTTATGTTATATTTTGGTCCTCCTGATGATCTCATGCTCAAATTGTATCGTGATATTAGAGCATGCACTTCATTCGTTGGTTCAATTTGATCACATGCGCTCTAGAATTTAATTGATTCACATATTTACCACAATCTGGCGGCTTACAAAGGATCGTGTTAGAAACTATAGAAGTTAAAATTCCAGTAGAAATTTGAAGCTTTTCATTGCAGTGCATAATATATTGGGTCTTTCGATCGTTACCGATTAATTTTGAGTTGAACGCTTTTAAGTCTAAAAAACAGCCAACTTTTTAAAGTAGCATAGCCAAGAGTGTCAAAAAGCATATAAATTGTATGATACAAGTAAAAATTTCAAAAGGCAGATTTATTTTCTTAGATTGAAACCTCAACCGTTGGAAGAATTCTTTTCCTGACAAATATGCTTTTGTTCCCTAACCCATATGTGATCTGAGATTCTAAGAGATATTTTAGTTCCAGAGTATTTTAACATGTTCAGTATCAGTATCGATCACGAGTTTTGAGTCCCCTTCAATTTGAATGTTTTTCTGCGTTTGTTCCTACAGCCCAAGCTAGCCAATTTTGCAAGGCTTGGGTCAGAGGCCACGCCGTTAAACGTCAACGCAAGCACAGGGAGAAAAATTTCCATGTCTCGGCGGCACTGCCCCTTCTCTCTATTTCTCCTCACGTAACAAGAGTCAAGTGGGTTCAATCAAAGATGAGAAACAACACTACTATGTTGAATCTTAAAGATGAGATGTCAGAGCTAATAGTACAATAATCAAAGACAATACCAAAATCAACACAGCCACACCAAAGTTAGCTTTACTGGCAAGAAACTAAAAACAAGGGTAATATTAATACTTCATAGAACACACAAGCTTATCCTTATCTGGCATCGCCAAACTTCAACTGGGAGAAAACTTGGCTTGGTGTTGTGTCCACCGATCCGTCCGCGGAGACAGCTGTATCGTCTGCGTTAACTGTGGAACTAAGTGAAGGAAGACGCTCAACATTTATGAATGCTGATGAAGCATTGGCTGTGCTGTCCTCAGAACTAAGTTCTCTAGGATTTAGTGCTAGATGGAGCCTTAATGCATATTCCAAGTCAGACATCACATTACCCATTGTAGGCCGATCATTAACTTCTTTTCGGAGACATTTCTCAGCCGTGTCACTAAATACTCGCAGCGAGTTAGCATCAATCTGACCCTCAAGTGAAGAGTCTACAACCTGTTCAAGCAACCCTTTCGTCTTGCAATGTAGAAACCATTCAGCTAAGTTCATTTCATCTCTTGGGAGATTTCCATCAATAGGAGGTCTTCCACATAACACCTCAAGAAGAACTACCCCGAACGAGTACACATCAGATTTTTCAGACAACTGTTCGGACATCATGTAGTCCGGATCAAGGTAACCAAGGGTGCCTTTCACTTTGGTGACGACATGAGTTTCATCAACAGAACCATGTTTTGAAAGGCCAAAGTCAGCAACTTTAGCAACATTATATTCATCAAGCAATATGTTGTTGGACTTAACATCACGGTGAATGATGCCCCCAGCTGCAACTGTGTGGAGGTAATCCAGACCCCTTGCTGCACCAAGGCAAATTTCAAGTCTCTGCTTCCAAGGCAAACGTGGCAAGTCCGAACCATATAAGTGATCTGTCAAGGTCCCATTTTCCATGAACTCATAGACAATTATCATCTCAGACTTTTGATCACAGTACCCAATTAAGGAAACAAGATGGCGATGGTGAATCTTGGACAAAATCTTGATCTCTGTATGGAATTCTTGAAGGCCTTGGCCTGAACCTTTCTTAGCTCTCTTGACAGCTACTTTTCTTCCATCGAGGAGAGTTCCTCTGTAAACATTCCCAAAGCCACCTTCACCAAGCAGCTTCTCATCGTCAAAGTTGTTTGTTGCACGCTGAACTTCAGCAAATGATATCTTCACCCCACGAATCGCAGTCAACCTTCTTATGTGTTTCAAACCAAACAAGATTCCGAAAGCCAAAATGCAGATGAAAGACAGGCTTCCAACAACCGAACCAACCACAAGACCCACATTTTTCTTCACAGACTCTTTCACATCAGAAACTGAAACTGACCCCTCCATTATCTCCAACATTTCCAGACCATTCAGAAAGGCAGTTTTGTTTGTAGAGTTTATCTGAGCACCTACGCTGATGCTAATGAGTTGAGACTCATTAGAACGCACCACAAAATCATAGTAGAAAGGAGTACCCGACAGTGTATCGAATGAGGACTGACCTCCACCAACCTTCTTACTGAAGTTGCCATTTGAGTACAAATTAAATACTATATTACCTGGTTGACCAATAATGTCACAGAAGTGAACCCGGACAAGGTGCCTAGCTTTTCTTCTCGCCGCAATAAAAGACCAGGTTATGTTGAAGGAATTGAATGGCCTGCTTGGAGTAATATTCATCTCTTTGGCAGTTCCGTAAACAGAATACGGGGCAATAAAATCATTAGCAGCAATGAAATGAGTGTCTGGATCATTAAGCTCTCCATTGTAATAACTAGGCTTAGTGTAGGGGATTTCCTTGGCAGAGTTTGGATCAGACAGATACCTATCATCTTGTTCCCAGTTTCTCCATATTGTGTCATTATCTGGTGGGATTTTCTGGCCTCCAACATTCACCCTGTAAATTGTATGCAGAGCTAAAGGAAGACTACTGTTGTAATTCTCAGGACTGAAACTTGCAGGAGCAAGGAAGACTTCAATGGCATTTACAAATGCAAAAGATGATGCTTGAGGAACAAAATATATTTTAAATGTGCCAGGATCAATCCCAAGGAAGAACTCCTTTATCAAAGGAGAGTTGCTACTATTCTTAGCAGTGAAATTGCTTAACAGTTTGAACCCAGAATTTGAAACATTAGGAAAAGCCAGAACATCAAAAAGAGCTGTGGAGAGATTAACTGAGGAGGAGAAAGCCAAGAAATGCAGGCGTACAAAATAAGTACCGTTTTCACTAATCTCGAACTTATAGTAGGATTGCTGGCTGAAAATTCTTGCTGTTTGGTAGAGAGTTGATATATTATCTGGAAGCTGGTTGCTGGCTTTGACAGCCTTGCTTTTCTGTGAGGAGAAGTAATCATCTGCAATGAACGTCCTGCCATTTAAGTTTATAGCAGCATCTGATCCACAATTGATGAAATTCTCATCTGGGAGCTCATAAGCTAGAGACAGAGAGTGAAAGGATGATAAGTGGAGGAGAAGAGCAAGCAGAGAAAACATGGGGACAAGGGATCTACAGTTATGAAGATTTTCCATGAAAGATAATGGAGTCACTGGATTTTACTAATTCTTAGCCGAAGCAATGCTCATCTGGGAATAGAATTTGGAGGTGAATGATTATGGAAATTATGCAAGACAAAGACTTGGAATAGGAAAAGTTGCGGACTTTTAAAGTTGATAAATGTTTGTTGAGAGAATCCCACGTCAGGAAAGTAAAGCCAATTGATTTTAAGATGGATGCTTTAATTCTACTAATATCAACCATGAACATTGGAATTTAGGGTGGAATTTATGTAAATATCCCTTATATTTCATAGACTAAGCAAATACAACAAAGGACATTTTGGGTATCTTAATTTTCTCTAGTTAAAGCGAACCATGTAATTGACTGAAGTTCCTTCCACTAAGAAAAAGTTTGATGGCGCTCGTCTTCATGTGTTTTGCATTGGATGAGAAAGGCACCATGAGAGACAGTGGTCCACCTGACAACAACTTTTTATTTATTTGCTTTAATGAATGATCCACAATAGGATGTATCCAAACCCTATAAGCAATTCTTCTTTCACACATCCTCAACATCACATAAGTTCTAATTCTTTCAAGGCATGTTAAGATGACCTTGTCTCTTGCGTCTAGTATGCAGGAGTTGAATGTCTCATAGAGATTGTTCAATAAGATGTCACACTTGCAGTGTTCATCGAAATGAGATTTGCTCTAATTCTTTGGTGGCCATTTTAGGAGCCACTTGTAAGCTTCATTATCTTGCACCTTCTCCATCTCTGCTTTATACCATGAAATCGTGGTGGCCCTTGATGTTACCCACAATATGTGCTTTAAAAAGAGCCCAGAATGTTGCCCTCTGAAGTTGCTATAAAGGTGCATCACACACATTCTATGCTCAGTTGTAGGCACAACTGTTTCAATGGCTGGAAGTAGACCATTTTTCTTGTCACTTACGAACACCCAAGCAGCCTCATTCTTTATTTTTAAATCTGATACCAACAACTCAAGAAACCACATTCAAGAACTCTTATTTTCAATTTCAACTACAGCATAGGTAATGGGGAACATTCCATTGTTCCCATTAACCCGAACAGCTGTTAATATTTGTCATGTGTATGGTCTTTTCAAATGGTACCCATCCACGCCAATCACAGGCCTACATCCTTCCAAAAACCATTTCTTAAAACCTGCCAAGCACACATAAATTCTCTGAAAAACAGGTTCCTCCCCAACCATGTCATTCTTAATTACAACTGTACTACCCTTGTTAGAAGCTTTCAACTATTATGCATAATCCCATAACCTTGCATATTGCTCTATATAGCTACCTTCAATGACCACTCTTGAGAACCTCTTGCCTCTCCATATTTTATGTTTGCTTACATTCATAGTATATTGTTCTCGCACTTCTGCCTGCATTGCTGCTACATCCCAATTGGGATTTTTCCTAATTTTGTATGCAAACCTAATGGATAGCCATCTTGCATTGCAATACCCATACCTATCAACTCTAGTACACTCATGTTCTAAAGAAAGATACTACTACAAAAAGTGAAAAAGACGACCAGAAAACAACGACGGTCTAAGTGAAAACCGTCGTGGTTTTTAAAAAGACGACGGTTCTAAAAACACCGTCGTGTAATACCACCTTAGACAACTAAAAATGGAGATTCAAATGGCTGTTCAAAAACAACGACGTACCTAATTAAACAACCGACGTCTATTTGAAACAGATTTCCGCAGAGTAAAATCAAAGCCAACAAAGAACGGCAGAAGTTATGAATCGACCGACGTAGAAAGTAAAGACGACGATTTCAATAAAAGCCGCCGTTTTTACTCATAAAATAACACGACGAGGTTTTCGTATAAGACGCCGTATAATTACAAACAAATCCACGGCTTTAAAATACAAAATATCGCCGTATTAAATTAATTTACAACGACGGAAAATATAAATATATCGACGCCATTCTCGTATAGTTCTACGACGTTATCTTTAAATCGTACTATAAAATTTAACGTCGTATTTATTCATTTTATACGTCGTACCTTTAATTTAAACCGTCGTCTTAATAAGAATTTTTGTTAACAATTTTTTTCTTTGATTTTCTTATCCTACGTCGGTAGATCTACTTAATGACAAGAATTGAAATAACCACGACGGTTTATATAGAAAACCGCCGACATAATCAGATTTTTCTGAGATCCCAAGGGTTACGAAATCTTACCAGATGGAACTCTGTTCCACATCATAATCTTAACAGATGACACAGATTTGCAATCAGAGAGACAATTTTTTGGAAGTTGATGATGTGTGTGCTTTTGTGTATCTACAAATATTATACCTAACGTCGTTGCAAATTTGCAATCAGAGAGACAATTTTCAACGACGGTTATATTATACCTAACGACGTTTAAAAAACAAATCAACGTCGCTCAACAAATATATTACGTCGTCTTAGTCTTACTTAAGACGACGAAAAACGACGA
>NC_047655.1:21947588-21964967 GCF_902201215.1 Prunus dulcis | reverse complement strand
AAGATGATAACAATACCCTTCACATTGACATGTGGGAGGCTGAAGAGTCCTGCATAGAATGGCTCAACAAGCAGCCAATCTCCTCTGTTATTTATGCCTCATTTGGCAGAGTGACTGTTTTGTCACAAATTCAGATAGACAACATTGCCATGGCATTGAAAACCAGCAAAAGACCATTTCTTTGGGTGCTAAAGGCCCCAACGGAAGGCTCCAAGATGAAATTAGGTGAATTGCCATCTGGGTTTTTAGAAGAGACCAGAGAGAGGGGCATGGTGGTCAATTGGTGCTCTCAGGAGAAGGTGCTTATGCACAAGGCGGTGGCTTGCTTCATGACCCATGGTGGGTGGAGCTCTACACTTGAGACTGTTGCCTCTGGTGTGCCTGTTGTAGTTTATCCAGAGTGGACTGATCAGCCCACAAATGCCAAGCTTTTGGCTGATGTGTTTAGGGTTGGTGTGAGAATTAGGGTTGGGGAAGATGGGATTGCTGGCTCAGAAGAAATGGGAAGATGCATTGAGGAGGTTGTGGATGGGCCAAGGGCTAAAGAAATGAAGAAGAGAGCTTTGGAGTTGAAGGAAGCAGCAAAGAAAGCAGTGGAAGATGGTGGTTCTTCTGACCTGAATATTAATCAATTTATCAGGGAAATTTCTGGGAAATCTTGCCAAGATAATTTTCTTGGAACTGTTAGAATTTGACTCATCATTCATCTAGGTTAGGTCTGTTTTTCTGTTTTTTGTTTTTTTGGTTTTTTGGTTTTTTTTTTTTTTTTTTTTTTTTTTTTTTAATAATTGTAAACACGACATTATCGACTATGGAAACAAAGTGGGATCAAACATAAAGTACTTGTGGAAGTAGTGAAGTACTAAAAGCCAATAAGGTAATGAAGTGATAAGGTTGAGTAGAGGTGATAAAATTCAGAAAGTTCATGATTGTCAATTGTCGACTTGTACTTCATGCACCAATTATTGAGTATTTAATTTTTATTATATATTATGTGTTTTACGAAGTTGTTTTTTATTTATTTAATGTTTAAAAAGATAAGAAAGACTTTACAAAGTTGCATGTTCTTGAGTGTCGGCAACAGAAAAAGAAAAGTATTAAATAGAAGAAACAATTGAAAAAAAAAAAAGTTATATTGGCATCATCATCAGCTTTTTTAATTCAACATGATTTTTTCTTTTCTTTTGGAAAAATCGGAAGGTAAGTGAATGATGATAAGAGTTCGAAACGAAGTCTCTGTTTCTGTTGGTATTAGTTTAACTTCTAATTTGAGTTGTGTACACAAAAAACAAGAGTTCTTCGATATGACTTCAAATTTAATGGTGAAATAAGGGATAACTTTAACTTTAACTTTATAATAAAAGGTTTTTAAAAGTTAAGAAATGCCAAAACAAACAAAGGAGCTAGATCTTAAGCATAAAAAAAAAACCAAATAGTCAAAGACCTTGTTATGCCACGTGAAAGTATTATCACGTCTATTTTAGTGTTATTGATCGGGAATAATAAATAGTGATAGGTTGTGGACATAACATTCAATTTAAATAATAAAAATATAATTTTGCTCCTGCATTTAATAGAAAAGGTTAACAAAATTGGCAGCACGACCATTTGTCTAAATAAAACTAAAATTAAAGGACCAAGGAAACTATTTTGAAGATTGAGGTACTCAAATACAAATCGGGTCAAAGTTTAAAGACTAATAAAATGATTAACCATATTAAATTGCATAACAGCATATTTTTTTTTTTAAATAAAATAAAAATGAGTGGCATGTTTACTAATTAGAGGAAGCCTTGGCCCATGGCGACCAGGGCTATAGCTCGGGGCCCAAAGTTGAGAGGGGCACACAATTTTATATATAGCCCATATATGTGTATATTAGAAAAAAAAAAAGAACCAAACCTTCAAAACTAGAAGGAGCCGTTCTTGATATGGTGGCATCTCAGCACAAAATCACTTTTTGATACTCTCAAGTAAACTTCCTTGATTGGAAAACAAAGTCAAATATATATATATATATATATATATATATATTATAATATAACAAAAGAAAAACCAACCACAAGGAAATTAAACAAAGATAAACCAACATGCCTTTTATTTTATTTTATTTATTTATAATCAAAAAACAAAAAGGCTCTCAAACACAACACAAGAAGACTCTCAAATGCAAGCAAATTTTTATTTTTATTTTTTGTGATTCTCTTCTTCTCCAACACCGAGTTGGAAAACAATCCTCCACAACACTAGACAGTGCCTTTCTTTCAAGATTTTTATTTATTTATCAGATCTTTCAAGGTTCTTCCTTTTTTATAGATAGATATAGATGTATAAATTTTATAATACATTATACACATCTTTATTAACTTATTTTTCTTTATTATTTGATTCAACAAAAAAATTGGCAAAGATTCTTGTTCTTTACAATTAGAAGTTTCAAGTTGAAGAAAAGATGCTCAAAATCCAAGTTTATTGTTATTTGTTAATTAGTTATTTGTTATTGTGTTGTGTTTATTATAAAAATTAAAAAAATGCTTCCTAATAAACAACTTTATGGAAATCTCAAAAGACAAAAAAGAAAAAGAAGAAGAAATTTTTCGAAGTGTAAGAGGATCTTTGAATAAATATTTTGTTAAAAAGACATCAATGCTTCACTTGAAAATCTGAGCAGTGTTTAATTTTGATAAAAAATTGTAATTTTAGTGTTTAATTTGTCTAAAGGGTCACACTTTCAAAATTTACCCAGGGCCTTAGAAAACCCTGGACCGGCTCTGTTACTAATCAATAATGAGTATTAGAATGATTCTAATTACTGTTCTTCTTGTGTTTAGTAACACACAGGTATTGGAATAGTTCCAATTCATCATTTCCCTTGTGTTTACCAACACATTAGGAATAAAAAATTATGTAGGTTTCACGATAAAATCCTTAATTAAATACCCTCAAAATCATGAATAATATCAACTAGGGGTGAGTAGTTGATTTGATTCCATTTTTTTGTTGTTGAAAAAAAGGATAGAATTTTATTAATGAGAGGAAGGGAATAAGTACAAAAACCAAGCTATGTCCTCGAGGATTAGGCGAGCAACTATATACATAAGGGTTCGATCGTCGGTCTAGCCAAGTAGCCTACCATCTCAACAACAAGCATGAGAAGGAACCTTGCCCCTGATAAAGCATCCCCAATTTCCCTAGGATCATACCCGTAAAAATCTACTTTTTTTTACCTTTAAAAGTCTCAAAGAACTACTAGTTCCAATTCCTTTATTATCCTATTTAACTTCCCCAATTCATGATTTTCTCCATTTATAGTAAGTAAACTTGCGTATAACTTTTCTGGTCCACAATAGTTTTTGTAAAATTAGTTGAGACATGTCTATTTATAAAACTAGTTATCTTTGACAAAGTCAAAACTAAACAAACCACCTAAGAATTGATTCTACCCATCAAAACAAAAAGAAGAAAAAAAAGGATTGATTCTAATAATATCATCAATGCTTTATTATATTTTTCATCCACAAGGAGAATATAACTAGTTGGTCAAATTCTATGGTTACCGTGTTAATTTCATATTATCAAACTTGGGCTGTTTTTGAATTTCGTTTAAAGGCTGTGCAATTTATTTATAAATGAATCCCTTGGGTCACAATTTATTGGATGTAGGTAATTTTTTATTTATTTTTCCTTCTGTCTTTGTTCAACAGTTCATTATGTTCACTCTCCTGCCCTCAAAAATCTTTTTATTATTTTATTATTTTTTATACTTCGACTTGAGCAACAATCATCCAATAAATTTATCTTGAATACCAAAAGCGTTGATACCAAGTGTAGGCTTTATGGCTATGATACCAGATATAGGAATAACTACTTTGACTGCTAAGCCTACAAAATTAATATAATTATAAATTATTTAAAAAGTTAAAAAGAAATTTAATTTAATTCCTCCACCACTCCCATCTTAATTCCTTTTACTAATGACACAGTACTAAAAACAAATACCCAACTGGTTCTTTTTTCTAAAAAAATATAAATTAATATCCACCAATTGAGATTCCCATGAAATTGACATATGTGGATCCAGTTTTCATGGTATCATTGCTTTGCTTTGCTTTGTTGCTGGCTGGTTTTGAGAGAAGAAGGAATGTGGAAAATAAAAGGTGAACATTAATTCAGTGTAATTGAACCATTTAGACCGTTGTTTATGTGACATTGACATTTGAGAACTGCAAATAATTTGGGGCCTTTTGCAGCATGCATTTCAAATTTGATTTGGTATATCATGCACCTACTTATAACCCAAAAAGTATGTGCACCAACCGACCCTGTGACATTACTCAAATGAGTAAACCCATGTTTGTTTTTTTGTTTGGTCGGAGGCAGGTAACCCATGTAACCATGTTGGCAAGTCACACAATTGGGTCATAAATTAATCCAAATGCGAAAGAGAAGGACAGTTGTTCAAGTCAACAATTCTTCGTCGCGCACTCAATAATCGTCTATCCACGCTTGAATGGCCGGCTATCCCAAACACATTTTAACAACTAAAAATCACCTACACAATGCATTAACAGCTGAGAGTTGAGTGGTCTCAAGGAGAAGTCAAGCGTGGACTGTGCCAAGCAGAGCTCAATCTCAATGTGAAATTGAAGCTTACTCCCACCGTCTGCGCCTGAACTCATGAGTCATGACCAATAGGAAAATGAAAAGTTTGGGTCAAAGTCAAAAACACTTCTTTTAATGGACCCCACAACCAAAAAGCTCTACACCGTCCTTTGCCACCCAATCCCTCCCACACCTTATAACAAAGGACGTTAAATAGCTTATGAAATGAAGATGCCAAAGAACCCCAAAGCCAATCTTTTTCTGCTCCATTCTTTTTGCCAAGGAGGAGAATATAGCTGAAAGAATCATCCTATATAGTTGGGGGGAAGAAAGAGGTTCATTAAACAAGTTATTGTTCTTGAAACATCAAGAATGAGACACTTTTGCTTATGTCTATTAGTTTTGATGGCGCTAGTGTTCTTCTCACAATCCAACGTTGTTGTTCAAGTTGAATGTAGAGCTCTTCGTTCCAAAGTTTCTGGTAATGGGCATAGATTGATCGGATCAAAACCTTCATTTTCAAGCTCTGCAACTGCAAGGAAGAAGAGGGACAAGGTTTTTGTAAGGTATCAAATGTCTACGTTGGCTTCTGGACCAAGTAGGAAGGGCTCTGGCCACTAGCTTAATTCCATACTTTTAAAACTTTTTTAATGGCTTCCTTCAATCATCATGTAATTCTTCTTTATGTATATCATCAGATGTGGATGTTTGTAGCCTAAACATATGTATATTTGCAATGGATTATTATGAAATTCAAGAAACGAAACACACTTCTTAGAAGCTATAGCTTATTTGTTATTGCCTTAATTTTTTCAAATAATTCGTATACCGACTTGTTGCTGCAAACTCTAGAGCAACTTTCTAGCTTTCTGCTAGCAAAATCAGACGCCAATTAGCTAATTGTGACTCTGAATTATCTGCTCTGCTGCAATTCGTAGTTGAAAAAGAATATAAAATCCCACGCCGGAAATTTGAAGCCTTACTTTAACAGTATGTTTATGTTATATTTTGGTCCTCCTGATGATCTCATGCTCAAATTGTATCGTGATATTAGAGCATGCACTTCATTCGTTGGTTCAATTTGATCACATGCGCTCTAGAATTTAATTGATTCACATATTTACCACAATCTGGCGGCTTACAAAGGATCGTGTTAGAAACTATAGAAGTTAAAATTCCAGTAGAAATTTGAAGCTTTTCATTGCAGTGCATAATATATTGGGTCTTTCGATCGTTACCGATTAATTTTGAGTTGAACGCTTTTAAGTCTAAAAAACAGCCAACTTTTTAAAGTAGCATAGCCAAGAGTGTCAAAAAGCATATAAATTGTATGATACAAGTAAAAATTTCAAAAGGCAGATTTATTTTCTTAGATTGAAACCTCAACCGTTGGAAGAATTCTTTTCCTGACAAATATGCTTTTGTTCCCTAACCCATATGTGATCTGAGATTCTAAGAGATATTTTAGTTCCAGATTATTTTAACATGTTCAGTATCAGTATCAATCACGAGTTTTGAGTCCCCTTCAATTTGAATGTTTTTCTGCGTTTGATCCTACAGCCCAAGCTAGCCAATTTTGCAAGGCTTGGGTCAGAGGCCACGCCGTTAAACGTCGACGCAAGCACAAGGAGAAAAATTTCCATGTCTCGGCGGCACTGCCCCTTCTCTCTATTTCTCCTCACGTAACAAGAGTCAAGTGGGTTCAATCAAAGATGAGAAACAACACTACTATGTTGAATCTTAAAGATGAGATGTCAGAGCTAATAGTACAATAATCAAAGACAATACCAAAATCAACACAGCCACACCAAAGTTAGCTTTACTGGCAAGAAACTAAAAACAAGGGTAATATTAATACTTCATAGAACACACAAGCTTATCCTTATCTGGCATCGCCAAACTTCAACTGGGAGAAAACTTGGCTTGGTGTTGTGTCCACCGATCCGTCCGCGGAGACAGCTGTATCGTCTGCGTTAACTGTGGAACTAAGTGAAGGAAGACGCTCAACATATATGAATGCTGATGAAGCATTGGCTGTGCTGTCCTCAGAACTAAGTTCTCTAGGATTTAGTGCTAGATGGAGCCTTAATGCATATTCCAAGTCAGACAGCACATTACCCATTGTAGGCCGGTCATTAACTTCTTTTCGGAGACATTTCTCAGCCGTGTCACTAAATACTCGCAGCGAGTTAGCATCAATCTGACCCTCAAGTGAAGAGTCTACAACCTGTTCAAGCAACCCTTTCGTCTTGCAATGTAGAACCCATTCAGCTAAGTTCATTTCATCTCTTGGGAGATTTCCATCAATAGGAGGTCTTCCACATAACACCTCAAGAAGAACTACCCCGAACGAGTACACATCAGATTTTTCAGACAACTGTTCGGACATCATGTAGTCCGGATCAAGGTAACCAAGGGTGCCTTTCACTTTGGTGACGACATGAGTTTCATCAACAGAACCATGTTTTGAAAGGCCAAAGTCAGCAACTTTAGCAACATTATATTCATCAAGCAATATGTTGTTGGACTTAACATCACGGTGAATGATGCCCCCAGCTGCAACTGTGTGGAGGTAATCCAGACCCCTTGCTGCACCAAGGCAAATTTCAAGTCTCTGCTTCCAAGGCAAACGTGGCAAGTCCGAACCATATAAGTGATCTGTCAAGGTCCCATTTTCCATGAACTCATAGACAATTATCATCTCAGACTTTTGATCACAGTACCCAATTAAGGAAACAAGATGGCGATGGTGAATCTTGGACAAAATCTTGATCTCTGTATGGAATTCTTGAAGGCCTTGGCCTGAACCTTTCTTAGCTCTCTTGACAGCTACTTTTCTTCCATCGAGGAGAGTTCCTCTGTAAACATTCCCAAAGCCACCTTCACCAAGCAGCTTCTCATCGTCAAAGTTGTTTGTTGCACGCTGAACTTCAGCAAATGATATCTTCACCCCACGAATCGCAGTCAACCTTCTTATGTGTTTCAAACCAAACAAGATTCCGAAAGCCAAAATGCAGATGGAAGACAGGCTTCCAACAACCGAACCAACCACAAGACCCACATTTTTCTTCACAGACTCTTTCACATCAGAAACTGAAACTGACCCCTCCATTATCTCCATCATTTCCAGACCATTCAGAAAGGCAGTTTTGTTTGTAGAGTTTAGCCGAGCACCTACGCTGATGCTAATGAGTTGAGACTCATTAGAACGCACCACAAAATCATAGTAGAAAGGAGTACCCGACTGTGTATCGAATGAGGACTGACTTCCACCAACCTTCTTACTGAAGTTGCCATTTGAGTACAAATCAAATACTATATTACCAGGTTGACCAATAATGTCACAGAAGTGAACCCGGACAAGGTGCCTAGCGTTTCTTCTCGCCGCAATAAAAGACCAGGTTATGTTGAAGGAATTGAATGGCCTGCTTGGAGTAATATTCATCTCTTTGGCAGTTCGGTAAACAGAATCCGGGGCAATAAAATCATTAGCAGCAATGAAATGAGTGGCTGGATCATTAAGCTCTCCATTGTAATAACTAGGCTTATTTGGGTAGCGGATTTCCTTGGCAGAGTTTGGATCAGACAGATACCTATCATCTTGTTCCCAGTTTCTCCATATTGTGTCATTATCTGGTGTGATTTTCTGGCCTCCAACATTCACCCTGTAAATTGTATGCAGAACTAAAGGAAGACTACTGTTGTAATTCTCAGGACTGAAACTTGCAGGAGCAAGGAAGACTTCAATGGCATTTACAAATGCAAAAGATGATGCTTGAGGAACAAAATATATTTTAAATGTGCCAGGATCAATCCCAAGGAAGAACTCCTTTATCAAAGGAGAGTTGCTACTATTCTTAGCAGTGAAATTGCTTAACAGTTTGAACCCAGAATTTGAAACATTAGGAAAAGCCAGAACATCAAAAAGAGATGTGGAGAGATTAACTGAGGAGGAGAAAGCCAAGAAATGCAGGCGTACAAAATAAGTACCGTTTTCACTAATCTCGAACTTATAGTAGGATTGCTGGCTGAAAATTCTTGCTGTTTGGTAGAGAGTTGATATATTATCTGGAAGCTGGTTGCTGGCTTTGACAGCCTTGCTTTTCTGTGAGGAGGAGTAATCATCTGCAATGAACGTCCTGCCAGTAAAGTTTATAGCAGCATCTGATCCACAATTGATGAAATTCTCATCTGGGAGCTCATAAGCTAGAGACAGAGAGTGAATGGATGATAAGTGGAGGAGAAGAGCAAGCAGAGAAAACATGGGGACAAGGGTTCTACAGGTATGAAGATTTTCCATGACAGATAATGGAGTCACTGGATTTTACTAATTCTTAGCAGAAGCAATATGCTCATCTGGGAATGGAATTTGGAGCTGAATGATTATGGAAATTATGCAAGACAAAGACTTGGAATAGGATAAGTTGCGGACTTTTAAAGTTGATAAATGTTTGTTGAGAGAATCCCACGTCAGGAAATTAAAGCCAATTGATTTTAAGATGGATGCTTTAATTCTACTAATATCAACCATGAACATTGGAAAATAGAAAATTGCAAGATAAATTAGGGCGGAATTTATGTAAATATCCCTTATATTTCATAGACTAAGCAAATACAACAAAGGACATTTTGGGTATCTTAGTTTTCACCAGTTAAAGTGAACCATATAATTGACTAAAGTTTCTTCCACTAAGAAAAAGTTTGATGGCGCTCGTCTTCATGTGTTTTGCATTGGATGAGACACTGGTCCACCTGACAATCATTTTTTCTTTTTGTGCTTTAAAAAATGATAAACTAAAAACTTTTTCAGCAGTTTGAATCACATAGATGATCTCTCAGAGTCAGAGCCTTCATCACAATATATAACCAATCAAAGAAACCAGGCTCATGCCTCGTTCACATTGCTTTACAGCCACTTTGATACTTTGAAGAGTTCCTTACAGACTTTCCCGAATCCACCTTCGCCAAAAGGTATCTTCAGACCAGGAGCAATGCATAATCATTTCCTCCCCAACTTTTCAACTTTGAACAGAGCTGCCAACCAGCCAATTACCTTTCATGGATGGACCATATACAGTTGCTATTATCTATCAATTCGTTTGCTGTCCTAATAGTAATAGGCCAGATTTGACGCGATACAAATAGTAATTCCTCCAGGTTGGTACTCCGGCGTATCATTTGGAAAAGATGCAGGATTTGCCTACTAGTTTCCAATGGGAGAGTAAAGCATTACTGAAGCTATTCTAGGTCTAGGGACGATAATAATTATGAGGTCAACAACATGGACAACTATTGTGGGAGCAAATTTCCGTCCCACGAGAATATTCGCCAAAGATTCCTTCATCTTCTCTGCTTCTCTCTCTCCCTGCAAAACATATCGGAGTAAAAGGACCACACCCAGGGGGTGTTGGCCAAAGGCCCTCCGATGCCTAAGTCAGGTAGGGTGTTTTAAGGAAAACCGGGTGGCCAGAGCCGTGTGTGGTGGCCGGAGCCTTGTGTGAGAGAGAGAAAGATAGGAGGTGGCTAGGGTTTTTGAGAAATGATTTCTGCAGAGTTTCAGTAGGAATTTAGACGTACCTTAACCTTTGTGTGTGGCCATCCTTTTATAGTGGTCTCGGAGGCTAGGGTTTCAGAGGAATAATTCCGTAGATGGAAAGGAATTATTCCTCCCCGATTTGGAATTGATTTGATTAATTAGGGATTTGATTTATTAGGGTAAATCAAATCCCTAATTGTGGTAGGTATCAAATCAATTCCTAATTTAATTAGGTAACTCCTAATTTAATTGGGAATTGGGATATGAATCAAATCAATTCTCGACCTAATTAGGTAATATTCTATTTAATTGGGTAATCCCCAATTAAATTGAATAATTCCCAATTAGGTCAAATAAGCCCCAAATGGAAGGAATTATTTGACATAGGGTTTTGATTTAATTAGGTTCCCACAAATGCTCCCCAGCTTCTGCGTGGCGTGTGACGGCATGTAGGAGATGTGGATTAACAGTTGGGCCATCCAACTGCAATTGGGCTTCCTTATTTGAATTGGGCTCCTGCGTGGAGGAGGCTTTTTACTCGGGCTGTCCAGATGTAACTGGGCTGAAGGTGCGCGATCTGCTGCTGGAGCAGGTGGCAGTTTGGTCATCTTTTTTGTGGCTGATCCAAATTGCTTCAATTCCTTCTTTTTTTTGTGCCACGAACTAGGATTAGTATGAGTTAAGGTGATCATGTGCGGAGCACGAACGTGCTGAAAGTCAGCGGCAGATAGGAAGAGGAGGTTGGCGACGGTCCGCTCGTTCTTCTCACCTACTGTGATCGTAAGTTGCATCATTTTGATCTGCTACAGTTGCCATGGAATTCTTTGTTATGTATCTGACTAACTTCTATCTTCTGCTTGCAAAGAATGACATATGCAAGAAACTCGATCTCGGCCCGAACATGACCAAGGTTCAGCAAGCTCTGAACATCCCTATCAGGTTCCTTGAATGACGTTGGTTGCTGAGCAAATATCAAAAGGAGGTTGGTGGTCTGCCCCATGCCGGAGATGTTGGAAGATTGAAGCTATATGGCTAGGGGCCTAGATGATCTGCTAGCTGAGCAGGTGGAGTCCTCGACTGAACTTCCTCATTCTGCCATGAGCAAGTCTTCTTTAAGGGGGGTCTAATGTGCTGAGAAGATCCCCATGGGAGTTGCTCCTTTTTTATCTGCCGAGATCAAGCGCCTCGTCAACGCGAACAACAAGAAAGTCAATAGCATGCATAAGGTCTGGGATATTCTGCTCAAGTCTCTGCCCGAACAGCCCAAAATCCGTGATCTGCCTTATAAGAAGGTTGTTGAGAAGCAGGGTTTGGGTCGCCTGCGCTAATCCAAGGATCAAATTGAGAGGACTGTACCTCTATCCACGACCACGACTTGTCTATAATGCCACGAACAGTTAAGCGTGGAGCTGAATCAATGTCGCAAATTGCAGCAAAGAGAGCTAAAGAGTCGTCTGCTCGAGCAAAATGTCCTTCAATTGCATGAACTGCCGATCCGGGAGTTGGTGATAGCTCTGCTGGTCAATCTTGGTACTCATGTTAAAGTCACGGAGACGTCCAAGCATGAAATTGCTGCTAATGCATACAAGCTGGGATACTTGGATTGCAGGAACGGCGCTCTTCCTTATTGCCCTCTCGAACATGAGGATGTTGAGTAGCTCTATCTCGACTTGCTGCTCAAAGTGAGCAGATCAATGCTGTGAATGTAGAAGCAGTTGAATAGCAGGTGGCAGCTGAAGCTGCAATGGAGGAAGACAACGCCAAATGTGGTGCAGCTAATGAGGTTTAGGGCAAATGCGGAGGAGCAGGCAGCTAGGGCGGCTGAGCATATGGTGCCGGTTGAGCAAAATAAGGCTTATTTCTTATTGAACTTGGCTGGTTGGCCGCTTTGTTATGGAATTTTTAATTGTCTTTCGAACTTCAATTCTCGTTGTATCTTGTAAGTGTGTGTCCGGAGACATATCACTTGAAAGAGACTCCATCGAGTTTGTACTTGTGAAGTAGCTTGCCTATAATGGAGGGTAAGGCTTGTCGTCTGTGTGCGTATGTCGGGGACATAACACTTGAAAAGAGGCTCCATTGAGTTTGTACTTGAGAAGCAGCTTGCCTGCAATGGAGATAAGGCTCGTCGCTTGTGTGCGTATGTTGAGGACATAATGCTTGAAAATGACTCCATTGAGTTTGTGCTTCGAGGAGCAGCTTGTCTGCAATGGAGGTGAGGCTTGTCGACTGCGAGCGTATGTCGGGGACATAATGCTCAAAAAAAGACTCCATTGAGTTTGTGCTTCGAGGAGCAGCTTGTTTGCAATGGAGGTGAGGCTTGTCGCTTGCGAGCGTATGTCGGGGACATAATGCTCGAAAAAGACTCCATTGAGTTTGTGCTTCGATGAGCAGCTTGTCTGCAATGGAGGTGAGGCTTGTAGCCAGCGAGCGTATGTCGGGGACATGATGCTTGAAAAAGACTCCATTGAGTTTGTGTTTCGAGGAGCAGCTTGTCTGCAATGGAGGTGAGGCTTTCGCCTGTGCGCCTATGTCGGGGACATAACGCTTGAAAAAGACTCCATTGAGTTTGTGCTTCGAGGAGCAGCTTGTCTGCAATGGAGATGAGGCTTGTCGCCTACGAGCGTATGTCGGGGACATAATGCTAAAAAAAGACTCCATTGAGTTTGTGCTTCGAGGAGCAGTTTGTCTGCAATGGAGGTGAGGCTTGTCGCCTACGAGCGTATGTCGGGGATATAATGCTAAAAAAAGACTCCATTGAGTTTGTGCTTCGAGGAGCAGTTTGTCTGCAATGGAGATGAGGCTTGTCGCCTGCGAGCGTATGTCGGGGACATAATGCTCGAAAAAAACTCCATCGAGTTTGTGCTTCGAGGAGCAGTTTGTCTGCAATGGAGATGAGGCTTGTCGCCTACGAGATTATGTCGGGGACATAATGCTAAAAAAAGACTCCATTGAGTTTGTGCTTCGAGGAGCAGCTTGTCTGTAATGGAGATGAGGCTTGTCGCCTGCGAGCGTATGTCGGGGACATAATGCTCGAAAAAGACTCCATCGAGTTTGTGCTTCGAAGAGCAACTCGTCTGCAATGGAGATGAGGCTTGTCGCCTGCGTGGAGTCGAGCTGGTAAGCTGCCACTTGAACAATGACCTTCTTCTGAGTGCGAGTTCTCTGCTCGGGGCACCTGCTGAATGGTGAAGGTAGGAAACGCCTTCAACAGCTCTTGGATTTTGTCAAGGCACAAGATCATCCTTGGGTGCTTCACCATGTATTCTCCTAAGGCTTGACTTGTGATCAGCTGGGAATCTAAGTAGATGGCAAACTTCTTGATTGATAGCTCATTTGCCAAGCGCAAGCCAGCAAGCAATGTCTCGTACTCTGCCTCATTGTTTGAAGCCAGGAAGACAACTGTGATAGCTTGCTCTAATAGGCTTCCGTGGAGGTCTTATCTGCTCTAGAACTTTCTTTCTTTTTGCTGACCAGCTTCTCTTCTTCGACTGATGGTGTGAATTCTGCAACAAAGTCTGCTAAGGCCTGGGCTTTTATTGCAGTCTTCGGCCGGTAGAGGAGGTCGTATTGGCTTAGCTTTATTGCGCACTTCATGAGTCGCTGATAAGCATTAGGGCTGTGGAGGATTGATCTCAAAGGAAAGTTAGTCATAACGATGACTTGGTGAGCTTGGTAATAATGTCGCAGCTTTCTCGCGGAAATGACAAAGGGCCAAAATGAGCTTATCCAATTTTGGGTAGCGAGTCTCTACATCGAGGAGAGCTTTTGACGTGTCGAATATCGGATGTTGGGCCCCAAGTTCTTCTCAGATGAGAGCTGAGCTGACGGTCGAGTTAGACACTACTAGGTACACGAACAAGTCTTCACTAGGAAATGGCTTCGAGAGCAGGGGAGGTGAAGTAAGGTAGGTCTTTAGACTCTGGAAAGCTACTTCGCACTCCTCGTCCCACTTGTCTTTTTTCCCATTCGTCAAAGCTTTGAAGAATGATCTGCACTTGTCGGTAGACTTCGAGAGGAATCGATTGAGGGCTGCTGCTCTGCCCGTCAGACTTTGTATTTCCTTCACTGTAGAAGATGACTTCATCTCGAGAATGACTTTGATTTGGTGTGGGTGTGCCTCGATACCTCGTTGTGTGACTAAGTACCTTAGGAATCGGCCGGATGATACACCGAACGTGCATTTACTTGGATTCAGCTTCATGCGGTATTAGTGGAGCAGGCTGAATGCCATGGAGAGGTTTTTGAGGTAGTCTCCACGCTTGGGGGCTTTGACCAGCATATTATCCACGTAGACTTCCATGGTTCTGCCGATCTGCTCCTTGAAAATCTTATTCACGAGCTTTTGATAGGTTGCTCCAGCGTTCTTCAACCCAAAGGGCATGACCTTGTAGCAGTAGGTCCCTCTCTCGATGATGAAAGAGGTCTTTGCCTTATCATCGTCGTACATCATAATTTGATTATAGCCGGAGTAGGCATCCATGAAGCTGAGCAGCTGGTTGCCAGAAGTTGAATCCACGAGCTGGTTGATCCTCGGCAATGAGAAGTTGTCTTTAGGGCATGCTTTGTTGAGGTCGGTGTAATCGACGTACACTCTTCATTTGCCCTTTTCTTATTTTGCCACAAGAACAACGTTGGCCAGTCATTCCGAGTAGGGGACCTCTTCAATGAATCTGGCTGCTAGAAGCTTGTTGATCTCGGCTTCAATGATCGCGACTCATCGGGAGCGAAGTTGCGTCTCTTCTGCACCACGGGCTTGCTGGCAGGGTTGACATGGAGTCGGTGGCAGATGATGTTTGGGTCGATGCCGGGCATGTCAGATGGTGACCACGCGAACATGTCTTTGTTGTTTTGGAGGAAGGTGGTCAGCTCCACCTTCTCGTCTAGGCTTAGGCGCGAGCCGATCCGCGCTTTCTTGTTTGGCTAGTTATGATCGAGGGGTACTAACTCAATGTCTTCCTCAGGCTTCCAACCATATTCAAGGGAGCCTTCCGGGCGGATTCCCTCATCTCGATCCTTCTTGTTTGGATTCTGGCGCGAGCCGATCTGCACTTCTTTGTCTGGCTGGTCAGGATCGAGGGGGTACTAACTCAACGTCTTCCTCAGGCTTCCAACCTTCTTCAAGGGAGCCTTTCGGGCGGATTCCCTAATCTAGATCCTTCTTGTTTGGATTTTGGCGCGAGCTGATCCGTGCTTCTTTGTCTGGCTGGCCAAGATCAGGGGGTACTAACTCGACGTCATCCTTAGGCTTCCAACCCTTTTCAGGGGAGTCTTCTGGGCGGATTCCCTCGCTTTGATCCTGGCTCATTAATTGTTACTGTGAGGTAGCAGCTCCCTTCCCGTTCGAGCTTGCTTGTTTGCTGAGAGCGCTTCCTGCCTCGTTGGCAGCTTGCATTACTGGTGTGAACTGTAACTGCTTGCTCTTCTTGAGTCCTTGAGCTGTGCATCTTCTTGCCATGGCTTGGTCACTATTGATCTGCCCGATTTCGCCTCCAGGGATGGGGTAGCGAATCTTCTGGTGTAGAGCAGATGTGATGGCCTCGATCTTGCTAATCCACGGTCAGCCCAAGATTCCGTTGTAGGGGGAGATCTCGTCGATGACCATGAATGTTTGCGAGCAGACCACTGGGGGTGGGTGGAAGTCAAGGTCGATTGTTCCAACAGTGATTGATGTGGCCCCAATAAAGCTGGTGAGTGACCTGGCAAGTTTGCTAATCTTAGGCTCCAATCTCATCTGTTGGATAACAGATAGTTGCAGGATGTTGGCTGCGCTGCCCTCATCCACATGAACTCGCTCGATCACAGCTTGTTCAATTTGGATGCAGATGACTAGGGTGTCATTATGCGGCATGTCAAGCCTGATCAAGTCTTTTTTCTGGAAGCCGATGATGGGTGTATCCACAATGACTGGTACTCTTGTTGTGACTTGGGAGACATAAGTCGTCTGTGCGATCTTCCTCTTGTGCTCCTTGGTGGTCAGCCTGGACTACTGGGAGTCAGCTAGAATGGTGTTGATTCGAATGACCTTTTGGGGAGGTTCCTTGGCAGCGCATCACGATCCTCGATCTGTTGGATGGCCTTCTTTGCGACCAATTCTGTGCAATGACCTTCTCTGACCAGCTCCTCAAGGCGCCTTTTTCACGCATTGCAATTGTTGGTGTAATGACCGTGCTCTCCGTGAAATGCGCAGTATTTACTGGTGTCCCTTTTAGAGGGGTCTCCCTTCATGGGTGGTGGTCTCCTTACCCACGACTTGTCCTTCACTTGAGCCAGGATTTGGTGAAATGGGATAGCAAACTCAGTGAAGGTCCCTATTTCTGAGCCTCCCTGTTAGGGTCGCGATCTACGCTTATCTCTGGCTTTTTGCTCAAACTCAGGGGTGGGCATAAAAACCGATAAACCGATCAAACCGACCGAACCAAACCAAACCAAACCGAAAAAGGAAGTTTTTTGACTAAAACGAAAAAGTCAACTATGGACCTGAACCGAACCTAGGATTCTCGGTTCGGCCTTCGGTTTCAAATTTTTCAGAATCGGTGGACCTGAACCGAACCGGACAATATTTTAATATATATATACGTTACACGTGGTGTCGTTTGATTGGCCAAAAAATAGTTGCATGTGAGACATGTTGCAGCGTATCCCTCAGATTTATTTTTTTCTTTTTTCCTTCCGTATCCCTCTCTCTCGCACGAGACAGTCTCTTCTCTTCCCTTCAGTTTTTCATTTCTTCTTCTATTTTGACCTAACGGCTGTGCCTGTGCTGTGGCTGCTCAAATCTTCAATCCAGAGCTGCACCTCTGCTGCGGCTGTGCCTGTGGCTGCTGCGATTTCACGATCTCCCGCCTAGGCCTAGGTATCATCCCTTCTCTCTCTCTCTCTCTCTCTCTCTCTCTCTCTCTCTCTCTCTCTCTCTCTCAAGTCGACCTCAGCCTAACCCACATCCCCCCTCTCTGTTTCAGGCACACACAACACAAACCCGATCAAGAGCCGCCACAACCACCTCCATTGCCGAAGGTAAATTCTCTCGTCTGTGCATTGTAGGGTTTTTATTTTAATTTTTATTTTGCTTTGAAATTTATACCTATATCAGAATGATATATGCTATCGGAGCTATGGGAAGTGTTTTGTTTTCTGTTAAATCAGAAGTGTGCGGTGATGAGGCTATTTGTGGACTAGAGTTTATGATCTGGGTTCTTCTCCCAAAAGTTTGATTACAAACCCTTGGCTGTCTGAGCACT
>NC_047655.1:21947422-21947578 GCF_902201215.1 Prunus dulcis | reverse complement strand
CGACCGAAGTTCCTCCTTCTGGCACTAGCAAGTCTTCTTTAATGGGGGGGTCTAATGTGCTGAGAAGATCCCCATGGGAGTTGCTCTTTTTTCATATGCCGAGATCAAGCGCCTCGTCAATGCGAACAACAAGAAAGTCAATAGCATGCATAAGGT
>NC_047655.1:21913119-21945667 GCF_902201215.1 Prunus dulcis | reverse complement strand
GGGGACATAATGCTCGAAAAAGACTCCATTGAGTTTGTGCTTCGATGAGCAGCTTGTCTGCAATGGAGGTGAGGCTTGTAGCCAGCGAGCGTATGTCGGGGACATGATGCTTGAAAAAGACTCCATTGAGTTTGTGTTTCGAGGAGCAGCTTGTCTGCAATGGAGGTGAGGCTTTCGCCTGTGCGCCTATGTCGGGGACATAACGCTTGAAAAAGACTCCATTGAGTTTGTGCTTCGAGGAGCAGCTTGTCTGCAATGGAGATGAGGCTTGTCGCCTACGAGCGTATGTCGGGGACATAATGCTAAAAAAAGACTCCATTGAGTTTGTGCTTCGAGGAGCAGTTTGTCTGCAATGGAGGTGAGGCTTGTCGCCTACGAGCGTATGTCGGGGATATAATGCTAAAAAAAGACTCCATTGAGTTTGTGCTTCGAGGAGCAGTTTGTCTGCAATGGAGATGAGGCTTGTCGCCTGCGAGCGTATGTCGGGGACATAATGCTCGAAAAAAACTCCATCGAGTTTGTGCTTCGAGGAGCAGTTTGTCTGCAATGGAGATGAGGCTTGTCGCCTACGAGATTATGTCGGGGACATAATGCTAAAAAAAGACTCCATTGAGTTTGTGCTTCGAGGAGCAGCTTGTCTGTAATGGAGATGAGGCTTGTCGCCTGCGAGCGTATGTCGGGGACATAATGCTCGAAAAAGACTCCATCGAGTTTGTGCTTCGAAGAGCAACTCGTCTGCAATGGAGATGAGGCTTGTCGCCTGCGTGGAGTCGAGCTGGTAAGCTGCCACTTGAACAATGACCTTCTTCTGAGTGCGAGTTCTCTGCTCGGGGCACCTGCTGAATGGTGAAGGTAGGAAACGCCTTCAACAGCTCTTGGATTTTGTCAAGGCACAAGATCATCCTTGGGTGCTTCACCATGTATTCTCCTAAGGCTTGACTTGTGATCAGCTGGGAATCTAAGTAGATGGCAAACTTCTTGATTGATAGCTCATTTGCCAAGCGCAAGCCAGCAAGCAATGTCTCGTACTCTGCCTCATTGTTTGAAGCCAGGAAGACAACTGTGATAGCTTGCTCTAATAGGCTTCCGTGGAGGTCTTATCTGCTCTAGAACTTTCTTTCTTTTTGCTGACCAGCTTCTCTTCTTCGACTGATGGTGTGAATTCTGCAACAAAGTCTGCTAAGGCCTGGGCTTTTATTGCAGTCTTCGGCCGGTAGAGGAGGTCGTATTGGCTTAGCTTTATTGCGCACTTCATGAGTCGCTGATAAGCATTAGGGCTGTGGAGGATTGATCTCAAAGGAAAGTTAGTCATAACGATGACTTGGTGAGCTTGGTAATAATGTCGCAGCTTTCTCGCGGAAATGACAAAGGGCCAAAATGAGCTTATCCAATTTTGGGTAGCGAGTCTCTACATCGAGGAGAGCTTTTGACGTGTCGAATATCGGATGTTGGGCCCCAAGTTCTTCTCAGATGAGAGCTGAGCTGACGGTCGAGTTAGACACTACTAGGTACACGAACAAGTCTTCACTAGGAAATGGCTTCGAGAGCAGGGGAGGTGAAGTAAGGTAGGTCTTTAGACTCTGGAAAGCTACTTCGCACTCCTCGTCCCACTTGTCTTTTTTCCCATTCGTCAAAGCTTTGAAGAATGATCTGCACTTGTCGGTAGACTTCGAGAGGAATCGATTGAGGGCTGCTGCTCTGCCCGTCAGACTTTGTATTTCCTTCACTGTAGAAGATGACTTCATCTCGAGAATGACTTTGATTTGGTGTGGGTGTGCCTCGATACCTCGTTGTGTGACTAAGTACCTTAGGAATCGGCCGGATGATACACCGAACGTGCATTTACTTGGATTCAGCTTCATGCGGTATTAGTGGAGCAGGCTGAATGCCATGGAGAGGTTTTTGAGGTAGTCTCCACGCTTGGGGGCTTTGACCAGCATATTATCCACGTAGACTTCCATGGTTCTGCCGATCTGCTCCTTGAAAATCTTATTCACGAGCTTTTGATAGGTTGCTCCAGCGTTCTTCAACCCAAAGGGCATGACCTTGTAGCAGTAGGTCCCTCTCTCGATGATGAAAGAGGTCTTTGCCTTATCATCGTCGTACATCATAATTTGATTATAGCCGGAGTAGGCATCCATGAAGCTGAGCAGCTGGTTGCCAGAAGTTGAATCCACGAGCTGGTTGATCCTCGGCAATGAGAAGTTGTCTTTAGGGCATGCTTTGTTGAGGTCGGTGTAATCGACGTACACTCTTCATTTGCCCTTTTCTTATTTTGCCACAAGAACAACGTTGGCCAGTCATTCCGAGTAGGGGACCTCTTCAATGAATCTGGCTGCTAGAAGCTTGTTGATCTCGGCTTCAATGATCGCGACTCATCGGGAGCGAAGTTGCGTCTCTTCTGCACCACGGGCTTGCTGGCAGGGTTGACATGGAGTCGGTGGCAGATGATGTTTGGGTCGATGCCGGGCATGTCAGATGGTGACCACGCGAACATGTCTTTGTTGTTTTGGAGGAAGGTGGTCAGCTCCACCTTCTCGTCTAGGCTTAGGCGCGAGCCGATCCGCGCTTTCTTGTTTGGCTAGTTATGATCGAGGGGTACTAACTCAATGTCTTCCTCAGGCTTCCAACCATATTCAAGGGAGCCTTCCGGGCGGATTCCCTCATCTCGATCCTTCTTGTTTGGATTCTGGCGCGAGCCGATCTGCACTTCTTTGTCTGGCTGGTCAGGATCGAGGGGGTACTAACTCAACGTCTTCCTCAGGCTTCCAACCTTCTTCAAGGGAGCCTTTCGGGCGGATTCCCTAATCTAGATCCTTCTTGTTTGGATTTTGGCGCGAGCTGATCCGTGCTTCTTTGTCTGGCTGGCCAAGATCAGGGGGTACTAACTCGACGTCATCCTTAGGCTTCCAACCCTTTTCAGGGGAGTCTTCTGGGCGGATTCCCTCGCTTTGATCCTGGCTCATTAATTGTTACTGTGAGGTAGCAGCTCCCTTCCCGTTCGAGCTTGCTTGTTTGCTGAGAGCGCTTCCTGCCTCGTTGGCAGCTTGCATTACTGGTGTGAACTGTAACTGCTTGCTCTTCTTGAGTCCTTGAGCTGTGCATCTTCTTGCCATGGCTTGGTCACTATTGATCTGCCCGATTTCGCCTCCAGGGATGGGGTAGCGAATCTTCTGGTGTAGAGCAGATGTGATGGCCTCGATCTTGCTAATCCACGGTCAGCCCAAGATTCCGTTGTAGGGGGAGATCTCGTCGATGACCATGAATGTTTGCGAGCAGACCACTGGGGGTGGGTGGAAGTCAAGGTCGATTGTTCCAACAGTGATTGATGTGGCCCCAATAAAGCTGGTGAGTGACCTGGCAAGTTTGCTAATCTTAGGCTCCAATCTCATCTGTTGGATAACAGATAGTTGCAGGATGTTGGCTGCGCTGCCCTCATCCACATGAACTCGCTCGATCACAGCTTGTTCAATTTGGATGCAGATGACTAGGGTGTCATTATGCGGCATGTCAAGCCTGATCAAGTCTTTTTTCTGGAAGCCGATGATGGGTGTATCCACAATGACTGGTACTCTTGTTGTGACTTGGGAGACATAAGTCGTCTGTGCGATCTTCCTCTTGTGCTCCTTGGTGGTCAGCCTGGACTACTGGGAGTCAGCTAGAATGGTGTTGATTCGAATGACCTTTTGGGGAGGTTCCTTGGCAGCGCATCACGATCCTCGATCTGTTGGATGGCCTTCTTTGCGACCAATTCTGTGCAATGACCTTCTCTGACCAGCTCCTCAAGGCGCCTTTTTCACGCATTGCAATTGTTGGTGTAATGACCGTGCTCTCCGTGAAATGCGCAGTATTTACTGGTGTCCCTTTTAGAGGGGTCTCCCTTCATGGGTGGTGGTCTCCTTACCCACGACTTGTCCTTCACTTGAGCCAGGATTTGGTGAAATGGGATAGCAAACTCAGTGAAGGTCCCTATTTCTGAGCCTCCCTGTTAGGGTCGCGATCTACGCTTATCTCTGGCTTTTTGCTCAAACTCAGGGGTGGGCATAAAAACCGATAAACCGATCAAACCGACCGAACCAAACCAAACCAAACCGAAAAAGGAAGTTTTTTGACTAAAACGAAAAAGTCAACTATGGACCTGAACCGAACCTAGGATTCTCGGTTCGGCCTTCGGTTTCAAATTTTTCAGAATCGGTGGACCTGAACCGAACCGGACAATATTTTAATATATATATACGTTACACGTGGTGTCGTTTGATTGGCCAAAAAATAGTTGCATGTGAGACATGTTGCAGCGTATCCCTCAGATTTATTTTTTTCTTTTTTCCTTCCGTATCCCTCTCTCTCGCACGAGACAGTCTCTTCTCTTCCCTTCAGTTTTTCATTTCTTCTTCTATTTTGACCTAACGGCTGTGCCTGTGCTGTGGCTGCTCAAATCTTCAATCCAGAGCTGCACCTCTGCTGCGGCTGTGCCTGTGCCGCTTCCTCATCGATTTCACGATCTCCCGCCCAGGCCTAGGTATCATCCCTTCTCTCTCTCTCTCTCTCTCTCTCTCTCTCTCTCTCTCTCAAGTCGACCTCAGCCTAACCCACATCACCCCTCTCTGTTTCAGGCACACACAACACAAACCCGATCAAGAGCCGCCACAACCACCTCCATTGCCGAAGGTAAATTCTCTCGTCTGTGCATTGTAGGGTTTTTATTTTTATTTTTTTTTTGCTTTGAAATTTATACCTATATCAGAATGATATATGCTATGGGAGCTATGGGAAGTGTTTTCTGTTAAATCAGAAGTGTGCGGTGATGAGGCTATTTGTGGACTAGAGTTTATGATCTGGGTTCTTCTCCCAAAAGTTTGATTACAAACCCTTGGCTGTCTGAGCACTCTTAATCTGTTTTCTCTTATCTTCCAATCTGTAGTTTTGAAAAGTGCTTTGTTCCAAAGTCACCCGTATAATCTTTTTGACTTTCTGGCAAAACCCATAAAAATTTTCTCAAATTTATTGGCTTTTTTTTTTTTGCTGTAAAATTGTTCTTGTTTGGTAGGGTTTATATGGCAGTATGGAGCTTATGATGATAATTTTTAAATATCTTAGCGGATTTCAGTGAGACCTTAGGGTGAATGATCTGATTGTTACACACACTGAGGCTCAAATTTTAATTATTTTTCCTTCAAATTTTCACAGTAGTTTTGGTTTGGTTTAAAGCGTGCAAATCTTGATTTGTTGGGTTGTGGTTTGCGATGATGAGATGAAACACTGGACGTGTTTTGGGCAGTGGACAAGCTCATTCTTACAAAACGACTTCTCCTTCCACTGAGCTCCATTCCCACATAATCAAGTTTTAAATTTAATCTAGTAAAATTGAAAACCAAATTGTATATATCAAAATGATATATACCTATAACAGATTTGTGGCACACACTTCCCAAAAACTGCCCATCTAAACCATTCTTAGATTCTGGAAGTTGGCCTGCTTTCCCTTTGGCAAATTCCAGTAAATTTGAGAGATTATTTTGGGAGCTCTCATTTAGGATCGATAGCCCTTGATTTTGCAAGCAGCAGATCTGTGTCCACATCTCCTTATCTAGCTTAAGGGTCAAAGCACCATGTGTATATTCTCATGCCTAAGAGAATCAACTTCAAGCTTTGTATTAATTTTTTTTTTTTTGAATGATTTATGGTTACATAAGTTTTAAATTGTGTGGCTTTTGAGACTGTTTTGATTTGAGCATGAAAGAAATTTGGTTTGAATTTTAGGGTTTTTGTAGAGCAGTGGGTATTTTAGGGTATTTGGTTTGAAATTGGTTTGAATTTATGAAAGGAATGAAGCTTGTTTGTAACCTAACCCTAGTTTTGTTTTGATTCACAGTTGTTTTGCATTTCTGCTGCTGTGAGCTTTGAAAGTATCGGAAATTTTGCTTAAATGGAGGTAAATTGCTTCTAACCCTATTTTTGTTTTGTTTTGAGTTAATATGTAATCTGTAATCTGCAATCTGTTTTGTTTTAATATGTAATCTGTAATCTGTAATCTGTTTAGTTTTAATATGTAATATGTAATCTGCTGCTATAATCTATAATCTGTTTTATTGATTCTGTGTGTGTTTTAAATCCGTTTTGACTTTTTTTAAATATGTTTTTTTGGATAATATACATGTTGTCATCTGTTTATGGATATGAAAGTCTGTTTTCACAGTTTAAATCTGTTTGTTTGGATAATATATATGTTTTAATCCATTTATGGATAGGAAAGTAATATTTAGGAGTGATTAAATCTGGTAATTGGATTGTATCTGTTTTAGTCTATTTATGGATAGGAATACTTTGTTTTGACTCTGTTGAAATCTGGTTTTTGGATAGAATATATGTTGAAATCTGGTTTTTGGATAGAAAATTCTGTTTTGACTCTGTTTAAATTTGGTTCTTGGATAGGATATATGTTTAGAGAGTTGTATGGATAGGAAAATCTGTTTTGACAGTTTACATGTGTTTTATATATTATAGGATATATGTTTTAATCTGTTTATGGATAGGAAAACTTTGTTTGACTGTGTTTAAATATATTTTTAATTTGTTTATGGATAGGAACCAGCTTCTATTGAGGCTCATTTGCCTGGGAATGATGATTCTATACCATGTAGTGATGCTGTTGTACCTCCAACAGCGTCACAAAATCCAACACCATCACCATTAGAACCTAGTACCGGGAAAAGGAAACCTTGTAAGAAGGAGAGTGATGTGTGGGAACACTTTGAAAAGTATGATTTGGTATCGGAGTTGAAAGGGGTAGATGGGAGTAAAAGAAAAGAAGTTGAAAAAAGGGCTAAGTGCAAGTATTGTAGTGCTACTTATGCTAGTGATACCAAGAAAAATGGGACTAGCAACATGTGGAAGCATCTAAACAAACAATGCTTGCATTATCCTTATAGGCACAAGGATAAGAACACACGGACGCTCGCATTTGATGCTTCCAAGGGTAATGCTCTTGTTTCTAGGAATTTTAACAAAGATGATTGTTTGGATGCTTGTATTAGGATGGTGGTTCGAGATGAGCTACCTTTTAGCTTTGTGGAGGGTGAAGGGTTTAGGGAATTTTGTAGTGTTGCATGCCCACAATTTAATCCACCCTCTCGTAGAACTCTTGGAAGAAGATTTCTAGAAATGTACACAAAAATGAAGGAGAAGTTGAAAGTTGACATTCGTTCACATAGAATATGCCTTACAACCGATACTTGGACATCGGTTCAAAATGTGAATTACATGGTGTTGACTGCCCACTTTGTGGATTCCGACTATAAAATGCACAAAAGGATCCTAAATTTTTGTGTAATTGATAGTCATAAGTGGGAGAGCATTGGGAAATTGCTTGAAAATTGTTTGATTGATTGGGGACATGAGAAGATACTTACAATTACAGATAATGCAGCTGCCAATACTAAGGCAATTGAATATGTGAGGAAGAAAATAAATGGGTGGAAAGATTCGAATAGTGTGTTAGGAGGAGTTCACATGCATATGAGGTGTAGTGCTCATATAATCAACTTGATAGTTAAGGAGGGTTTGAAGAGATTAGAAAGCTCAATTGTGGCAATCCGTAATGCGGTCAAGTTTGTGAGGTCCTCACCTTCTCGGTTGAGTTACTTCAAAATGTGTGTTGAGACGGAAAAAATAGAGTGCAAGGGGTTGGTGGTGATGGATGTGCCCACTAGGTGGAACTCCACTTATTTGATGCTTGATGCGGCATTGAAATTTCGAAAAGCTTTTGATAGAATGGGGGATGATCCCGATTCTTCCTACTTAATGTACTTCAAGGAAGAGGAAGGAGATGACGAGAGATTTGAAGACATTGAAGGAAGTGGGAAAGGGAAGGGAAAGTCTAAGACTAATAAGAGGGTGGGTCCACCTAGTGATGAAGATTGGGAAAAAGCCGTGACATTTGTGATGTTTTTGAAGACCTATGATGTTACTTTGAAAATTTCAGCTTCTTTGCATCCAACATCACACTCAACCTTCCATGACTTGCTTGCCATAGATGGGGAGATTCGGGAGTTGTATAGATATGATGTTACAATTCCTATTGAAGAATGGACAACCATGGATACTCTTTTAAATGATATGGCGGCTTCAATGAAGAAGAAATATGATAAATATTGGGGTGAACTTCATAAAGTGAACCCATTCTTGATGATAGGAGTTGTGATTGACCCCCGATTCAAGCTTCACAATTTGAAGCACATCTTTGAAGAAATATTTGAAAATGATCCTACTTGTGATAGATTGGTGGCTCAAAAGACAAATGAGGTGAAACAACTTCTTATGAATATGTATGAAGTGTATAAGCCTAGTAGTAACAATATGGGTGCTACTAGTACTACCAATGAGAGTGGTGGTAGTACTAACAATGAAAGCGACTCTTCTTTGGTTTTTGGAGGTCGTAAACGAAAAACCATGATGGAAAAGTGGAAAAAAATTCAACAAGAGAGTGAGAATGTGGTTATAACACATGAAGTGGATAGGTACTTGTTGGATCCACTTGAATCCATTGATGAGGAGTTTGATATACTAGGGTGGTGGAGAATAAATGGGCTCAAGTATCCTACTTTGGCATCAATTGCAAAGGATGTGCTTGCAATCCCTACTTCCACAATAGCTTCGGAGTCTTGTTTTAGCACAAGTGGGAGAGTGATTGACTCGTTTCGAAGCTCATTGTCTCCTAGGATGGTTGAGGCTTTGATTTGCTCTCAAAATTAGATAAGGTCCGAAGATATATCTTCATTGCAATATGTGCCAAGCATTGAGGAGATGGAGTTCTATGAATCAATTGAAATGGGTAATATTTTCATTTCTATAAGTATATTTGAATCCGATTATTTTCTTATTTTTATGTGTTCTAACTCAAATTGGTTTGATTTATTTTATTATATTTTGTAGAAATGGGGAGTAAAACATCCATGACAAATTTGAATAAGACTCTCCCTTCTTAGTGTGATTAAGATATGTTGGAAGGTATTTTTATTGCATCTTATTTTAATTATGATTTGTTGATGGTGAAACATTGTGTTAATTCTTTTAAGTGTTGTGTAGGTTGCTTTGTGAAGGCTTTTGGAAGAATGGATGCAGCATATTTTTTGCAAGGATATTATTCTATGTGTATTTTTGTGATGGGTTGTAATCTTTAATGTCATAAGTTTAATTTGGTTTGTGTATTATTTTTTGTAATGGTTTGTAAGAGATTATATTTCCTTTCCTTGGTTGGTTGGTTGAATGTGTGTATGTGAGATTTATTTAGTTTAGAAACTTAGATTGGAATGATGGATTTTTATAGCTTGAATGTACATAATTTCAGGGTTTGAAAGACAAGTAAAAAGTGTTTTGGGCTTGTTCATAAGAATTTAATAGGTTTTGGCAATTTGACAACAAAAAAAGGGTTTTGGCTGAAAGGAAATCGGATTTGGGCTTTGTTTTGCTAAAAAAATATGATTTGGGCTTTTTTTTGCCGAAAATAAATAAGATTTGGGCTTTTGGAAAATTGTAAAAATGGGCTCAAGCCCAAACCGAGAAGAATCATAATCGAACCGAGAATCGAGCCCATTTCCAGTTTGGCCCATTTTCGGGTTTCACATTAGACCCGACCCGACCCGAGAACCGAGTTCTCCTTCGGTTTGGCCCCAGACCGAACCGTGCCCAGGCCTACTCAAACTGGTTGCTCTTTTGGCTTGCTTGCTTCGTTAAGTGATCAACTTGCTTGCTGGCTTTCTTTGCGGCGATAAGATCATCGTCCCAAAGGGCGTAGCGTTCTGTCTTCGCGAACACTTCTGCCAAGGTTTGACTTGATGTTATGGCCAGCTCCCGATATAGCTCGTGCTCGGTTGGCAAGCCCTTCTTGAAAGCTGAGGATGCAACTTGGTCATTGTATCCTACGATGTTAGCCTTCTCAGCCTTAAACTATCTCAGGTAGTCTCGAAGAGACTCATCTGGCTTCTTGTGCAGGTTGAACAGATGGTCCGCATGCTTTCTGACCGTCTTATAGGAGGTGTACTCTTTTGTGAAGATGCGGGCTAACTCTTTAAAGTTTTCTATCGACGCAGAAAGTAGAGTGTGGAACCAATCTTGAGCTGCTCCTCGCAGGGTCATCGCGAACACTTTGCACATCTGGGCATCGTCTGCCTTGTACAGGATCATGGCGCTCTTGAAGTGCCTCAAATGGCTCTCAGGGTCAGAGTCCCCCTTGAATGGAGTGATGGATGGCTTTGTGAACCGCTTCTGTGGAGGTGCTCGTTCCACTTTGTCGGTAAAGGGCGAGTAGTCGACTCGATCAATTTCCTTGTGCAGGGCCTCCTCCGTGCTTCTTTTAAGTTGGAGAGCTTGGAATCTGTCATTTACTAGCTTCTCGACATCCTCTGCTTGCAGGGCTGGAGTTTCGGGCTGGCGTCTTCGGTGCCTCAAGCGCGACTGGCTAACTTCTTCCTTGGTTCCCAAGGGTCGATCCCCTTGGGTGCTCTGCCCGTGGGGCAGATTAGGAGATTGAGCTTGTGAGGATTCCTCTACAACTTGTCGCCGCTTGTTGGTCCTCGAGCGGATTGGTGGGCGTCGATCAACATCTTCTGCCCGCAAGGAGGGTCGCTTAGGTCGATGTCTTCGGTGTCTCGAGCGCGGCTGGCTAACTTCTTCCTCGGTTCCCAAGGGTCGATCCCCTTGGGTGCCCTGCCCGTGGGGCAGATTAGGAGATTGAGCTTGTGAGTATTCCTCTACAGCTTGCCGTTGCGTGTTGGTCCTTGAGCGGGCTGGTGGGCGTCGGTCATTGCGCTCGTCACCCGACTGCTCACGAACTCGAGCTCCTTGTGGGCATAAGCGGGCTTGGACATTGGACTGTGGGCCTAGCCTCTCGAGCACATTGGTCCTTGGTCCTAGCCTTAAACGGCTCAGAGTATGGCTCGCGGCTGTCTGCGTCTCATCTGCTCGATCCCGCTCTCTCTCTTGCCTGTTTGCCATTGTTTGACTAGCCTGAGACCTCTCGAACTGCTCGCTGGCATGCTCGTGTGCCCTCCTATCCTCGTCACGGGGTCCAAGGTTAGGGCCTTGATTCAAGTTGATCTGCCTGAGTAGCTGGCCAATTAGATTGTTTTGATCATCGACCTTCTGTGTGAGTTGATCGACCCGTGAGTTATGGTCCACCTGACTGTACGGGTCAAGTAGAGTGTTGTGCATCGGGCCCAACGGCATATGGGCTAGGGCTTCATTAGACGCGTACACAGGTGCATATGTCAAGTGTGATCGCAGAGGAGGGAGAGAATGGATCTACTCCAAGACTGGGACGACGTCGGAGTAGCCATGGGGCTACGCAGCAAATCCGGTAGTTGAGTGGTGTGGCTGCTGCTGTGCTACAAAGGCAGGACAGCGAGGCAGAGCAGCTCCGGTAATCGGCGCTGGCAACTGCAAGGCTGTGGAGGTTCCGGAGTCATGTGGCGGCTGTTCTGCAATTCTAGCAGCTGAAGGCGGCTGCAAAGCACTAGAAGACGACTGCAAGGCGTTGGCAGCCATGATTCCGTGCGGTTGCATTGAGGTTTCCACCACGAAACCATGAGATGGGCCTATCGTGGTGGCGTTACTCTTCGTACGTCTTGTATCAACCATTGTTGTTTGAAAAAAATGTGTGAAAGATGGATTTGGAGCACGCTTTGAATATATCTCGTGCTCTCAATGAAAGCACCAATTTGTCGGAGCAAATTTTCCCACGCGAATATTCGCCCAAGATTCATTCGTCTTCTCCGCCTCTTTGTCTCCCTGCAAAACAGATCGGAGTAAAAGGACCACACCCAGGGGGTGTTGGCCAAAGGCCCTCCGATGCCTAAGTCAGGTAGGGTGTTTCAAGGAAAACCGGGTGGCCGGAGCTGTGTGTGGTGGCCGAAGCCTTGTGTGAGAGAGAGAAAGTGAGGAGGTGGCTAGGGTTTTTGAGAAATTATTTCTGCAGAGTTTCAGTAGAAATTTAGACGTACCTTAACCTTTGTGTGTGGCCATCCTTTTATAGTGGTCTCGAAGGCTAGGGTTTCAGAGGAATAATTCCGTAGATGGAAAGGAATTATTCCTCCCCGATTTGGAATTGATTTGATTAATTAGGGATTTGATAATTGTGGTAGGTATCAACTCAATTCCTAATTTAATTAGGTAACACCTCATTTAATTGGGAATTGGAGTAGGAATCAAATCAATTCTCGACCCAATTAGGTAATATTCTATTTAATTGGGTAATCCCCAATTAAATTGAATAATTCCCAATTAGGTCAAATAAGCCCCAAATGAAAGGAATTATTTGACCAAGAATTTTGATTTAATTAGGTTTCCACAGCTACATCAACATGAAATGATGCTAAAGAAGATTATTTGCATGAAGAACTATTCTTCTTGTATTTTTTTTTTTTTTTGTTGGTCAACAAAGATATCATAAAAGCCAACCGGCAAAGGCCCAAAGGGAAGCCAAACCCAACCAAACAAACAGCACAAACACACCAAACTAAAGAACTAAAAACAAGCCAAAAGAACAAAACAAACGAAAAGCCACACAACAAAAGATTAAGCACCAGGCGGAGGGCAAGGAAGACCATCCCGAGATAAAATATGAACTAGAAAGGATGGAGGTCGCACAAGCCACGACTCCAAGCACATCCCCTTCCTGGCAAGCGAGGCAACGGCATCCGCAGACCGGTTCGCTTCACGGGGCACCCATGCCCAATTCAGATTTGTGAAAGAGGCTTTAAGAAACCTAATATCCTTAAGGATAGGATACAACTCCCAATTAGAGGAAGAAACATCCCCCAGAACAGAATTAATAGCCACTTGAGAATCAGATTCCACCACAACATTAACCAAATTCAACTCTTTAGCTCTCAAAAGACCATGTTTCAGGGCCAAAACTTCAGCCATAAGTGGAGATTGGGCCCGCACCTGAGCAGCAAGACCCCCAATACAAGAACCAGCAATCTTCCGAATAATAACTCCAACTCCAGCCATAGCAGAACCAGACTTCCAAGAACCATCAGTATTAATCTTAACATAAGAAGAAATGGGGGGTAGCCAATGAGAAGGATGAGGAGAAGAAATCTGAATAGGCATACCCACAGACCCAAGAACTGGCTTCTTGGTAACATTCCAAAATTCCGACACAGCCAAACAAGCACGAGATCTAGTAGCTGCAGGCACAATTGGGATATCATTGTAAACAAATTTACATCGAGCCTTCCAAATATGCCAACAAGTGAAAGCAACAACTGACAAAATCCACCTAGAATTGGGTGAAAACATACTCTCCCCTCTCAAGAGACTGCCCAACCATCTATCCAAAGAAGTAAAATTTTGCAAATCCACGCGATAGCCAATTGCACTTCCAAACCAAACACACGCTGTCCAAGGACAAAGGACCAGCATATGTTCAATTGATTCAGGACTCTCCAAACAAATAGGACATAAATGCGAAGTGGACAACCTACGCTTATAGAGATTTAAGAAGGAAGGGAGAATATTAGAGACCGCTCGCCAAAGAAACTGTTTCACTTTCGGAAGGGTTTTGGACTCCCAAATGATCTTCCAAGTATCAAGAGAAATGGTATGTGAAGATTGAGCATTAGCCAAGGGACACCTGATGTTTTGATTCACAATCCAATTATAGCCCGACTTCACAGTAAAGTTACCGGACTTGACCCATGGCCAAACCAGCCGGTCACCAGAAACAGACCCCCCGATCGGAATAGCCGAAATAGCATTAAGCTCATGTTGGGAGATAAGATGAGCAATGGGTAACAAATTCCAAACTCCATGATTCCAATCAATTAACTCACACACCTTGACAGGAGCATCCACAGGAACAGGGAGACAAGGTCGCAAATAACCACCTGGGATACCTGGGATCCATTTATCAGCCCAAATTGAGGTAGAAGATCCATTTAGAATCTGCCAATGAGCTCCAGAAAGAATGATATCCCGTCCCACTAGAATGCTTGACCAAGCCCACGAAGCACGGCCTCCTTTTTGAGCCTCCAAAAAGCTGCAATCAGGAAAATATAAACCTTTAAGAATTTGGACCCATAAGGCACCCGGGTTGCAAATAATCCTCCAGGCTTGCCTAGCAAGCATAGCATCATTGAAATAACCTAGGTTTTTGAACCCCATCCCTCCAGCTGCCTTAGATAAACCCATCAGCTCCCAACGCTTCCAATGAATTTTATTCCCCCCTACTGAATTATTACCCCACCAGAAATTAGCAATAAGTGAATCAATTTCGCGACATAGAGTAATTGGAAGTTTGAAACACGACATGGGGTAAGAAGGGATAGCAAACAGAACAGCCTTTATCAAAGTCTCCTTACCAGCTTGTGATAAATGTTTTTGCTTCCAACCTTGGACTTTCCCCAAAATGCGCTCTTTAATATAATTAAGAGCCTCTTTCTTAGACCTTCCCCAAATAGTAGGTAAACCTAGATAATTCCCAGGATTGTCTGCTTCTTTGATCCCAAAAATCCAACATAAATCCTTTCTAACCCATAAAGGGGTATTAGGGCTGAAAAAAATATTAGATTTATCAAGATTGATTAATTGCCCAGAAGCCAAACAATAATCAAACAATATTTCCTCCATCACAACACAATTATGATTTGTAGCAGCTAGAAAGAAAATAGAATCATCAGCAAAGAACAAGTGGGTCAACATAGGACAACGATTATGCAGATAAATTCCTTGAAGCTGACCCAAAGAGCTGTTGTAACTGATCATATTAGATAAAGCCTCACTAACAAGCAGAAACAGGTAAGGAGAAAGTGGGTCACCCTGACGGAGACCCCTAGAAGGGCAAAACTGAGACCCAACTTTTCCATTTAACATCACAGCAAATGAAACGGAGCTCACACACCTCATAATCAGAGAAACCCATTGGTCATTAAATCCCATCTTGTACATCATAGCCTGCAAAAAATCCCACTCAATACGGTCATATGCTTTATTCATATCCAGTTTCAGGCCCAACTCAAACTTACATATTGATTTTTTTAATCGCAAGTGATGGAATGCCTCATGAGCCAGAAGAACATTATCTTGGATCTGACGGTGGGGAACGAAAGCATTCTGGTGTGAAGAAATGATATTTGGAAGGATAACCTTCAATCGATTCGCTAAAATCTTTGCCAAAAGCTTATAACTATTATTGCATAGACTAATAGGCCTAAATTGCCCCAATTCTTCTGGATGTAGGATCTTTGGGATCAGAACAATATGCGTCATATTCAAATTAACGATTTGATGTCCAAAATTGAAGAAATCAGAAGCTGAATCATTCACTACAGAACTCACAGTAGACCAATAACGTTGGTAAAACAAGCCGGGGAAGCCATCAGGCCCCGGTGCCTTAAGGGATCCTAACTGAGCCGCAGCAGCTTGTACCTCATCCAAACTCAGGGGACGAGTCAAGGAGTCATTCATATCCGCAGACACAATAGAAGGAGTACACAAGAGAACTTTACTCCAATCACGGGGACCAACAGTTTTAAATAAGTTCCGAAAATAATCATCAAAAGCTAGATGAATGGAAGGTTCAGTTACTAACCAATTACCCGACAATGACTTGAGTCTCAAAATTCGATTATACTGCCTCCTTTGAAGAGTAGAGATATGAAAGAATCTTGAATTAGAATCACCAGAAGTGAGCCATTTTACACGAGACCGTTGGTGCCAGAAAATCTCTTCCAACTCCCACAAGGAATCAATAGAAGAAATAATAGTATCTGCATGCACCCTTACATCAGCATCCTCCATAAAATTTTGTAACCCTTTCAACTCCCCATAAAGAAAATCAATTTGAAACCTGCGATCCTTGAACTTCAGTTTGCTCCATTTTCGAAGCTTCAATTCACAAGACTTGAGGCTCAAAACCCATCTAGACAAGTTATCCCCATTACTAGCTAAATCCCAGCCCTGCTGCACCATACTCTCGCACTCAAGATCCTCTGCCCAAACAGCCTCAAACCGGAATGGTTTAGGCCCAGCAATAAGGCGAGAAGAAGTTTCAACTAAAATAGGACAATGGTCTGACCCCATCATAGGACAGTGATACACATGAGACTCAGGCCAAGCAATTAACCATTCCTCATTTACTAGCCCTCTGTCAATCTTTTTTTGAATAAAAGAGCCATCCACATGATTATTTTACCAAGTAAACCGCTGCCCAATATACCCAAGATCCAACAAGGAATTGGAGTCCATAAATCTCTGAAGACAGCGGGGAGTAGAGTACAGAATAGGATTTCCACCAGACTTTTCATGTTGCCATAACAATTCGTTAAAATCTCCAGTACACAACCAGGGAGTATTATTATTCCAGGAAAACCGATCCAATGAATCCCAAAATCTAGCTTTATCCCTATAGTGCGGAGGACCATAAACCCAAGAAACACGAGCCAAAGAAGAGTCAGAGGCATTAGTGACAATAGTATCAATCATATTTTTAGTTGCAGAAAGAATCTCAACTTTAACATTGAAATTCCACCAGAGACCCAAGCCCCCAGAAAGACCTTCCGCATCCACAGTGAATCCAAACATATAGCCACATTCCAAATGTAGCTTCACCATTCTAGGACCACCAGACTTGGATTCCATCAAAAAAACAATAGAAGGTCGATGCCTCCTAATTAACTCCTTTAGTGACCGAATTGTCAAGGAAGAGCCTAGCCCTTGACAATTCCAAATCAAATAACTCATGGCGATGATGTGGCTGTTGAAGGCCAGCCGCCACCGCCCGAGAAGCCACCACTCTCCAAAGAAGGAATTAGCTCAACATCAATATTATCTAAAGATAAATCATCACGATCAACCGAAGGAACCCTGACCTCACTGAACATATCATCACAGAGGGCCATTGATTGAAGAAATCTGTTTCTAACACTTCTGCTCCTACCCCGCCTACCCCTTCTAATTTTTGGTGAAAGATTGTGACCTCCAGTAGACATGGCTAATTGGAAAGGCTGAGTTGCAATTTTTGGTTTTTTCCTGATAGGTTCTACTGGAGGGGAACATATATAAAGAGGCCTTTTAGATTGAAATATGGGAAGAGGGGAACCAGGTTCAGATACTACAGGTGTATGATGAATAGGAAGAGGTTCAGAAAGTTGGATTTCTCCAAGCATGCGGGCTGTCTGGATTTTAGGAGTACTAACAAAACAACAAGGTGCACTCCTAAATACCTCAGAATTGCAAAGGGTGTGGGCTTGGAACCCAGCCATTGAGCCCAAGGGTAAATTCCAACATTTAGGCCCAACAAAAACACTATCATGGGGTTCAGGAATAAACAATCCCTGATCAATCCATTGTCTAACACCTGCATCAGCTGAGAAAATAGGTCTGCTGCCCGAAGCACCCCCATTGGACCCAAGTCTAGCTACTGGGCCCTCACCGTTAGGCACAATAGACAAACTGCGTGCACTGGTTCCTCTTCTGACATCTGATGGCGGGAAAGCTGGGATAATATCGGGAGTCTCAATATGAAGCACGCCATGTTCACATCGATTAACACGCTCAGGGGGAACGTGAACACCACTCGCAATAGGAGCATCGACTGTCCTCCTAGTAGCCACCGCTCGACGCCGTGACTCAACTGGCAACTGGATAGGAGGAGAAACATCCAGGTCTCGAGATATCCTAGCTTTCATCCAGGATCCATAGTGGCGCAACCCATCTTCATCATCAACAACGCTTTCAAATTTGCAATGATCAAGTCCATGACCAAGACGACCACACTGGAAACATAACTTAGCCAATCTTTCATAGAGAAATTCCACCCAAGACTGAGTTTGATAAGGGCGTAAGAGCCAGATACCCAAAGGTAATGGATTCAAGGCATTCAGTTCCACCCTCGAACGAAAATACCCCCTCATCCCCCAGGTTGGTCAGGGTCTTCAAACCCAATTAGCCTCTCAAATTGTGCTCCAATCAGGCCCGCAGTTTCCCCATTCATTTGTCCCCTTGGAACCCCATGGGCTTGTACCCAATAAGAGATTAGACTGTGTTCAGTTCTTCCAGTGCAAGAGTTAGCGGCCAATACTGAACACAGAATGCAAACCCCATAATCGTCCATGGACCTCCATCTGCAATTTTCCTAGCAGCCTCTTCATTATCTAATTTTATAGAAAAAATTAAATCTTTGACATCCACGATTTGAACATTTCCAAAGGCAGCCCAGGCACTTCTAAGCATACGTTTCACAACCCCAATATTTGGAGGTTTATTAGCAATCAAAGAACCAAACAGGGTAACTCCAGCTCTGAGTTCCTGTAAACCTAGAGATGTCCCCATTTGAACCGCAAGTTGGTCAGGGGTAGTCATACCAACCTCCATCCTCCCAAAACTGGTAAAAAAAATCCAAAAGAGTAAGATGAGATTTGAACAAAACGTATAAATTGGCAGATTTAGAAGAAGATAGGAGGCATGGATAAAGACTGAGAAGAAGGTGTAAAAAACAGGGAGTTGCAATGGGAAAAACAAAGGATAGAAAATGTGTGATAAGAGATAAATATGAAGTTTGGAGTTTTTGAGAGAGAAAAAGAGAAGAACTAGAGTGTATGACGGGAAAAGTGAAACAGGTAGACGATGGGCAAACTGGGATATAGATCTAAAAATGGTAACAAGGATTGAGAACAAAAGATGAAAACAGAGATGGGAATATGGGATGTAGATTCGTTTGAGAAAACAGGGATGAGGAAATGAAATACCACCAAGGGTATAGGAACTCTCACTAGGAGAGAGTAACTCTCAAGACTATTCTTCTTGTAGCTGCTTGTCAAGTGTTGGCCAAAAAAAGCTACTTCTTACTAGCAAACCCAGAACCTAACCTTAATTTTGGAAGATCTCCTGCGATTTGGAGTTAAACTTGCGCATTCTTTGACATCTTAATTTTGCTACCTATTCCTACGTTCTATTTGAATTTACAGAACCTTTTTCACCTAAGTGTCCCTTGTCATTTCTTTTGGTAAAAAAGCTTGCTATTAACAACTTCAAAGCCAGACGACTAGACGGTGAACCCTCAACCTGATGGCCTAAACTAGCTAAAGCATCTATGCAAGAATTTTTTCCCTGATAAATAAATGATTGAGTTCCAGGATTCATATGAGACATGAGGTTTTTGAGATATACCTATCCATAATATTTTCCAGGGCATTTAAACATATTTCATAACACTATCAATCGCGAGTTTGTGTCTCCTTCAATTTGAATTGTTTTGTATCATGATCCTACTGCCCAGGGTTTAGGCTGAGAGCATGGCTGGATAGTCTCAGGTAGAAGTACAGAATTTAGCAGGGAGTCATGTATGAACCTAAGTAAGACATTCCTCTGGGGTAACAAGGCGAAACTCCCAATCAACAGCAGTTTAACTATCATAGAATTTGTTAGCTGCTTCTGTTTATGAACAATTAATACTATTATCACATCTTAAAGATGGGAAAGCAGTTGTAGTACAATAATCAAAGATAGGACTAAAATTAACAAGGCACACCGAACTTGGCTTTTACAGCCTAAAGAAACTTAAACAAGGTTAACTAATATACCTTGCAAACTGAACAAATTTATCTGGCATCACCAACTCTCAACAGGGAGAAAACTTCAACTTCTGTTGTATCTAATTCATCGTCTCTGGGAAGAGCCAGATCATCTGTGTTAATGGTGGAGCTAACTGAAGGAAAACGCGGAACATTTGGCAATACAAATGCTGATGAAGCATTGGCTGTGCTGTCTTCATGGGGTTCTCTATGCTTTGCTGTTTGCTGGAGCTGGAATGCATACTCCAAGTCCCACAACACGTCACCCATTGTAGGCCTATCATTAGCATCTTCTTGCAAGCATTTCTCTGCTGTCTCACTAAATTTTCTTAACGAGCTAGGATCAATCTGATTCTTGATTGAAGAGTCAACAATCTGTTCAAGCAACCCTTTCTTCTTGCAAAGCATTCCCCATTCAGCTAAATTCATTTGGTCTCTTGGGAGCATTGTATCAATAGCAGGTCTTGCACATAACACCTCAAGGAGAACCACGCCAAATGAGTAAACATCAGATTTTTCTGTCAACTGTTGGGACATTATGTATTCAGGATCAAGGTAACCAAAAGTGCCTTTAACATTTGTGCTGACATGTGTTTCATCAAGAGGACCAGATCTTGAAAGGCCAAAGTCAGCAACTTTTGCAACATGGTTTTCATCCAACAAGATGTTGGTGGACTTAACATCACGGTGAATGATTCCCCCAGCTGCACCTTTGTGGAGGTAATGAAGACCCCTTGCTGCACCAATGCAAATTTCAAGCCTTTGCTTCCATGACAAACGAGGCAAGTTTGAATCATATAAATGATCTCTCAAGCTCCCTTTTTCCATAAATTCGTAGACCAGTATCATCTCAGACCTTTCCTCACAGTACCCAATTAAGGAAACAAGATGACGGTGGCGAATCTTGGACAAAACCATGATCTCTGTTTGAAATTCTGGAAGGCCTTGGCCTGACCCTTTCTCATCTCGTTTACCTCGCTTGACAGCGACATTTCTGCCATTCAACAGAGTTCCTCTGTAGACATTCCCAAAGCCACCCTCACCTATCAACAATTTTGTGTCAAAGTTGTTTGTTGCTTGCTGAAGTTCAGCAAAAGATATCTTCAACCCAAGATTTAGATAATTCATAGGGGAACCAGTAATAGTTCCATCAGTCAACCTGCTGCGGGTACTCCCTCCTCCAAATGCAGGCATTGGTGACCATTCCGAAGTTTCAACACGCTTTGCCTTTCTGTATTTCAAACCGAACAAGATTCCGACAATCAGAATGCAGATAAGTGACAGGCCTCCAATAACTGAACCAACCACAAGACCCACCTTTATCTTCTTGCTTCCTTTCATATTACAAACTGAAGCTGGAGGGTTACTTAAAGCTGGTCCCTCTATTATCTCCAACATTTCCAGTCCATTTAGAAAGGAATTGTTAGTTGTTGTGTCTATGCTAGGGCCTATGCTGATGTTAATGAATTCAGATCCATTAGAACTCAATACAAAATCATAGTAGAAAGGCGAGTACAGGCTATTAAAACGGAAAGCGGGTCCACCAACCTTCGTAATGAAGTTTCCATTTGAATACAAGTTAAATACAAAATTACCAGGCGGACCGATAATGTCACAGAAATGAACCCGGACGAGGTGTCTAGCATCCGCACTCACATTAAAAGACCAGGTTATGTTGAAGGGATTGGATGGCTCAGTACTAGTGGTCATCAATTTGGCAGTCTGGTAAACTGAAGATGGAGCAATACAATCACTAGCAGCGCCAACGAAACCATCTGATTCTAATGACTGCCAATTAGGCGACTGTGAGGAGGGTTGGCTATCCTCTGCAGCGTTTGAATTAGACAGATAAATAGAATCAGTATCCCACTTTCTCCATATTGCGTCATTATCTGGTTTGATTTTCTGGCCTCCAACATTCACCCTGTAAGTTGTACGTAGAACTAAAGGGAAACTACTGCTGTAATTCTCAGGGCTGAAACTTGCAGGGGCAAGGAAGACTTCAATGGCATTTACAAATGCAAAAGATGATGCTTGAGGAACAAAATATATTTTAAATGTGCCAGGATGAATCCCAAGGAAGAACTCCTCTATCAAAGGAGAGTTGCTACTATTCTTAGCAGTGAAATTGATTAACAGTTTGAACCCAGAATTTGAAACATTAGGAAAAGCCAGAACATCAAAAAGAGCAGTGGAGAGATTAACTGAGGAGGAGAAAGCCAAGAAATGCAGGCGTACAAGATAAGTACCGGTTTCATTGATCCCGAACTGATAGTAGGATTGCTGGCTGAAAATTCTGGCTGTTTGGTACGGACTTGGCGACTGGTTGGTTCTTTCAATGGCCCTGCTTTTCTCTGAGCACAAAAAACCAGAACTCGAGTCTGCAGTGAACACCCGGCCACTGAGGTTTGCATCAGCTTTAGACCCACAATTAACGAAATACTTATCAGGTTGCTGACAGGCTAAAGAGAGAAAGTGAAGGGATGAGAAGTGGAGGAGAAAAAAAAAACAGAGAAAATAGAGGGATATGGATTTTATGGTTATGAAGGCTTTCCATGAGAATTAATGGAGTTGCTGGATTTTATGGTTATGGAGCTGAGTGACAATGGAAATTATGGCAAACAAAGACTTGGCATAGGAAAGTCGTGGACTTTGAAGTTGAAACACCAACCGTGCAACGGTGCAAGTCTACTGCAGTTAGAGAATTCCAAGAAAAAGTATGGTAGATTTATTTAATAGTCCACCTGAGTTTTCCAAATATACCGTGAGGAGAGGGAAGGAGAGCTGTTTCCTTGTTCTTTTGCTTTTTAATTTTTAATTTTAATATGATTAAAAATAAATAATTTTTATTACTTGTTTGTCTACGTGGAATAAGCCTTTTACGCCTTTTATTATTATTATTTTATCTTTTTAGAATTCTTCTGTCTGTCGTCTCACCCTCACACGGTCACACCTCACTGCACCATCTTTTCTTCCTCCCACCATCTCCCTCTCCTTCTTTACCACCTCTCTTCATATTTATTCGTTCAATGATTTTTTTTATTTCCCTGGGTTTTTACTGGTTTGTAAAAGTAACTTGATTGCTCCCAAATTTCAATTTTCTTCTGTTCCTTATCGGTTATCTGTCTTTTTTCTGCTGTAATTTTTTATTTCTCACAATTTCATCTGATTCATGCATTCAAAGGGAGGCTATGACCCCTTCTTAATATACCAAAACCCATATCTAGTTTTGAAAGTTCCTGATAATTTTGATAAACAATAATACAATAATACAAAAATTCAAAAAAAACTATTGTGTTCAGAAGAATATCCATGTCATGTTTATGCATTCAGAGTTGAATTCATTGATTTTAAATTTGATTACGAACACTCATAATTTGCCAAATACTATTTAAGAGCCCAATTTTTTTAAAAGGTCAACTTATTTTTGTTTGAGAGATCCAATTTTTTCTAAGAGACCAGGTTCTAATTCTTTTCAGACTATCATATAACATAAACTTTCAAGTGAAAAGAGAATCTGAAAAAAAGAAGAAGTCATATTTTGATTTTCGCTCGGCATTCAAAATATCAAGACCGGCCGCTGCCCTGGCCTAGCCTCCTCCAACCACATAATAAAGGCCGACTCTTTAGCCTAGTTGGATCCGGCAATGCAGATGTTGAGTAAGTAGCTCATCTAAACAAATGTGAAGGAATGAAAAAAGAAAAAAAAAAAAAAAAGACTTGTTGATTGCTAAAATATGAATATGATTTGAATACTTTAGGTTAAGTTTTATTCTTCTTCATAAGGAGGTATATATAGGAATTTATATAAGTGCTTTACAAGGAAATAGATACAGTAATCAATTAGGATAGTATCTCATAATTATACAATGATTTGTCAACTATACAAAATAAGAAAGTAAATCCCGAAATTAATCAATCAAGTAAATCTCCTTGATTAATTAAGAGATTCACGTCAACACTCTTCCTCAAGTTCGTCAACAGAGTTCCCATAACTCCGAAACTAGCGAGCTCCCAAAAGGCCTTGTGCTAGATGGAGGTAGGCATGTACATATAAGGCACATCACTCATTCTCTGTTGGTCGATGTGGGATGTTACAGTGCACACATGACTCTGATAATTTGCTGAGAGATATATAATTATTGATGAGGTATTTCTTTTTGGCTTTAAGATCTGCTTTATATTGTGCTCGAGGTTTGCCACGGTTCTTCTTTTCTGGAAGCTGATATGTAGGCTATGTGCCTTCTGAAATCAAATTATCATGGGATATTTCATTAGTATTTTCAGTTTAAGGGAAAGATGTTACCTGAATGACTTCCTCAGCAGGTGATTGGTGTGGTACTGGATCTGAAGCGGGCAAAATCTCATAAAACGGTTCAATTTCCTCCTCATGATTTTGACAGTGTGGAGACAACTGATCGTTTTCCTCTGACGACCGGTCGTTATATACTGGCGATCGGTTGTTTTGAAGTAGGTTCTCTGTATTTGAAGAATTAAGGTCGCTTTCCACTTGCGATTGGTTGTTTTGAAGCATATTCTAAGTGGTCGAAGAACTAAATGGGGGCAACCGGTAGTTTTTATCACATTCTGGGATCGGCTCCGCCGTAGCACGATATTGTCCGCTTTGGGCCCTCCTCTCTGCCCTCACGGTTTTCTTTCTGGGAGCTCACGAGCAACTTCCCAGTGGGTCACCCATCCTGAAATTGCTCTAGTCCCCAACTCGCTTAACTTCAGAATTTCCATGACTCCGAAGCCAGTAAGCTCCTAAAAGGCCTCGTGCTAGATAGAGACGGGCATGTATATATAACGCACATCATCTCCTCTCTGTTGGTCGATGTGGGATGTTACAATCCACCCCCCTTAGGGGCCCGACGTCTTTGTCGGCACACTCGTACCACAAGGCAGAGTGGCTTTGATATCAAATTGTCACATCCCGGGATCTGCTCCGCCATAACAAGATATTGTCCGCTTTGGGCCCCCCTTTCTGCCCTCACAGTTTTGTTTCTAGGAGCTCATAAACAACTTCCCAGTAAGTCACCCATCCTGAGATTGCTCTATCCCCCAACTCGCTTAACTTCAGAGTTCCCATGACTCCAAAGCCAGTGAGCTCCCAAAAGGCATTGTGCTAGATGGAGGCGGACATGTACATGTAAGGCACATCACCCCCTCTTTGGTGGTCGATATGGGATGTTACAGTTTTGATACAGGGTGACGTCCTGGGGAAAAAAATCGAGAATTTGAGCAATGATGGATTCTCAATTCTCTTCCTGGACTGTTGAAAAATATAAGTAATGTTCCCAAAACTCAACATCCATGGAGGTAAAGACCTTCTGACTAGGAGGATGATAACATCGATATCCTTTCTGACGAGGTGCATAGCTAATGAAAACACACTTTTAAGCTCGGGGATCCAATTTGCTTCGTTGGTGATCATGTAAGTGGATAAATGCAACACAGCCGAAAATTCGAGGTTCCAGGTTTGGGGTGGAAGGTGTTTGGATATGATTGTGAAGTGTTTAAAGTGGTGTTTGGAAATTTAGGATACTAGAGGGAATCCGATTGATGAGGTATGCTGCAAAGATGACGGCTTCGCCCCAAAAAGATCGTGGCATATTGGCACCAAAGAGAGAGGCACAAACTACTCCCAATACCTCATTCTGTTGGGGAGTGTAAGGGCATGAGCGTTGATGTATGATGCCATGATCTTGTAAGAACTGGTTAAGATCATGGTTAAGAAATTCTCCGCCATTGTCAGAACGAAGAACCTAAATTTTGGCATGAAATTGAGTCTCCACTATTTGATAAAACAATAGAAACTTAGAACTGACTTCCCCACGCCCTCACGGTTTTGCTTCTATGAACTCACGAGCACTTCCCAGTGGGTCACCCATCCTAGGATTACTCTACCCCAAACTTGCTTAACTTCGGATTTTCTATGACTCCGAAGCCAGTGAGCTCCTAAAAAGCCTCGTGCTAGATGGAGGTGGACATGCACATATAAGGCACATCACCCCCTCTCCGTTGGTCGATGTGAGATGTTACAATCCACTCCTCTTATGGGCTCGATGTCCTCGTTGACACACTCTTACCATACGGCAGAGTGGCTTTGATACCATTCTATCACATCCCAGATCGGATCTGCCGTAGCACGATATTGTCCGCTTTGGGCATCCTCCTGCCCTCACAGTTTTGTTTCCGGGAATTCACGAGCAACTTCCTAATGGGTCACCCATTCTGGAATTGCTCTGGCCCAAACTTGCTTAACTTCGGAGTTCCCATGACGCCGAAGCCAGTGAGCTCCTAAAAGGCATCGTGCTAGATGGAGGTGAGAATGTACATATAAGGCACATCACCCCCTTACCTTTAGTCTTATATCACTTTGCAAATTCCATTTGTGCTCTTTTATGTCAAATAGTACGGATAATTGTTCTTTATGAAGAAGGTCACGGTGCAACCACTTTAAAGTAGTCAGTGTACAGAGCACGAATGCCAAGCATTTGTGCTCTTATTTTGACAAGTGACTAAATTGTTAAATAGAGTGATTTGAAAGATGTGAGCTAAGCACAATTTCAAAATCTTGTATATATTTCATATAAAAAAAATATATAAACACAATTTGAAAACCGTGCCCAATGCCAATTGTTTAAATAAATAAAAAATACACATTGAAATTTCATTTCCACTTAATATAAGGTTATTTGTAGCAATGGTCCCTCAACTATATTTGAAGTTACACTTTGGTCACTCAACTCAAATATTAGTTGCAGAGGTCACTCAATTGGGTGTTGTGTTGCACCATTAGTCCCTACCGTCAAGTCTCTCTAACCATAGGGACTAATGTGCAACACAACACCTAATTGAGTGACCTATATAACTATTTTTTGGAGTTAAGTGACCAAAATGTAACTCTGAGTATAGTTAAGGGATCATTGCTACAAATAATCCTAACTGAAAAGTCATATTTGCCCATCAATAATATAAGATATGCTTGTCACGTCATCATTTTAAACAGAAAAAGTCACAGACTTGAAGGTAGGGACTAATGGTGCAACACAACAACCAATTGAGCGACCTTTACAACTAATATTTGAGTTGAGTGACCAAAGTGTAATTTCGAGTATAGTTGAGGGACCATTGCTACGAATAACCCAATAGTATATGGAGGTTAATCATTTTATTAGTCCCTGAACTTGGACCCAATTTGCATTTGAGTCCCTCAATTTTCAAAATCGTTCTTATGATCCTTTAACTTCACTTTCGTTAGGACAAATGGGCATGTCGTCAATTTTGTTAACATTTTCTGTTAAATGCAGGGGTAAAATGATATTTTTATATTAAAACAAAAAAAAGAAGAATAAAAAATTATATCTTTAAAATAATGATAAAAGAAAATCAAATAAAAAACCAAAAAAAGAAAGAAAAAGTTTGGGCCGAGTAGAAATCAAGATGGAAGAGGGAGAGAGAGAGTTTAATTTTAATTTTTTAGTTTGTAAATTTTTTTTTCATATTTTAATCAATTTAATTCAAAATACCATTTTGCCCTTGCGTTTAACAGAAAAGTTAACAAAATTGACATGACTATTTGTCCTAACGAAATTGAAGTTAAAGGACCACGAGAACGATTTTAGAAATTAAGGGGCTCAAATGCAAATCGGGTCTAAATTAACCCTATAGTATGGTATTTCAGATCTTTTCACCCAAAAATATATATATATATATATATTAAATAACAAACTGAAATTTCATTTCCACTTAATATAGTGATTAGATACAATAATTGAATAAAAAACTTGTACTTAAAACTGAACGTATCTAACATCAATGAATTAGAAGTTCCAAATAAAACACCCTTTATGAGCCTATATCTGCCTTTGTGAGCCTCCTTAATCACATTATCTGCCAAATATGAGCATCGGCTTTAGAGATAGGATAGAGAGAATCCACCACAATAGATAACCAGCTAGTAATCATAAACTCTTCAAGTTGCTTCATATCTTAATTGTTGTGTACTTAGGCAAGCAAAAGAGATGCATTAATTTTACGAGAACATTAAAGCTTAACTATGATGTTTAAGTTTTCTGTACATGTGTGTACATCTATCAAAATGGACTCAGGAAAAAAAAAAAAAATTCAAGAAAAAACAAAATAAATGACATATCCTCAACCAATGGCATCTCACATCGTGCACATTATACATTACCAAATACAATTAGCTGCTCTTTTTGGCTGAAATTAGTGCAGAGAAAATTACTCAATTGTGCACAATATATGACTCCAAACAATCTCATTTCCTTAAAGCCATTTTTATTAGCTTCAAAATTAATATGAAATCATAACTATTACAGTGGAACATATTAATACATCCACTTGGAGGTTAAAATATAAACATAATAATAGCAGGAGAGCCAACAATAGCATGTTCTAATCATTCTTGACCAAACAAATGCATGAATAAAAATTGAAATAAGAGCACAAATGCTTTGTCTTTGAGCTTTGAAGCAAAGTACATAAGCAAAATGACATTTAAATGCTCAATGATAAATATGGAAAACATGTTAAAATTAGTACTTCATTGTAGAAGAGAGAGAGAGGAAGAATAATATGTCATCCTCCTCCTCCGAATGAAACCAGCCGAGAGCTAAAAGAGAGAGGGATAATCCTCCTTCAATATTTCAGCAACACTATCAAGTTCCAACAAAACCAATGGTTATGTACTTCATGGTCTACATTGGATTCAATGTAAATGACAGTACCATTTCTTGGCCTCTTGAAGTAAATGACAGTAGCATTTCGGTGATCAAATTATATTAAAAGAGGGAACTAAACCAAATCTAACTACACAATTTATACTTCTCTATTATCAAATTCTGAGAACTTTAAATTAAATGCCATTTAACTCTTGGCTTTCGAATTCTACCAGTTGGAGACCCAACTCTTTATAATTCTATCTACCCTATACCTACATGAATCTTGCTGCAAGAACTGCATTGCAGATGTAAAACATCCAAGAGAATAACAGAGGGCAAATATTTCCCTCGTAAGAACATGGGTGACAAAAGTGTAATTAATTACATATCATAGGGAAAAAGAAACAGTTAAGATAAAAATCCTATCTTCAAACACGCAGACATTAAAGCAAAGAAAAGTTATCAGTCACATCCATCTTAATTTTGCTACCTAATCTTACGTTCTATTTGCATTTACAGAACCTTTTTCACCTTTGTAAGAAAAAACAAAGAGAAGAATTTCACATAACTGTCCCTTGTCATTTCTTTTGGTCACAAAGCTTGCTATTAACAACTTCAAAGCCAGAGGACTAGACTGTGCACCTGATGGCCTAAACTAGCTAAAGCATGTGGGCAAGAATTTTTTCCCTGATAAATAAATGATTGAGTTCCAGGATTCATATGGGGCATGAGGTTTTTGAGACACACCTATCCATAATATTTTCCAGGGCATTTAAACATATTTCATAACACTATCAATCACGAGTTTGTGTCTCCTTCAATTTGAATTGTTTTATATCATGATCCTACTGCCCAGGGTTTAGGCTAAGAGCATGGCTGGATAGTCTCAGGAAAAGTATAGAATATAGCAGGGAGTAATGCATGAACCTAAGTAAGACATTCCTATGGGGTAACACGGTGAAACTCCAAATCAACAGCAGTTTAACTATCCTAGAATTTGTTAGCTGCTTCTGTTTATTATCACATCTTAAAGATGGGAAAGCAGTTGTAGTACAATAATCAAAGATAGGACTAAAATTAACAAGGCATACCTAACTTAGATTTTACAGCCTAAAGAAACTTAAACAAGGTTATCTAATATACCTTACAAACTGAACAAATTTATCTGGCATCACCAACTCTCAACTGGGAGAAAACTTCAACTTCTGTTGTATCTAATTCATCGTCTCCGGGAAGAGCCAGATCATCTGTGTTAATGGTGGAGCTAACTGAAGGAAAACACGGAACATTTGGCAATACAAATGCTGATGAAGCATTGGCTGTGCTGTCTTCATGGGGTTCTCTATGCTTTGCTGTTTGCTGGAGCTGGAATGCATACTCCAAGTCCCACAGCACATCACCCATTGTAGGCCTATCATTAGCATCTTCTTGCAAGCATTTCTCTGCTGTCTCACTAAAATTTCTGAATGAGCTAGGATCAATCTGATTCTTGATTGAAGAGTCAACAATCTGTTCAAGCAACCCTTTCTTCTTGCAAAGCATTCCCCATTCAGCTAAATTCATTTGGTCTCTTGGGAGCATTGTATCAATAGCAGGTCTTGCACATAACACCTCAAGGAGAACCACGCCAAATGAGTAAACATCAGATTTTTCTGTCAACTGTTGGGACATTATGTATTCAGGATCAAGGTAACCAAAAGTGCCTTTAACATTTGTGCTGACATGTGTTTCATCAAGAGGACCAGATCTTGAAAGGCCAAAGTCAGCAACTTTTGCAACATGGTTTTCATCCAACAAGATGTTGGTGGACTTAACATCACGGTGAATGATTCCCCCAGCTGCACCTTTGTGGAGGTAATGAAGACCCCTTGCTGCACCAATGCAAATTTCAAGCCTTTGCTTCCATGACAAACGAGGCAAGTTTGAATCATATAAATGATCTCTCAAGCTCCCTTTTTCCATAAATTCGTAGACCAGTATCATCTCAGACCTTTCCTCACAGTACCCAATTAAGGAAACAAGATGACGGTGGCGAATCTTGGACAAAACCATGATCTCTGTTTGAAATTCTGGAAGGCCTTGGCCTGACCCTTTCTCATCTCGTTTACCTCGCTTGACAGCTACATTTCTGCCATTCAACAGAGTTCCTCTGTAGACATTCCCAAAGCCACCCTCACCTATCAACAATTTTGTGTCAAAGTTGTTTGTTGCTTGCTGAAGTTCAGCAAAAGATATCTTCAACCCAAGATTTAGATAATTCATAGGGGAACCAGTAATAGTTCCATCAGTCAACCTGCTGCGGGTACTCCCTCCTCCAAATGCAGGCATTGGTGACCATTCCGAAGTTTCAACACGCTTTGCCTTTCTGTATTTCAAACCGAACAAGATTCCGACAATCAGAATGCAGATAAGTGACAGGCCTCCAATAACTGAACCAACCACAAGACCCACCTTTATCTTCTTGCTTCCTTTCATATTACAAACTGAAGCTGGAGGGTTACTTAAAGCTGGTCCCTCTATTATCTCCAACATTTCCAGTCCATTTAGAAAGGAATTGTTAGTTGTTGTGTCTATGCTAGGGCCTATGCTGATGTTAATGAATTCAGATCCATTAGAACTCAATACAAAATCATAGTAGAAAGGCGAGTACAGGCTATTAAAACGGAAAGCGGGTCCACCAACCTTCGTAATGAAGTTTCCATTTGAATACAAGTTAAATATTAAATACCAGGCGGACCGATAATGTCACAGAAATGAACCCGGACGAGGTGTCTAGCATCCGCACTCACATTAAAAGACCAGGTTATGTTGAAGGGATTGGATAGCCCCTTTGGACTACTGGTCATCACTTTGGCAGTCAGGTAAACTAAATCTGGAGCAATAAAATCACTATCAGCAGCAACGAAACCATGAGATTCTACTGAGTACTGTCTAATAAGCGTCGATGAGGAGGAGGGTTGGAAATCCTCTGCAGAGTTTGAATTAGACAGATAAATAAGATCAGGATCCCAGTTTCTCCATATTGTGTCATTATCTGGTGTGAATTTCTGGCCTCCAACATTCACCCTGTAAATTGTATGCAGAACTAAAGGAAGACTACTGTTGTAATTCTCAGGGCTGAAACTTGCAGGAGCAAGGAAGACTTCAATGGCATTCACAAATGCAAAAGATGATGCTTGAGGAACAAAATATATTTTAAATGTGCCAGGATCAATCCCAAGGAAGAACTCCTTTATCAAAGGAGAGTTGCTACTATTCTTAGCAGTGAAATTGCTCAACAGTTTGCACCCAGAATTTGAAACATTAGGAAAAGCCAGAACATCAAAAAGAGCTGATGAAAGATTAACTGAGGAGGAGAAAGTCAAGAAATGCAGACGGACAATATAAGTACCGTTTTCAGCGATCGTGAACTCATAGTGGGATTGGTTGTAGAAAATTCTTGCTGTTTGGTACAGATTTCGCGACTGGTTGGTGCTTTCAATGGCCCTGCTTTTCTCTGAGTCTGAGCACAAGGAAACAGAACTCGAGTCCGCAGTGAACACCCGGCCATTGAGGTTTGCATCATCTTTAGACCCACAATTGACGAAATACTTATCAGGTTGCTCATAGGCTAAAGAGAGAAAGTGAAGGGATGAGAAGTGGAAAAGAAAAAAAAGCAGAGAAAATAGAGGGATATGGATTTTATGGTTATGAAGGCTTTCCATGAGAATTAATGGAGTTGCTGGATTTTGCTAATTGGTAGCCGAAGGAAAGCTCATCTGAACTGAGTGACAATGGAAATTATGGAAAACAAAGACTGGAATAGGAAAGTCGTGGACTTTGAAGTTGAAGCACCAACCGTGCAAGTCTGCAGTTAGAAAATTCCAAGAAAAAGTATGGTAGATTTATTTAATTCTCCCTTATATTTTATAAACTATGCAAATACAAAAGAGGACATTTTGGGGGTTTCAGTTCTTTCTTGTCAAAGAGAGCCATATAATTGACTGAAATATCATCCACCACCAATGACAAGTTTGATGACTCGTCTTTACTGTCTTTTTGTGTTTGGATGAGAACAGCAGAAACATCAATGGTCCACAATGATACAAAGAAAACTGCATATGTATTTCATATTTCTTTTGTTCCTTATCGGTTATCTGTCTTTTTTCTGTGGTAATTTCTTATTTCTCACAATTTCATCTGATTCATGTATTCAAAGGGAAGGCTAAGAATTCTTAATATACCAAAACCCCCTGATAATTTTGATAAACAATAATACAAAAATTCAAAAAAAAAAAAAAAAAAAAAAAA
>NC_047655.1:21895824-21910391 GCF_902201215.1 Prunus dulcis | reverse complement strand
TTTTTCTTTAAATTTTCCTTAGACTTCTGCCGAAAATTCGGCAGAGTCTCCCCTGTATTTTGACCAACCCCAAAACTTTTCACCTGTCAAACAATCTCAGAAACCCTACCAACAGCCAGACTAAGTCAACAAACATATTCCAACCTCAGTTCCTTATGTTCAACATGATATCAGAGCATTTTCTAGGGTTTTCAAGGTTGCAAGGATTCTGCAAAACTTTACCTTGGCGCGGAAACTATGATTGGCCCGGTGGTGGATCCCGCGTCCTTCTACGGCCTGGGGGCGAAAAATAGGTTGAAAATGTGAGTGGACCAAAGCAACAATAATGTTCTTCAAAACAATTCTCATAAACATAATATCCCCCATGGTAAAATAAATTTAGCTAAATAAAACTGAATACTTACTTATTATATCACGCGTAGTCAATTCAAGGCATTCTATATCAGTCATATTCAAACTTGAAAGTTTCATACAAACCACTGAATTCAAAGCTTTCATAAAAGTACTGAAATCCAAGGCGTATAAAAACTCTGTACTCAGATCTTTCATAACTGAACAAATATAAAGGGATCTATATCTGAAAAATCAGAAAAACTGATTTATAATAGCTGAAAATCAACATTTAATAAAGAAACTCAGAATCCTTTGAAAATACCACCGGTATGTACCCCTGTCATTTCCGTCAATTCCCTGGCAGGGCTCGGGCGTCACACAGACTTACCCGAGCCGCAAACTGGAGAAATCAGGGGACTATGATCAGCCTGTCCCGCCGGCAGATTCCTCGATGACACCAAGTCAACTCGAGTCGCTCTGGTAGGATGCAGGGGACCGTAGTCAGCCTGATCCGCAATCCTGGCAGGTCTCGGGGACATAAAGTCAGCCGAGCCGCAATCCTGGCAGGTCTCGGGACACCAAGTCCGCCGAGCCGCAAATCCTGGCACTCACGGTCCGAGCGTCCCCGAAACTCGTGAGGCAAGTCAAGTGCGCTGACTGAACTATAATCAGACTGGATGTCCGTAGACATCGGTCCGACTCTGGGTAATCCCCATAAAGAAAAACGGGTACGAGGTGGTTTTAAAATAAAGTCCTTGTAAAAAGAAATATCTGAATAATAACTGTAAAACTCAAGTCGTGCTGCGGTCTTAACTGATTCAAAACTCAAACTCTGTTTCTGTAACTGGTAAATAAGCAGCACCGACTTATAGAATTATTACTGTACTGCTCATATTCAAAATCGTATTAAAACTTACTCAAAGACTGAATGAAGAAACTTACTCAAATAAACTCAAATATAAAACTCATTTATATAAAATCATTTATAAAATCTATTTTATATAAAAGCACATCAATTCATATAAAAGCACATCAAGTCATTCATGAAATCTGATTTATGAAAGAAGGTCCACTCACAGATGGTCCAAGCTAATTTGACCCTTTGAAGCTTCCTCATGCTGATCGGCTGTACCTCTGATGCCTGATTATCCATAAAGATTAAATTAATAAACTGCTGAATAAAAAGAATTTCAACTAAACACCCTGCCCCCGGCTCCTAGAAATACGTTCACTCGTTTCAGGTTACTCCTATGCCCACCTTAGCTTTTTAGACTCTTAGGCCAGATTTGGAAGACCCGACGCTTAGTGAAGCGATAAGCTATCCGACCGGCCGACCCGGGACCCCACGGGTCCACGGCCTCCGATGGCCAATCTGGGCTTCCCTGAAGGTTTCTCATACAGCGGGAACCATATTCTGCGAATTTGGTCCGAATCGGACGGTCGGATCGGCCAAAATCGCGTTATCTCTTAAAACCCTAACCCTAGCCCCAGGGTTCGCGATTCCGGAGTATCCGGGACTCCGATTCGCAATCCGTCGAATCCTACACGATCCTGAAATCACGTAGACCGACATATCCGAAATTCAGCTCGATCCGACTATTTAACGACACAGCACTCACGGATCGCGCGATATGAAAAATCCGTTCGGGGCTCAAACGGACTCCGAATCGAGATCCGCGAAATTCCACACGCTCGTGACGACACGAGGGTCACAAATCTGCACATAATTATATCATTCCCTCGCCCACGCGCTCCAGCACGCGCGGGCAGCTTTGGGTGTCCAAAGCGATACCGGGTGGCCGAAAAATCTTGGAACCAAGACTCCAAACTCCTACCCTAGGTAAAACACCCCATTTGGAGTCACTTTTGTTCTTGGACCACCCCAAAAAAGTGACCAGAAACCGTAGTTTCGAAGGGCCGAAGTTTCGGCCAAACTTCAAGTCGAAAATCGAACCTCTTATCGCTAAAATCGATCGAAGCCCATATACCCATCAGCTAGAGCACGAAAAATAGATGAGAAACCATACCTTACTCGATCGATTTGGTGGAGAAACGAAGGAGAATTTCGAGCTGGAAGTTCGGGTGGCTTTGCAGGAACCTCCGTCGGAAAACATGGTTTTCCGGCCAACTCAGGGCGGCCCCGGGGTTGAGATCGGTCAGGTTGTGACGGCGACACGAAGGTGGACCCGTAGGTACCAACGGCGGAGATCGGCTCGGCCTGTGGTGGCCGGGCCGTCCCTTGGAAGGCGAAGGGTCGCACGACCCCAAATCGCGCGAAGGAGAGAGAGGGAGGAGAGAGAAAGTGACGGGGAGAAGAGAGAGGGGTATAAAATCTGACTTTTTGGCCAAATTACCATTTTGCCCTTCGCGGTTTTTAGACCATAACTTCTTCGTTACGGCTCCGATTCGGGTCTACTCCGTGTCTACGAACTCCTTTCGCCGCGCTCTACGCAATGGCGTAAGCGAAATTCCCAAATTCTTTCTCGATCAAAAAGTCAAATTTTCCCCATTAAAATATGCGAGGGCAATTTGGTCATTTTGCTAAAAGATATTTTCCTTACCTTTCTAGATATTTCTTTCTTTTTTTGATATTTTGTTTTGGGTTCTTACAATGTGCCTAGGCACGAGGGTGCCGAAGGCATAAGACTTGCATGTTGCAAGACAATAGAGCTAGGCATGGGGGTGCCGAAGGCAAAGGGGATGCCGAAAGGTCACAAAGCTTACATGTCGCAAGGCAATGTGCCTAGGCACGAGGGTGCTGAAGGCATAGAGGATGCCGAAGGAGACATGAAGCTTGTATGTCACAAGACAGTGTGGCTGGGCACGAGGGTGCTGAAGGAAAGAAATGCATATCGCAGCCTTCGTTCATGTCTTCCGACTTCGGCATCTTTGAGATCGTGAGGTTGGCGCGAGGACAAGCTTTGGTGGTCGAAAACTTGTTGACTCCATGAGGTGGAGCACTGTCCTTGCAGTTCGGCAGGGTTGAACTTCAGGGCTGGGCCTTTTGGTCTTTCGGGTTTAGGAATTCGCAAGGGTCCTCGGTAGGGTGGTTTTTTGGAAGAGTAGGTGCCGTGTGCTCCTAGTTTCTGCAAGGGTTTTGCGGAGGGATTTTGGTGTGCCTCCCGTTCTGCAAGTATCCATGGCGTCGGATCCGGGGTCTAGGCCCTCTCAAATTTGGTCGTGGTTCTTCCGTGAGCACAAGGGCTTGGTGAAGGGCTGATTCAAGACTTTGTGGATTTGGGCTAGCATGGGCTTTGGCAAGGACCAAGGTGAGTTGCTAGGGTTCGGCAAGGTCTTTTAAAAGGGAGGCTTCATTGAGTATTTGACAGGAGCCGTGTATCTTCAGGAAGCGTGGTTTTCGTGAGGCTGGGGTTAGAAATCTGCTGTTAGGCTCTTGTTTGGAATATATGTGAGGCCTTACTTGCTTCGGGTCAACCCTTGCCGTTCGGCAAGGGTGTATTGAGAAATTTTGAAAGCCTGAACGGTGGTGGTACTTTTGGCAACAATCCGATAGGAAGGGAGAAGGGTGCTAGTCACAGACCTTCGGCAAAAGAGCTGGGCCTTTGTGAGCCTTTAAGACGAGATGAGATTGTCCTCTTTCCTTCCGCCACTTTAGCTCACAGCTTTGGTTTACAAAAGAGTTTCAGCAAGCTCATTTGGAAAAAGGGCTAGACATTCTCGAGGACCTCCATAGCTTCTACACAACCCTTGCCGTTCGGCAAGGGTGATTTGGAAAGAAAAAAATAAATAAATAAATAAATAAAAATTTGGTGGCCTCATTGTTCTTCAGCATGGTGCTGCCGAACGGCCGGTGTGACATCACAGTTTGGTGTGGTCGTACAGGGTGGGTTGCCGATCGTTGGAGATGGTCCTCACGGAGGTGACACAAACCTTCCAATCGGCAAAGGCGTTGCAAATCGATTTGGTTGTTCGCGGAGGTGACGTCAAACTTTATGTTCGGCAGGGGCATTGCCGATCGATTTCGGAAGGTCTAGTGCCTTTGAGGCTGCCATCGACTTGGGGGCTCTCCTTCTCGTTCTGTAGTCGCTTGTCGATTGGTACGGGTCCGATCAGTTGTTTGGGTTTTAGGTTGTCCTTCACGTTCCGTGGCGGCCTTACCGATCGACAATCGGTTTGGTGGGCTTGGGTGTCTTGTGAGATGTTGGCAGAGAGAAGTTTTGTCATTTAAGAGTCCCCCTGTCATCAGCTTGCTGTTCAGGAGGTATTGAGATGGTTTTAGGATGTCCCATATTTTCGGTGAGGCTCCGTGAGGTTGTTTGATCTTCCATGAGTGGGACAAGTCCCCCCGTATAGCTTCGGCACATGGGTGATTCACTTGGTGGCCATGTAGACGTATTTGTAGCTTCAGCAGATAATGGAACAAGTCCCCTTGTGAGTTTGAGAAAAAGGAGCCACCGAACAGCATCTATGTAGTTACCGAAGCATGGGACAATGTCTTTAGCATCTTGGTGCCTTGAGGAGAATGTTCTCTGAGCGCCGATCGGTACCCTGTGGACAAGACAAAGAAAGTGCTGGGTTGCCGATCGTTGACGGTCATTGTGATGACCCGAGAGAGATTGTGACAGAGACGAGGGGTTGCCGTAGGCGGTGAGCCACTGAGAGATAGTAGATACCGTTCAACATAGGTGAGTGATCGACTGTTATGCTTTGAACATCTTGGGTGCCGCTCATTTGTTTAAGCATGGACTTTGACAGTCAAGTTTATAACTATGTGAAGTTGTCGACAACTTGCCTTCCCATTGGGTGTCTTGATAAGTTTAGTGGCTGGGTGCCGTCAGGTACCATGGGTAATTGTGGTTCAGTTTTGTTCTCTTTTGATGGGATCATGCATCGGTGTGGTGGTGCAGCCGAGCCTCGTGGTTGCTCGAGCATTGCTATGCCGATGGATTGAGTGGGTTGAAGGAGGACCATGTCCAGCAAGTTCTCAAGCTCTCGGCACTTTTTAGTCAATATATTTCCTCCCACTTTGTATGAAGACACACCTTGGGTGTCCTGAGAAATTTTCCAAGTAGATGTCGTTTGACAGAGCTGTAAGAATGGTGTCGTTGGCCTACTGGAATTCTTATCAGTGGTGCCGTTCCTGGTGGGACAAGGAATTAGCGAGCTGGCCCGGAGCTCGTATCTGTCATTTGTTGTGGGTGCAGATGCTTTGGTACGGAGAGTCTTCAAATATGAGATAATCTGGAGTTGGGTGTGGTATCTTGCTTCAATCTGGGACTGCAGAACGGTACTTGGCAGAATTCGAAGGTTGATATGGCTTCTGAAAGGCATTGGCTGAAGCTAAATTATTGGAGATAAGCTTAGAAAACTGGGTGCCGATCTAGTCCTCGTATTTTGTCTTCAGATAGATGGGTTTATGGTGGCTTCAGTACGGGAATTGTTGAATAGCAATTGACAGGTGTTGAACAACACCTAAGCACAAACTCATGGAAATCCATGTGGGTTGCCCTTTGGATTGGCATGTGGGCTTCAGTATGGGTACTCCATGCAAGTCATGCACGATATTTTTGGTGAATTGGAGTATTGGGCAACTGCCAAATTGGAACTTTTCAAAGTAACCGAATCTGGACAGCTCCCATTATTCATGTGCAATATTCAAATATTGTTGAATAGGATTGTGCAATGAATTATTTAAATATTGCATGCTTACAATTATGTTGAAATAATTCAATATAAGTATAGGAATCTTATCTCATAGTGGGGATGCACATGGGCATTCTTTAGATTAATTGGAACAGTGTTCTGCTTCTTGGCCATGCAAGCAACGCAAGATGATGTTCTTTGTGGATTAGAATATTGGGCAATCTCCAAAGTCAAACTCTACACAGTGACTGATTGGTGGGTGGCTTCAGCAAATATATGTCTTCAGCCGGTTGATATTTTGATGACTCCTGATTGCTTCAAGGTATTACCGATCGGTGACTTGGGAGACGATGATTGTATGGGTGCCGAAGGGCACTGAAGAAGGGGAGGATCGACAAAGGCTTTTTGTGTCAATTCCCACAGACGGCGCCAAACTGTTGATGCTCAAAATGGTTAGGCCAAGGTTGAGTCCAACTTAGTGATGAGGTGTGATGGATGATGGATGAAGGTGAGGACCTTCACCAAGTGTGTGATGATTTGGGCACGATAAACATATAGAAGACAAGATATACGTGGTTCACCCGAATGATGGGCTACGTCCACAGAGAAGGGTGTTCTCATTATGATAATGTTTGTTTACATTTGTACAGGGGGATTGGACCAAAATATAAAGATAACAAGTGAGAAGCCCAGCTCAGTCCTGAGGTCCAGAAAAGAGTCCAAGGCCTGGGGGTCAGGATTTAAGACCCGGATCCCCTTCTAAGGAAAGAGCAGTCTTATTTTATAGGTGAGGAGGAGTCTCCATCTCTTGTAGTTTTCCGATGTGGGACTCCTCTTGCTTTGCTTTTGGGGTGATGCTTCTTTGGCTAAGGTGATGACCTTTCAAAGCATGGCACTCGAATGATCTAGCCTAGCTAGTTGCTCGGTCAGTTATGGTACAAACAACCTGTTTTAGGTGGATGGCCTCTCCATTATCCTGGTTGCTTTTGTAACCTATTAGTAGTCCACCTGAGTTTTCCAAAGTGATCTGAGCAGACAAATAAACCTTGCTGCTCTCTGCATCCCGAACTTGGGCTTGTTTCACACCGCAACCAGAAAAATTTGCAATGCCATAGCTATCTTTAAAACATAAGTAGCTATTGTTTTTTATCAACTGATGATAAGCAAAGTAATAAACATCTGTAACCATTAAAAAAAATGTATAGATGCACAAGTTCATATCACACAGTTTCAATCAATCCATTATAGCAAAAAGAAAATAAATCCAATTAATATCGCACTGTTTAAATCAAAGTTGGATCCCATTAACAAACTATATAAAAGCAAGAACCTTAAATCAAAGCAGGCCTACAACTTGTTTTATTGATACTTTATTGGTTAATTTGAGTTGGCTCTTTAAGTCAAAAACATGTATACATTTCAGTTGATTTTGTGCATCACGCAGTAGCTCAACCTTCTTTTCTGTTATTGCATACTGTGAACAACAATCAAGCCAATATAAATGTTCTACAGCTAACTAAACCGGGAAAAAAAAAAAAAAAACAATCAATAGGGAGCAAGTGCAGAGAATATATAGGAAATGCATAAAATTGCAAACTTGCAACAGATAAAAGGGCAATGAGAGGCATTCACATATATACTTATTACCTAATTTGAATATTACACATGTAAAATATAATTAAAATAAATAAATATACACATAAACGATTCGATTTTGTTTAGACCGATTGCCAAAAGTTCAAAATCAAATCAAACCATATATGGTTCGGTTCGACTTTTAAACCGTTTCACTTTTTCTTAAACAAAATCAAACCAAACCGATTTCATCGATTCGACCAAATCAGTGCCCACCCCGGTCAGAATCAAAAGACACAAAAAACCACAAATTTGTACACACATTTTAAACCCTTACATGATTCAGCGTCCAATGGTTTAAAACAAAAATTTTAAAACAAAAATTCTTTCATTATTAGTTTTCTTGAAAAAAAATATCAACCAAATAATTAATTGGATAAACTACAAAAGACCCCCAAACTATAAGGTCATTGTCAAATTCATACTCACTTTTGGAACATTTACCAGTACATACTCTAACTCGAGAAAAGCCTACAAATTACCCCTTCCGTAAACTGTTAGTTAATTTGTTAAATGTTGGTGTGTCAAAAGTGAAACCCATTTTTAATGACGTGTAAAAAAAAGTAATAACAAATTCTTTCTTTTTTAAAATATTAAAACATAAACAATAAAAAAGAATTAAAATAAATAATTATTTAATCAAAAGTCAAATTAAAAAGAAAATAGAGAAGATATTTAGTGTTCTTCTGGAACGAATTTTCCTCCACTAGAGATTTTCAAGGCAAGGTTTTAATGAGGTCATCCTAGCTGCATCTCCTCTCTCCAGTTTTTCTGGTTTTGTTGAATACTCGCCTCCAAAAGAACCACCCAACCACCAATTGGAGGGGAAAATTTGCAGGCCCATTTCAGCCGCCTCCTCCTCCCTCCATTCACCATGAATACTCATAAACCAAAAACGAAAAATGCTGCAGAGGAGTGCGGCAATTGAGGAGAAAAACTTTCTTGGCACGGGATGCCAGGTAAGTAATCTACCTAAGTATCCCGACCCAATGACCTTTTGACAGCTGTCGGCAAATAAAATTTGAGTTTAAAAAAAAAAAAAATTTGAAGCATGTTGCTCCTCCATCCTCTGCCTACTCTGCAACATCACTTTGACACTCACCCAAAAAAAAAAAAAAATTCGATAGACAAACATTTAAGTCTTCTCTTCCAGACCGATGTTTCGTGCCACATCCACAAACGTCGGCGACAAAGTCCACACCGCCATCATTCATCCTCTGCATCCCTATCCATACTTCATGCTCCATCGTTGTTGGCTTCGTCTCCCTCTTCTCGTCGGCTCTCATCCTCACCTCTCTCTCTCTCTCTCTCAGGCCAACAACAGTGAGCGAGACGACCTTACCAGCCTCCAAATTTGAGGTGGCTGACTTCAGATTTAGAGGCCAATATCTCCCTCTCTTTCTATCAACCTCTGATTTGGCTGATGCAAATAGAGAGAAAGAGAGGGAGGGATGAGTGAGAAAAAGAGGGGGTTTGATTTCAGAAAACAAAAAACAAAAAACAAAAAAGGGTTTGAGTTGCAGAGTACGCGGAGGGGAAGGATGAAGGAGCAAGAGGCGACAATTGTTTTTTTCCCCAATTTTTTGTGGGTGACAGCTTTCAAGAGCTCATTGAATGGGGATACTTAGGTGAATTTCTTACCCTGGCATCCCCGTGCCAGGAAAGTTTTTCTCACAATTGAGGGAGCCAACTCTATAAACCGCTTATCCCATTTTGCCATCATTAATTCATAATGGGAAGTAATGTAAGAACTTGGGGCTTAATTTAGCTTATTTATAAAAGGGCAATCATTAATTCATTCACAGAACCCACAAAAACATGAATCCTTAAAAACAAATTTGAGGTTGACAGAGAGAAGATACGGGAATTGAAGCAAATCAAATCTTAAGAGCTTGGTGGCATCAGAAGAAATGGTACAGTTGATGGTCCAGAGCCTTAAGGCGTCGACGTTGCAGAACCGATTGGAGGAAGGCCATGGCAAATGCAGTCGGTGAGAGATTTGAGGGTTGGGCTGTGTTCAGATCTGGTCGCTGGCCCATTCAAATCCCTCTCTCCTTCTACAGACTCGTAGTCCAGATCCAAATAATGATCCATTTCTGGGAACAAGTACTTGCCCGTGTTTAGAGCCGGATTCTCCATTACCTCAGGATTTTGGGGCAGCCACGACGTAGCCTTGGCCACTTCCCTGCTCACCACAGTCTTTCCATTAAGATCGTCCATGTCGGAGAAGTCACGACCATCGATGAAATTGACGACAAAGTGGGGTTGTGTGTTGGAGTGTGTGGAGAGTGGGTAGTGTTTTGAGCGGCTGGGGTGCTGTTTTGGGTGGCTTGGGGTCTAAGGTAGGCTGGCTAAAAGTCGGGGTAGGGGGAGGACTCTGAGGAGAGAGACGGAGAGTTGTTTCCTTGTTCTTTTTATTTTTTATTTTTTATTTTAATATGATTAAAAATAAATAATTTTTAGGCAAAACTGTAGAAATAGTCCATGTACTAAGGCCCAATTTTACTTTTCGTCCCTCATATTGCTAAATCATTACGACGGTACTTTAATTATGTCTCCAGTTTCAGAAACTGTCCTTTCCATCATCTCAGTCAACTTTTCCGTTAAATTTAAGGGCATATTTGTCTTTTCAAGTGCTGGATTGAGCAGGTGCATGTCTATATCAGCAACCTCTCAAATTCATGGTGCTAAACTTGAACCATAATGCCATGTTAGCAATTTCTATTAATATTAGGGCATCTGGCGAAAAAAAAAATTATAGAGGGAGAGGAGAAAGGAGATGTCGTAGAGTTCAGGGAGCCGTAACACATGGAAGCTTTGCGATTGTGGGGAGCTATTAAAAGATGGACTTCATGGACAGATTCGAATCCTGGGAAGATTTGAGGCTTTGTGAGAATAATTAGGTAAGTCATTTGTCTGGAATTTTGTGTTTTTTGGTCCATGAATTTTAGATCTAACCCTGGATATGGAAAATTCTTCAGAAGAACATAGGCAGGAGTGGGTGGACTAAGAGATATACCCACAAGGAAAGGAAGTTCTACCTGAGTTGCTAAGAAGAATTAGAGTTGTGGAGCAGGAACTGAATCAAATAGAAGAAGATAGTGAATGATTGAAAGATAAGCTTAGAGCAATTGAGCAAGAAAACAAGGAATAGAAATCAACAATTGGAAGACTGGGAAGGCAGAAAATGAAGATGGATGAGAATATTATGGTGTATCGACATAGAGGGAAACTAATGTGGATGGGTCTGTTTGTGGCATGGGTTCTTGGTGTCATGGTTGCAATGATGATGATTAAGATCCTAAATTTGTTTGAAAAAATTCTAGAGAATTTGATGATCAAATAGTGAAATGTGTAATGAGTTTGGTACATTTATGTCATTGCATAACTTGAATCCAAAGTTGGGTACATTTGTGCCATTTGCATAACTTGAATCCAAAGTTTGGTACATTTGTGCCATTTGTGCATTTGTGCCATTGTAATGTGTAAGTGTATAATAACATTACTTAAGAGATAATTTGACAATTGCATAACTTGAATTCAAAGTTTACATGAGTTCCAATTGCATACTCAAAATACATAACCAAATTTCAATCAGAGTTCATGCTCAAAATATGCCCTACAAATACAAATTTCCAACCAATATCCAACGTCTAGCCTTGGATAGCAAAAGATGGTTCCAAAACCTAACCCAAACATCAAACCTAACCAGCAAAACACCAAATTGTTCAAAACATTACTTTCAAATTCCAACCTAACCAAAAACTCAAGCAATTACACATCAAAAACTCCAACCTAACCAAAAACTCGAGCAATTATGCATCATGATGTTTGGCTAAATTTTGTTTGCATTTAGGAACATAATCATAGTCTCCAAGGTCTAGCCCTCTTTGTAGGAGATTTAAATATGATACAATGGCTTGAAACTAGCTGAGGTGAAGATTGGCCAGTTTTTGGTGGTCTAATCCTCTTTGCAGGAGGTTTAAATCTTCTACGTTGGCTTGAAACTGGCTGAGGTGAAGATTGGCCAGTGTTTGGTGGTCTTAAAACTGGCTGAGATGATGATTGCACAATGTTTGGTGGTGTTGAGAAGGATGAATCTCCCTTGTTTGAAAGGGGCTGTGAAGCAACTGGTGTTTTCCCCTTGTCATTCCCATCTCCAACCTTCAACAACATATAGCAAAAGTTTAGGAACATAATTTGAAAATATGAACTTGTAAAACAGTCAATAAGATGTCACACTTACTGATGAAGAGTTAGGTTGTTTGCCCCTTCCTCTATCACCACCCCTTATTGCACCTCTACTTCCTCTGCCTCTTGTAAGCTTGCTTGGCCCATTAGTTTGGTCCTGCAATGAAAAAAAACTTGGTGTTAGGTCAATACATAATGCATAGTAACCCTAATACATAAAGCTACCTTAACTACCTCAGTTACCCATTGGTTGCTAAAATTAGCAGCACCTCTGTGTTTAAAGTGTCCTTTTTATTGTGTCCTTCCTAACCACAAATAGAATCACCTGATTTTGATAAAAACCCTTCTCAATTTTGCAAGGGGTGGAATGTAATTAGGTGGTCTAGGATTTGGAGGGACTGGAGCAGGTACTTCAACCTCAGAAGCCTCTTTGATTCTTGATTTCTTGGGTCTTTCAAGCTGGGTCTTGTAAGGAAGAGGTCTAATTAGAGACAAATTTGTCTTCTTCCATTAATCCATGGATATGGCACAAGGTGGACCATTGGATCATATGAGGAGAGGTAAGTAGTTTGGCTATAGCACTCATCTGCATAGTCATACACATTTTCTTGTCTGTGGAAAATGCAAGAAATTTCATGTGAGCATGGGATCACACATAAATCCCATCTTCTACAAAAGCAAGTCTTTGCTCTTAGATCCACAACAAACTCACCCCCATACATATGAGACACTTGGTATTTCTTCTCACTTGCTAGCATGGGAATACATTGATGTGCTTCCTTCTTGTTATTCCCAATGATCTTCACTATTCTAGGCCCATTAGGATGTATCAAAACCCTACCAACAATTTTTCTTTCACACATCCTCAACATTACATAAGTTCTAATTCTTTCAAGGCATGTTAAGATAGCCTTTTATCTTGCGTCTATCATGCAAGAGTTGAATGTCTCACAGAGATTGTTCAATAAGATGTCACACTTGCAGTGTTCATCAAAATGAGATCTACTCTAATCCTTTGGTGGCCATTTTAAGTGCCAATTGTAAGCTTCATTATCTTGCACCTTCATGTTCTCCATCTCTACTTCATACCATGGAATCGTGGTGGCCTTTGTTGTTGCCTACAATATGTTCTTTAAAAGCTGCCCAGAATATTGCCCTCTGAAGTTGTGATAAAGATGCCTCACACACATTCTATGCTCAGCTGTAGGCACAACTATTTCAATAGCTGGAAGTAGACCCTTTTTCTTGTCACTTATGAACACCCAAGCAACCTCATTCTCTATTTTTAAATCTGATACCAACAACCCAAGAAACCACATTCAAGAACTCTTATTTTTAGCTTCAACACTACTACAAAAAGTGAAAAAGACGACCATAAAACAACGACGGTCTAAGTGAAAACCGTCGTGGTTTTTAAAAAGACGACGGTTCTAAAAAAACCGTCGTGTTATACCACCTTAGACAACTAAAAATGGAGATTCAAATGGCTGTTCAAAAACAACGACATACCTAATTAAACAACCGACGTCTATTTGAAACAGATTTCAGCAGTGTAAAATCAAAGCCAACAAAGGACGGCAGAAGTTATGAATCGACCGGCGTAGAAAGTAAAGACGACGATTTCAATAAAAGCCGCCGTTTTTACTCATAAAATAACACGACGAGGTTTTCGTATAAGACGCCTTATAATTACAAACAAATCCACGGCTTTAAAATACAAAATATCGCCGTATTAAATTAATTTACAACGGCGGAAAATATAAATATATCGACGTCATTCTCGTATAGTTCTACGACGTTATCTTTAAATATTTAACGTCGTATTTATTCATTTTATCCGTCGTAACTTTAATTTAAACCGTCGTCTTAATAAGAATTTTTGTTTACAATTTTTTTCTTTGATTTTCTTATCCTACGTCGGTAGATCTACTTAATGACAAAAATTGAAATAACCACGACGGTTTATATAGAAAACCGCCGACATAACCAGATTTTTCTGAGATCCCAAGGGTTACGAAATCTTATCAGATGGAACTCTGTTCCACATCATAATCTTAACAGATGACACAGATTTGCAATCAGAGAGACAATTTTTTTGAAGTTGATAAAATCCACGTCGGTTGTATTAAACTTAACGACGTTTAACAAAATAATCTACGTCGGTAATTATAAATCTACCTTAATATAAACGACGAGAAAAGCATTGACAATGTCTTCATCATATCTCCCAGCAACTACTGATTAGATTGCTCATGCTTTAGAGGCCATCTGAAGCCATTTCTATTCTTTATCGCATTCTTGAAACCCATCTTCTTCTTCTGAAGCTCTACGGATAAAGGAAGAGGCTATCACAAATCTGACGGATCTTCTTAGTAAAGAAAATCAAGCTGAGGATCAGGCACATCTGATCTTCAGATTTCCCTGAGAAGCGAACTTTCCTTCGACAGCGAGTGGAGGCCAGGCTTACATCTCTTTTGATGGAAAGCAAGGAGTATTCAGAAGCACTAAGTGTCCTATCAGGCTTGATCAAGGAAGTGAGAAGGCTAGTTGACAAGCTTCTTCTTGTGGACATAGATTTGATGCGAGTAAGCTCAATTTCTCTCTGAGAAAGACATCCAAATTATTGTCTTTGAGATGTGAGAGACAGTGTCTCTGAGAGAGGAAGAACTTGGAACCCTAAATTTTAACCGCGAAAATGAATGAAAGCGACAAATTTATAGAATAAATTTTTAAAACCAACGGCGGTCCGAACCAAAAAACCGCCGTTTAAATTGAACAATCAACGTCGGTAAATTAATAAATCC
>NC_047655.1:21892285-21895814 GCF_902201215.1 Prunus dulcis | reverse complement strand
GATCTTTGGTTGGAGCCTTACTATCCAAATAGATTTGCTCGCCAGTTTGGCTTTGATCAAGGAGTTCCGGAGAACAAACTTTTATTTAGTGTATGTGAGAGGCAGCGATGTGGGATTGAGAAGTTGGCGAGAGCCCAAGCAGTCCTTCTGCGTAAAGATACCACAGGGCGTTTCTATATTCCGCGCTCCACCCGCATTGGGGAATGCTCTTGGTGGTATTGTAGATGGTGGATGACTGCATGTGCACCTTATATGGGCTTTTCTGTGTCAAAAATTTTCTCAGTGGTAAACAGGCATGTCCCAAGGAGGGACCACGTCTTTGTGACTAATAATTTGAAAAGTATTTCGACCGGCATGAGCAAAAGCGGCTTTAATTCATCTTCACCTCTTCGTGGTGCTTCTTCGAGCAGAGGACACAAAAAGAGAATTCACAATGCTAAAGGGGAACATTTCTCAGGGGTTAATCACGTGATGCACCAATCCCAAAGGATTAATCGAGACTCACACCACAAACGGGCGCGACATGCAGATCACAACAAGGTTGAGGATGGAAGCTCTAGCCATGTTCTTGATGAAGAGAGTTCTAATCTGGTGCAGGGGGAAATGAGATTTGACGACATCCCTTTTCCTCGCGAAATGGAGCCTATTAACGTGGATAACCCAGCCTTTGAAGTCATTTCTTCAGGTGAAGAGGAAAATATTCATCATGAGAGTGCTAACTCCAGCGTGGGTGGTAGTGGGTCAGACTTCCTAGCTGAAGTGTCTGAATTTCAACAAGTTCAGAATAGCCCAGCTGATGATCAGTTTCCTGAAAGTGTTGGGCCTATAGCAGTTGTGCGCCCCCTCCAAAATTTGGTATCAGTCGCGAACTTTGTTCATCAGATTTTTGGGAATGGGGTAGACCAGAATAGGCGGAAATTTATCAGTAGAGAAATTGAAGGTATCTTTAGCAGACTTTACTCCTCAGAGACACCTGCTCAACTTCATATGCACCATTCTGAGATCCCCAAGGCCCTTCGACTTTTGGGGTCAACCGTTGACATTCTTGGGTGTGGTGAAACTGCGTTTAAACAGTTTGCCCAGCTTGTGGATTGGATTTTTGAGCTTGCCAGGCGACATTCCAAGAGCAGTGCCTATATTGAAGCCTTAGGAGATGTGAATATTGATGTGATTCATGATTTGATCCGCCAACATGAGGAATGTCTAAACACCAAGCTGGCTCTTGAGGCAGAACTTACAGAGGTTGCTAAAGAGATTGAAGACTTGGATGTCAAGGAAGTTACCATCAGGGAAGCAGAAGAGAGAGTTCGCCAGATGCGGGAAGAGCATGAAGCTAAGAAAACTTCCCTTAATATGCAAAAGATGAACTTTGAGATTTCTTTGGAGCATCAGAATGAAAAAGCAATACAGCTTCAACAATCCAGAATTGATGCTAAAGAAGATCTACTTCCCCAGATCGGGAGCACTCGACTGTCAATGAAGGCTCAAGAGCAAGAGATCCACCGCCTAATCAATGCCCTGTTTTCTTCTTGTAGCGAGCTCTAAGTGATGAGCCTACTATCATTATTAAATTTTTTTTGTTTAGCATGATTTTTCCCTTCAATAAATGTTCTTGTGGTATGATTTATCCACCAAGAATTTGTAGGTAGGCCTTTGCTTCAGTATTCTTTTGCTCTTGTAATGTAGTTTTTCCACCAAGAACAATTTTCAGAATAAAGATTTTGTCGGATTTTGCTTTTCTATTTCACAGTTTACACTCGTGTGAAGTTGGAGTTTTTGCGTAGTATACAACAGTTTAACCACATGCTAACACCATCGGTGGACAAGAATGAATTCATGATAGTTTACGGCTGCATCTAGCTTTTGGGCTAGCTTGCCTACGTACCCCGTGAAGGGATCAAGCCGAACGTAGTTCACCCTCATTGAATTGAGGTAATGAAGGGGGATTTTGGGTCTTGTGACTGAATCTAGCTTTTTAGAGACTAGACTGCTTACGTACCCCCTTTTTAGGGATCAAGTCAACCGTAGTTCTTTGCTTGGGCCGCCCTTTCGGGTTTTCAACCCACAAAGCCTTTTTTTTTTTTTGGGTGCTCTAATTTTTGCTTGGGCCGCCCTTTCGGGTTTTCAGCCCAACGAGCATTTTTTTTAAATTTTCCCTAACTTTTGCTTGAACAGCCCTTTTGGGTTTTCAGTCCAACGGTTTTTTTTTTTTTTTTTTTTTTTTTTTAACATCAGGCGTAAAACTTCTTGACGAACTTCCCGTTCACACAAGGATATATGCACTTGCCTTCGGAGTTTGACAACTCGTAGGCACCCTTGGAGAAAACCTTAGTAATGATGTAGGGCCCCTCCCACTTGGGTTCAAATTTACCATGCATTTTCCTAGTAATGACGAAGGGTCTTCGGACAGTTAAAACCAAGTCTCCAATTGAGAAAGATCTGAACTTAAATTTTCTGTTGAATGCCCCTGCCACCTGAGCCTGATATATTTCGAGCCTTTGTTGAGCCGCCAATCTTTTCTCATCGAGAGCTTCCAGTTCTGCCAATCTCACATTTGCGTTCTCGTCGGGGTTTGTTAGCTGTAATGCTACCCTTAATGATGGCAATTGGACTTCTAACGGTAGAACAGCCTCGGAACCAAACACCAAATTGTATGGTGTACATCCTGTTGAGTTGCGTATGGTCGTCCTGTAAGCCCATAATGCTTCAGGGAGGCGTTCATGCCAATCTCTTTTGTTTCCTGAGACCATCTTCTTTAGGATATTGCACAATACTTTATTGAAAGCTTCAGCTTGACCATTTGATGACGGATTGTAACTCGCGGAGAATGAGTGTTGAAACTTATACTTCTCGCACAACTTGGTCATGGACTTGCATTTGAAATACAATGCATTGTCAGATATAATCTTCGATGGACCCCCATAACGGTAGATGATGTGGTTCCTTATGAAGTTTGTAACATCGTCTGCTCGTACCTCCTTTAAAGGAATTGCTTCAGCCCATTTAGAGAAGTAATCAGTCGCGGCCAGGATGTATTGATGTTAACGTGATGACTTAGGCTTTATCATGCCAATAAGATCTAATCCCCAAGCTTCAAATGGCCAAGACAAAGTTGTCGGATGCAATTGTTGGGGAGGTTGGTGAATAAAGTCTCCATGTAATTGGCAATCTTTACATGTGGTTGCAAACTTTATTGAGTCTCGGACTATTGTTGGCCAGTAATAACCCAATCTCTTCAGTTGGTTTGAAAGTTTTGGACCAGCTTGATGAGCACCACAAGTGCTAGCATGAGTATCATGAAGGGCCTTAGTTGCATCTTGATTTGACAGACACCTTAACAACATACCATCAAATGATCTTTTGTACAAGGTATCATTTAAGTACAGAAATCGAGTGGCTCTGCGTCAGACTTCAGCCTTTTTCCTTGAGTCATTTGGCAACTTGCCAAGTAGTAGATACTCGATTATGGGATGGCGCCAATCAAGATCATCCGGTTCCTCCTCACATTCGAAGGACGTAATAACGTTTG